>NW_012105220.1:407134-419496 GCF_000951045.1 Mandrillus leucophaeus | reverse complement strand
ATACCTAATGTAAATGACGAGTTAATGGGTGCAGTATACCAACATGGCACATGTATACATATGTAACAAACCTGCACGTTGTGCAAATGTACCCTAAAACTTAAAGTATTAAAAAAAAAAAGAAGAAGAAGAAGAAGAAGAATGGTCTCCAACTCCATTCAGGTTCCTGGGAATGCCATTATTTCATTCCTTTTTATGGCTGAATAGTATTCCATGGTATATATATATACCACATTTTATTTATTTATTTATTCACTCATTGGTTGATGGATATTTAGGCTGGCTCCATATTTTTGCAATCGTGAATTGTGTTACTAAAAACATGCATGTGCAAGACTTTTTCACATAATGACTTCTTTTCCTCTTGGTATATTCCTAGCGCGGGATTGCTGGATCAAATGGTAGTTGTACTTTTAGTTCTTTAAGGCATCTCCATACTGTTTTCCATGGTGGTTGTATAAGTTTACATTGCCACCAGCACTGTAAAAGTGTTCCCTTTTCTCCACGTCCACACCAACATCTCTTATTTTTGATCTTCTAATTATTACCACTTCTGCAGGAGTAAGGTAGTATCACATTGTGGTTTTAATTTGCATTTCCCTGATAATCAGTGATGTTGAGCATGTTTTCATATGTTTATTGGCCATTTGTATATCTTGTTTTGATAATTGTCTATTCATGTCCTTAGCCCACTTTTTGATGGACTTTTTAATCAATATCCTATATATTTTTAAATTTATTTAAGTTGGTTTATACCTTTCTCTGGTACCTTGTTGAATAGCTTAATAATCAATCTTCTGAATTCTTTACCTGGCAACTCAGAAATTTTTTCTTGGTTTAGATCCATTGCTGGAGAACTAGTGTGATTTTTCAGGGGTGTTGTAGAGTCATGTTTTGTTATATTACTGGAATTACTTTTCTGATTCCTTCTCATCTGCGTAGACCAGTTCAGTGGAAAGATCTGGAACTCAATTACTGCTGTTCAGATTCTTTTGTCCCACGGGGTGATCCCTTGATTTGGTGCTCTTTCCCTTCCCCTAGGGATGGGGCTTCCTGAGAGCCAGACTTCAGTGACTGTTACTGCTCTTCTGGTCTAGCCACCCAGCTGGGCTATTGGGCTCTGAGCTGGTGCTGGGGAACAGCTACAAAGAGTTCTGTGATTTTATCTGTTTTCAGGTCTCCCAGTTGTGGATACCAGCACCTACTTCGGTAGAGGTGAGTAAAGTGGACTGTCTGGGAGTCCTTGGTTGTAGTTTGGTTTAATGTGCTGGTTTTCTCAAATGCTGGTAATGCTAGCAGTGAATTCATCACATGAACAGACTCAGGACCTCTGATTAGCCACGGTGTTGTTTTTTTCCTCTTTGAAGCAGGGTTGTTCTGTTATGAGTTGCTGTAATGACTAGAATTTGTTGACCTTCAACCAGAAGGTGGTGCTTTCAAGAGAGCACCAGCTACAGTAGTGGAAGAAGGATATAATATTTCCCTACATTGGCCAGGATAAGTGTTTGTTTTCTCGGGTGGTGGGCGGAGCCATAGAGCTCCGAAGAATTTATGTCTGTTGTCTTCAGCTGCTAGGAAGGTAGAGAAAAACTATCAGGTGGGGGCAGGGTTAGGTGGGTCTGAGCTCAGACTCTCCTTGGCTGGGGCTTGCTGCAGCCACTGTTTGGGATGAAGAGGTAGTTCTCAGGCCAATGGAGTTGTGTTTTCTGGAAAATTATGGCTCCCTCTACTGCATCATACAGGTCGTAAGGGAATTGAGGGAAAGCCAGAAGTGACAGGCTTCACCCAGCTCTCAGCCAGCCAGCAAGGCCTGTCTCATTCCCCCAGTGCCCAACAACAGCACTGAGTTTATATCCAAGCGGCTGGGAGCAGGTCTGAGATCTTGTTCCAGGCTAGGAGCCTCCCTGCTGAGAAAACAAGTAGGGCTCTCAGGCCTTACTCCTCCCTGCCTGCCTGTACCATTGACTGTAGCTTCTACTCTTGTATCTGCACTTCCAATTTGCCCTCCCAGATTCTGCTCAGGAAAGTTCATGCAGCGTCAAAATTATTACAAAATTCAGTTGGAAGATTCCTTCATCCTGTGGCCCTCTCCACTATTCCACTGGCTGCTTTCCCCAAGGACCCCTGTGTGATAAAGCCAGGAATGACTTCTCTGGGTTTGAACTAGGAACTGGGAGTGCCTACAGTGATCTTCCTGCCTTTTCTTCTATTTTTATATTTCACTTGCCCCCCTAAATCTGTTTCAGCTCTAGGTAACGTTAAATCCTTCTCCCCAATCTGTATTGTCAGGTTCCCCAGTGGGGATGTGTGTTCAGAGACAAATTTTCTCTCACATACACTTTGGAAATTCAGTTTTTTAGCTCTCTTGCAGAGTTTGCAGTGGCAAGTTGCTTCTTTCAAAGGCACTGCGAATTCTTTCCATTTTCCTGGTTTGTTCTTGCACTGGTTCTTGGAACAAAAGTGTGAGTCTCCACATGCTGTTCTGTCCATCCAAGTGCGAGCTGTGTGTTAGTCCTGTCTCCTGTCTGATATTTTTCCATTAGTTTCTATGCTTGCATTTTTTAATTATTGATTTCAAAAGTAATGTGTGCTTGTAATAGAATATTTGGGACACAGAACCTGCCAAAGAAGTCATAAAAAATAACCATAATGCTAACTAGAGATGGTTTCTAGTTTTTTCCCCTGTGGCTACGTGTGTGTGTGTGTGTGTGTGTGTGTGTGTGTGTGTGTGTGTGTAAAATCTGGATCATGTTGCATATACAACTTTATATTCTATTTTTTTGATGTTGAAATCATTGTCATATAAAATATTCAAGAATTATCTTTTAAATGCAATTTATATACATCTCCTACACATTTGGCTGCTGTCTGAGACGGTTTAAGATTCTTAACTGCTCACCCTTCATGTGTATCAAAGACCCAGGCCCGTTATGAAATCAGCCAAGCCCCTATGGACGGATGTCTTGGCTTTTGTCCTACAGTGCTTTCTCTTTAGGTTTGCTCCTGGAATATCTCTGTACTTGCTCCTCACCAGGAATCCTGAAGTCCATCCTGTCTCAACTTGGATCTAGTATCCTGTTATTCTAATTCTCTGGACAGGATCATGAAACCATAAATAGTACAAGAATATATTATTAACACAATAGAGTGTAATAAGACTGAGCTTTTACTACAACTTCTATGGGACTGAATCAAGATTTCTTACTTAGAAAAGATTAAACATAATTTGAATATGCACTATAAATTCTTGTCTTTTTCTTTCAATAAGATTCATAAGTAACATCTCTGCATTCTCACTTTTTACATACATATCTTTTTAAAATTATTTTTAAGTGACAAAATTTGGATATATCTATGGTCTATAACATGATGTTTTAATACATGTATACATGGGAAATGACTAAGTCAAGTTTATTAACAAATCCATCGGTCTCATAATCTGAAGGTCCTGACCTTTCTCACTTCATTAAAAAAAAAAAAAATCCCTTTATTTTAGGTTCAGAAATACATGTGCAGGTTTGTTATATAGGCAAACTCAAAGGAGTTTGTCATGCAGATTATTTTGTCACCCAGATACTAAGTCTCGTACCAAATAGTTATTTTTTCTGATCCTCTCCCCCATCTCAACCTCTACCCTCAAGTAGGCCCCGGTGTCTGTTGTTCCCCACTTTGTGTCCATGTGTTGTCATCCTTTAGCTCCCACTTATAAGTGAGAACATGCAGTATTTGGTTTTCTGTTCCTGTGTTAGTTTGCCAAAAGTAATGACCTGCATCTCCATCCATGTTCACACGAAAGACATTATTTTATTCTTTTTATGGCTGCATTGTATTCCATGGTGTATATGTACCACATTACCTTTATCAAGTCTATTGTTATGGTTACTTAGGTTGATTTCATGTCTTTTCTACTGTAAATAGTGCTGCATTGAACATTCAAGTACACCTGTATTTATGATAGAATGATTTATATTCCTTTGGGTATATACCCAGTTATGGGATTTCTGGTTTGAACAGTATTTTGGTCTCTTTTTTGGTTCCATACAAACTTTAAAATAGTTTTTTTCTAGTTCTGAGAAGAATGACCTTGGTAATCTGATAGGAATTACATTTAAACTATACATTGCTTTGAACAGTATGGCCATTTTAATTGTTTCTTTCTATCTATGAGCATAAATTTTTTTTTTCCATTTGTTTGCATCATCTCTAATTTCTTTGAGCAATGTTTTGTTACTTCTCATAGTGGAGATTTTCCACCTCCCTAATTAGCTGCATTCCTAGGTATTCTACTCTTTTTGTGGCAGTTGTGAATGAAATTGTTTGTTTGGCTGTTTGCTTGGGTGTTGTTGGTGTATAGGAATGTTAGTCATTTTTGTACACTGATTTTTGTATCCTAAGACTTTGCTGAAGTTGATTCTCAGCTTACAGAACTTTTTGTTCTCAACTATGGGGTTTTCTAGATATAGAATCATGTCATCTGCAGACAGGGATAGTTTGACTTCCTGTCTTCCTATTCGAATGCCCTTTACTTCTTTCTCTTGCCTGTTTGCTCTGGCCAGGACTTCCACTACTATGTTGAGTAGGAGTGGTGAGAGAGAGCATCTTTGTCCTGTGCCAGTTTTCAAGCGGGATGCTTCCAGCTTTTGCACATTCAGTATGATGTTGACTGTAGTTTTGTCATAGATAGTGCTTATTATTTTGAGGTATGTTCCTTCAACACCTAGTTTATCAAAAGGTTTTAACATGGAGGGATGTTGAATTTTATCTAAAGCCTCTCTGGATCTATTTAAATAATCATGTGGTTATTTTTAGTTCTGTTTATGTGATAAATCACATGTATTGATATGAGTGTGTTCAACCAACCTTGCATCTCAGGGATATAGCCTAATTGATCATTATGGATTAGGTTTTTGATGTGCTGGTGGATTCATTTGCTAGTATTTTGTAGAGTATTTTTACATCAAAGTTCATCAAGAATGTTGGCCTGAAGTTTTCTTTTTTTGTTGTGGCTCTGCCATGTTTTGGTATTAGGATGATGCTGGTCTCATAGAATGAGTTGCGAAGGAGTCCTTTCTACTCATTGTTTTTTAATAGTTTTAGTAGCAATGGTATGAGCTGTTCTTTGTACATCTGGTAGAGTTCATCTGTGAATCCATCCGGTCCCGGGCTTGTTTTTTTTATTATTGTTAGGCTATGTATTACTGATTCAATTTTGGAGCTCATTATTGGTCTGTTCAGTGATTTAATTTCTTCCTGGTTTAGTCTTGGGGGGTGTACATGTCCAGAAATTTATCAGTTTCTTCTAGATTTTCTAGCTTGCGTGCATAGAGGTATTCATCATAGTCTCTGGTGGATATTTGTATTTCTGTGGCATCAATGGTAATATCCCCTTTGTCATTTCAAATTGTGTTTGTTTGGATCTTCTCTCTTTTCTTCCTTATTAGTCTAGCTAGTGATCTATTTACCTTATTAATTTTTTAAAAACTCATGGATTTGTTATTTTATTTATTTATTTATTTTGAGATGCAGTCTCGCTATGTTGCCCAGGCTGGACTGAAGTGGCATGATCTCAGGTCACTGCAGACTCTGCCTCCTGAGTTTCAGCGATTCCCCTACCTCAGCCTCTGTAGTAGCTGGGATTTGTTGATATTTTAGACGTTTTTTTGTGTGTCTCAATCGCTTTCATTTCAGCTCTGACTTCAATTATTTTTTTGTCTTCTGCTAGCTTTGGGGTTGGTTTGCTCTTGCTTCTCTAGTACTTTTTGTTGTGATGTTAGTTTGTTAATTTGAGATCTTTCTAACTTTGTGCTGTGGGCATTTAGTGCTGTAAATTTCCCTCTTAACACTGCCTTAGCTGTGTCCAGTAGAATCTGATATATTTTGTTTTTGTTCTCATCAGTTTCAAAGCACTTCTTGACTTCTGCCTTAATTTCATTATTTACCCAAAAGTCATTCAGGAGCAGGTTGTTAAATTTCCATGTAATTGTATGGTTTTAAGTTATTTTCTTGGTCTTTTTATTTTTATTATGCTGTGGTCTGAGAGACTGGTTGATATGATTTTCGTTCTTTTGTATTTGCTGAGGAGTGTTTTATGTTCCATTGTGTGGTCAATTTTAGAGTATGTGTCATGTGGTGATGAGAAGAATGTATTCTTTTGTTTTGGGGTGGAGAGTTCTGTAGATGTATATCACATCCCTTTGGTCCAGTGTTAAGTGCAGGTGCAGAATATCTTTGTTAATTTTCTGCCTCAATGATCTGTCTAATGCTGTCAGTAGGGTGTCGAAGTCTCCCACTATTATTGTGTGGGAGTCTAGGTCTCTTTGAAGGCCTCTAAGAACTTGCTTTATGAATCTGGGTGCTCCTATATTGGGTACATATGTATTTATGATAGTTATGTCTTCTTGTTAAATTGAACACTTTAACATTATGTAACTCACTTGTCTCTTTTGATCCTTCTTGGTTTAATGTTTGTTTTATCAGAAACTAGGATTGCAACCCCTGCTTTTTTCTGTTTTCCAATTCCTGGGTAAATTATTTTTCATTTCTTTATTTCGAGCCTATGGGTGTCATTGAAGGTGAGATGGGTCTCTTGAAGGCCATACCATTATGTCTTGCTTCTTTAATTAGCTTTCCACTCTGTGCCTTTTAATTGGGGCATTTAGCCCATTTACATGCCAGGTTAGTATTAGTATGTATGGATTTGATCCAGTCATCATGTTGTTAGCTGTTTATTATGCCAACTTGTTTGTGTGGTTGCTTTATAGTGTCATTGTTCTGTGTACTTAAGTGTGGTTTTGTAATGGCTGGTAATGGTCTTTCCTTTCATATTTAGTGCTTCTTTCAGAAACTCTTGTAAGGCAGGTCTGGTGGTAACAAATTTCCTCAGCATTTGCTTGTCTAGAAAGGATCATATTTCTCCTGTGAAGCTTAATTTCACTAGATATGAATTCATATCTTATGAAGCTTAATTTCACTAGATATGAAATTTGTAATTGGAATTTCTTTCCTTTAAGGATGTTGAATATAGGCCTCTAATCTCTTCCGGCTTGTAGAATTTCTGCTGAGCAGTCTGCTGTTAATCTGATGGATTTGCCTTTGTAGGTGACTTGTCCTTTCTCTCCAGCTGCCTTTAACATTTTTTCTTTCATTTTGACTTTGGAGAATCTGACAATTATGTGTCTTGACGGTGACCTTTTAGTTAAGTGTCATGTGGGGTTTCTCCGCATTTCCTGAATTTGAATTTTGGCCTCTCTAGCGAGGTTGGGGAAGTTTCATGGATTATATCCTTAAATATATTTTCCAAGTTGCTTCCATTCTCCTCACCTCTTTCAGGGATATCAATGAGTCATAGATTTAGTATGTGTACATAATCCCAATTTCTTGGAGGTTTTATTTGTTCCTTTGTATTCTTTTTTACAATTATTGTCTGATTGTTTTATTTCAGAAAAACAGTCTTCAAGCTTAGTGACTCTTTCCTCACCTTGGTTATTCTGCTGTTAATATCTGCAATTGCATTATAAAATTCTTATAGTACATTTTTCAGTTTTATCAGGTCAGTTACATTCTTTTCTATCCTGGCTATTTTGTCTGTCAGCTCCTGTATCATTTTATGGTGATTCTTGTCTTCCTAAGAATTGGGATTCAATTTTTTCCTGAATCTTATGATCTTTGTTACTATTGGATTGGGTTTCAATGTTCTCCTGAATCTCAGTGACCTTTGTTTCTACCCATATTCTGAATTCTATCATTTCAGCCATCTCAGCCCAGTTAAGAACCCTTGCAGGAGAACTATTGTGGTTGTGTAAAGAAAAGAAGGCACTCTGACTTTTTGAGTGTCAGAGTTATTGTGCTGTTTTTTCCTCATTTTTGTGGGCTGCTGTTCCTTCAGCCTTTGAAGTTGTTATCTTTTGGATGGGTGTTTTTTTCTTTTATCCTATTTGTTGCCCTTGGGGGTTTGATTGTGGTATAAGGTAGGTTCAGTCGACGGGTTTCAAATAAATATTAGAGTAGCTCTGTTGGCACCAAGAGTCCTAGAATCCTTTGATTCCAAAGATCCCCTTGTTTAAGGAAATAATCACATCTTTAAGGAAATAATCACATCTTTAAACCAGCATCTTATAGCTGTCACTCGATTGACCCACAAGATTTTTATAAACTCCTTTGAGATTTCAATGAATATTAATCCATTCTCACTTTTTAATACCACAATCCATGAGTTAGAAAAGATTTCTCAACAAATTATTTTACATTTTTCCCCTGCTTCATCAAAGCACTGTGTGCTTAATATGTCTTTAGATATGCTTGAAGGCTATAAAAGGCCACCATAATTTTCTAGATTTTCATCTAAAGTCTTGGCTAGGAAATATCTCAGATTCTCCATGCCCTTCAAACATTTACAGATTTTCCATCTCAGAATTCTTTACAAGATTACTTTTAAAGGTAAATTTTAGCTATGTGTTTCCAAGAAGCAAGGATACATCAACTAAAATATTAGTATGTTTCACATGCTCTATGGTCTTATTTTTATTAAAGAAGTATAGCGATTCTGCTTTGAAAACTAGTTACCTAGGAAGCATATTCCTGAAAATTCTAGTTTCCCACACTGTGCTTGCTAAGTGTATTGCACACTCAGTTCACAGAAGTTGATTATCCAAACCAAGCAGCATCAGTTTATCAATTCAAGTGCCCCATTTTGAATAATGAGAAAATGCCCTTAATGAGCACATACATTAGAGCTACTAAAGGTAAATAGCTCTATTTCAAAATACTCCCTCCCTGTGTGAGTATCTCTTAAAATAGATATCACAGCCAATGAATAGCAGTACCACTGCACACTGACTTTTGACTTTCAAGTCAAATACATGCAAATCAGACAAAGCATAGGGAGGGAGCATGGCTAACTTGTAAACGCAACCCTTTCCCAATTACTTTACCTACCATTTGAAAAAGCATTACAAAAGTAACTCAAAAAGCACCTAAGCCTAAGCAGGATGAGTGACAATGCTGACATCACTGGTGTTTGATGATTAAATTAACATTTATGATGGGACTGGAAAAATGCAGCAAAACATTTTCACCAGAACTGAGGTCAACTATCAGGAGAGGGTAGCTGGGAAATAGGCACTATAAACTATTAGATCTAGGACTGTCTTCTCTCTTCTGGCTATCTACAGTACTTGCATTTTCTCTGCTAAACATGAGATTTTCCCCTACCTCAGCAAAAACCAGGATAAACAACAAAATATCACTTCCTAAGTGAGAATGGCACAGGATTCATATCTGGAAATAACTCTAAACAGTCACCAATCAGTGACCGCAAAGACAGGTAGGACGACCAATGAAAGGGCTTTGGCTTTGAGGACTCACTCTGAAATATCTTTGTTGTCCATGAAATATATGTTATTTATGCCATGGAGCAACTGCAGCCAGAGATAAACAGTGATGAAAGCAGGTGGCATTGGAGTCTTGAAGCAGCAATGTGGACTCATTACAAATGGCACTATACTCAAGACATAAAAACATCAATAGGATCTGCTAATGTCAAACTCCAGTGATCAGATATTTAAGGTATACATTCATTCCTCATTAAACACCTAATGAAAGTCTTTTATATACCAGGTATTCAGCTGGTCTTTGAGAATACAGAAATATCCATAACAAGATTTCTGACCTCGACAAGTTCAGACTATAAGATGAGACAAACGTGAAAACACATGGCATCAGATATCACATCAGTGGTATGTAAAAGAGACAATGGTTGGCTTAAAGGGAATATTAATTATGTTATGCTTGAGTTATCATGGTATGTGTGTCAGTGAAGGCTTCACAGAGAAAGGGGTTATTAAACCTACTCTTAAAAGATTGACCAGAAGTCCATCAACTAGACAGAAAAACATTCCATGTGGAGAAAAAAAGCAGGTGCAAAAACACATTAAGTATAAATATGCATGCCATGTTGGAAAAACTGCAGTTAGTCTTATACCAGTAGAAAGGTGGCAAGTGTGAATTAGCACCTAATAATGCTAAATAGGCAGGCAAGGAATAGATCATAGGGGGCCTCATATGTAAAACAAAACTGTTTGACTTTTAAGCAGGGGTGAAGCACTGTCAGATCTGGGCTTTCGAAAGACCACAGTTCAGACAAAGTCAGCACTGAAAGGATGATCAGGTAGGATGATCAGCTAGGAACATTCTGTAATACATCTGAAAAGAATACAAATTAAGTATATGACAAATTTGTTCAAATATGACAAATATGTTCAGAAGGCAGAAGCAGTAAGACTTGATAGCCAATTGGATATGGGGAGGAATGGAGAAGAAAAACTGTGTGGGTAGGTGGATGCTTGGGCGGCATTAGCCAGGACAAGCAGAATAAGAATGAAGAGCAGGTGAGTATGTGTGCATACGTGTGTGCGCACATGTGCATTTGCAAGTGTGTGTGATTTGGGGGCAGTGAGGAATTGGAAATAATTGCTGTGTTGGACATGCTGAGTTTGAAAGACTGCAGGACTTTAAGAAGACATATCCAGTAACCCATTGGGCATAGGCTTCTGGAACCTACTCCAGGTTAAAGTCTCATAGATTTGAAACTCGTCCACACATATATGGTAGCAGAAATCTTGGGCATGGATGGGGAGCCTCTTGCCTGTCCATCCACTAAATTATTGTATTTAATGTATTTTGATTTCCTCTATTTTCTTTTTACTACTATTTTCTACCCTTTGTTTCTTTACAAAAAAATAGATTTCATGTGCCCCTTTTCAGTTCCTTTCTAGCATCAAGCATAACTCTTACTTTTTGATCCATTATTATCTTCATCACCTGCCTTCTTATACTTTTACTTTTTTCATATTTGTTTCTAATCATCTTTCTTTTGTAATAAAAGCTTTATTCCTTAATACCACTCCAAATATAGAATGATTCTAAATTAGGGACCTATAGTTTAACTTCTTAACATTATCATGTAAAATCAATACATACACAAAAACAGAACATTATAACAAATTCCCATATGCTTCAGCAGGTAGCTATATTCCTCAAGATAAAATAAAGTCAGTACATGACCACTGCAATCATATATCAATCTCATTCTTGTCTCACAACAGAAAATAAGAATTAGAACAGATTTTTGTGTGTAGATATCCACACTTTTATCCTTAAATCCTTTGCCCTGTACTATGTACCATTCTAGCAAACCTCACCCTTATTTTATCCTAATAATTGTCTTGTGGGTAGTCAGGTGGCATTACTTTACCATCTCACATAAAAAATACTTGGGGCTTAGATTAAATGATTTGCCCAAAGTCACAGTCAGTCAGTGTCTGAGTCAGGCAACCTTGATATATTCCTTGAGCCCAGCCTCAGTACTTTTAATTCACTGAGGACTACCTGACCATTAGTTGATGATAATGATATTATCCTTCTGTGATGGCATCCTTTACATCATTCTTATTCAAACAATTCCCTGATTCAGCATTTCCCAAATTCTAATAAAACTGTGATGAATTTTACATACAAAGCTGTTTAAAAGCCAATTAGTTGCAGACAAGAACAAATCTTCCTTGACAGTACCAGTGGAATCAGGTTTTTAGATTTTGTTTCAAAAGATTTCAGGGTCCCATCAATCTAGGTAACCATTTAGAACCCCAAGGCGGTAAGACTCCCTTTCCAAGCACAGGGATGCTTACATGAGCTCAGAGGCCCAGGCCACTGTCCAGGGTGAGGAAGAAGCTGCTGAGACAAGATAACTCTTTCACATGTGACTTTGATCCTAACTTTCCAGTTCCATCCTACAAAGGGATGCCCATTCTCCCTAGTCCCACCCATCATCCTTCATGGCCATTAGACCAATAAATAAGAGTCAGATCTCATCATGCTCTGGAAAGAAAACTGTAAAGCATGAGCAGGAGAAAATAACTTATACTCAAAGGAATTGCAAGGTTATACCAATTTATATTGGCAGACATCTGAGAAATACATGTGAACGGACTCTAAGAATGTTAAATCAAGGAGAATGGAATTTAATATTAAGTTTAAATTTACTGGTGAGGGCATTGCCAGAGATCCTGGATGGCATGTGCTAGCTCTAGCAGCTGGAAGTACCTGTAACAGTTTGTTTGATAAAGTTGAGAAGCCATAGCTTTCTTAACATCAGGTAGAGGAAGGAAACCAAAAGATAAGAAGATAGGGATGTGGCAGTAAATTTGTCTTGTGAAACTGCACATCCCCATGACCACTATATCTTCCTGGAAAAAAAAAAAAACACTTTCTTTATTAAGATATTGAAAAAATACATCAGTGATAGGAGTACCAATATCTTTGGAAAGTTCTATGGGGTTTGTCTGTGTAGGCCAGGATGAAAGAAG
>NW_012105220.1:404718-406219 GCF_000951045.1 Mandrillus leucophaeus | reverse complement strand
GTCAGGCTTGTCTTGAACTCCTGATCCCAAGGGATTCACCGCCCTCAACCTCCCAAAGTGCTGAGATTACAGGCGTGAGCCTGCCTGGCCTTTCCATAGGGATTCAAAGCACCAAGGTGGTCCACCAGTCAAAGTAGTGATACCTGTGGTGATACACCAGTAATTGGTGATACCTGGAATTTTAACCTCAGGTTCTTCCTAAATTTGCAGTGTGCCCCATGTCTCCATGTGCAGACCCCGTGGTTGCATCCCCTGTTCCTGAATAGGTAATTGAAATTTGACATGCCCACCTCTCGGCAGAATCCTAACATTGGCTTCCAGGTCCCACACACTTATAGATGAAGAGAAAGTGGAGAGAATGAGTTCAGGAAATTTAATTATTACCAAAACATCAACAGTTTACAAACAGTACATTCTATAGAATTGCCTAAGTCAATTATGCTTTAAAATACAGAACTTAGAAATTACTTCCTAAAACCAGAGCCAATTAAATATATAGATTTTATCATGTCTGTGCCATGAAGTATCTGCAAGCATTTGATCATTACATTGTCAGTGACAACTTCAATATGATCTCTGCTATTCATCCCTGGAAGATTACTAACTTCTCTAATTTTTGTTCTTCCACCTCTTTGTTAGACATTCTATATTTTAAGTCCATCTATCAGCTTGTCGCCTTTAGAAATAGGCTCACTTATATAAAAAACTTGACCATTGACTTTCTAGATCCATATACATTATCATCAATGGGACCGTGAGCCAAATTAATTGTGTCCCTTCACTCAAAGAAAAGAATGAGTAGGTAATATACATAATTGCTTACTATCACTCTCAGCAATTTTTTAAATTACCACATAACAATTTTGCCTTGAAGAATAAGAATATTTCTTAGTTTCACTATATGAGAGGTACTTAATAGGTTTTCAATAGAAAATACATGCAAATATTTTTAAAATTTGGCACATTGGAAACCATGTAGAACCAAACTCCTGGGGTAAAATGTGCTGCTTTGAAATATAATGGTAATATTCTTTAAAAACATTTCATCTTTGACCCTCAGGAAGATACAAGTAATTGAGAAAGAGATTTATTTTTTTAATTTAAAGCCATATATTATGTAAAATACAGAATTTCAAAAAATATGCTATACGATTATGAGAAATAGGGTGTCCTATGCAGCATCCTCTGCAAGGGAAGCAAGTATATAAGAAGATAGTTACATTAATAACTTCTTTTTTCATTTTTTTAAAGGAAAGAAATTACATTAGCACAAGTATATTATCTCAGTTCCTGTTGTATGTTCACATCTACTAGCAACAGAATTTTATTGTTAGAGCACAGCCATGAGTTAAAAATGAAAATAAGGTCGGGCATGGTGGCTCACGCCTGTAATCCCAGCACTTGGGGAGGCTGAGGCGGGTGAATCATTTGAGATCAGGAGTTTACAACCAGCCTGACCAACACTGTGAAACCCCATCTCTACTAAAAATACAAAAAAAAA
>NW_012105220.1:344762-404163 GCF_000951045.1 Mandrillus leucophaeus | reverse complement strand
TAAACTTGAGCTTAGATTCATGAGTGTGAGTTTAATAATAACAACTCGACACATTAGGCCTTTAACTAATAATTTCCAACTCTGTCTGCGTTATTTTAATTTTGTGAGACTAAGCATTTTAGCAATAATATAATCACCTTAACTTTTATTATTCCTCATGTTTCTTAAAAAAATAAGAAAATAAAGTAAAATGTTCAGATAGTTGTGAACTTTGCTACTACCAATAGTTAATATTCCTAGTATTAAAATTTTCTAAGAGTTTCTTTTATGTAAGGACTATATAAAACATCTTTATATGCATTATTCCATTTAACACTGCAATACTACGAGTTGCCACAATTATCCATTTGAAACTGAAGCTTAGTAAGTTAAAGTCATTTGCATATGATTTCATAGCTAGTAAGCAAAGGAACCAGTTAGTAAGATGGCGTGATGACTGGTCACCTCTGTGTAATATTTTTAAAAATGTATTGTCCAGCTGATGTACAGCATTTAGTATAGATAAGGCAGTATAGAGATGCTTATGTTGATTATATCAATGTTGATTATAAGAATATTGAATTATGAGAGTTGAGAGCTGCATATTTTCTTACATAATTATAACATGTTACTTTATAGTGAGATATGTATTCTCAGTCTGAATATTAGCTCTGGCAGAATTTAACATATTAATTCAGCTCCCAAATTTTAGAGTTTATTTGTCTCACCCATTTGTTCATGACCTGAATCTTCTAGGCGAGCAAAGTGTATATTGAGATTATTAGTGAGGTTAAATGAAGAAAAATCTGTGATAAGAAATGGAGATTTTGTCTTAGATATTCCAAATCTACTCCCTCATCTAAAATATATTATGTCATGTTGTGTTGTTTTATATATAAATAATACATATAAAGCATCAAAGTCATGAAGTCAAGACTTGAACAATTTGGCTAAAAAGAGTGTGCCTATATCATCTTGGTATGTACATGCAATGTTTATGTCAATTGTAATATTCTAAGTGCTTAATAGTACATTTTTGAAATAAATATTAACATTTTCAATATAATATGTCAAACACTACTTTTTTATAAATTAGTTTAATGTTACCTCCAGATGGAGTGCTTTAAAAATAAGACAGAGCAACTACTCAAACCAAATTTAAATACAGTGTCTAATTAAGGGTAGAAATTTGAGTGCCTTCATTTAAAATGCATATAGATTTATGCATGATTTGCCAAATATGTGCTCACCTTCAAAATATTCTGATGTATATATGTGTAGTATAATGTAAATAATTGCTAGTATTTTTTACTTCAATTTGATATTTCAATCAAATACTCATATTCAAAGCTCAGGTATTGATTTATACTGTCTATAACCTAGTCTCTGACTGCAGCGGGCTCAAATATCTCTCTTTGGCCTTTTAAAATTGATATATGTCATATATGTTTGTATAATGTTAAAACTCAACCCTTTTAGACCAAAAACTCCCCCTTTATAACACACATTTTGTAATGAGCACTCTCATAGTTAATATAAGTTGTCTATATTCATGATTACCAAATATATATAAACATATATTAAACTTTTTAAACAATGAATAATAAAATAATTGGTATTTAGAGATATAAGTGATCAGGTAGCTACATTTGCAATACTGCGCCTACTCTGGAAGGCGTAATGAAGAAGTCAGATTCTTATACCTCTATATAGAATCACCATGAACTGGACAATAGCAGTAAATGCAGACTGATGAGAGGCAGTGTATTAGTTACTCAGATATCTACTATAAGCAGCAGGCATTCCCATCGATGGCATGATTTATCAAAGTGGAAAACACATCTTTGTAAAATTGAAAATAAAATAATATAAAATTTTTCTTCAGTATACATTGCAACTGTGATTCTGAAATATTCAGTGTATATTAAAGCTCTAAAAAAAGAACTTTGTGTTGATATGTAAAACCAAGTTAGGTTTTAGATTCAAGTAAGTGTAAAGGAGGTTCTCACCTATGTGAATGACCAATAGAATATTCAGAAATTCTGCAATGTAGGGTAAAATTACATGATGTATAAAACTGCCCTGCACATGGCTGGATAGTCAACATCTTGATCCCACCCACTGAACAGCAGTAAACTGTTGCAGTCATTGTGACAACCCAAAATACTTCCACATATTTGTTTTTTCTAACTTTTATTTTTAAGTTCAGGGGTACATGTTCAGGTTTGTTACATAGGTAAACTTGTGTCATGGGGGTTTGTTGTACAAATTATTTCACCACCCAGGTATTAAGCCTGGTACCCATTAGTTACTTTCCCTGATCATATCTCTCTTCCCACCCTCAATTCCCCAATAGTCCCCAGTGTGTGTTGTTACCCTCTACGTGTCAATGTATTCTCATTATTTAACTCCCACTTATAAGCAAGAACGTTAAGTATTTGGTTTTCTGTTCTTGTGTTAGTTTGCCAAAAGTAATGGCCTCTAGCTCCATTCATGTTCCTGGAAAGGACATGATCTCATTCTTTTTATGTGGCTGCATAGTATTCCATGGTGTACATGTACCATATTTTCTTTATCCAATCTATCATTTCTAGGCATTTAAGCTGATTCCACATTTTTGCTGTTGTAAATAGTGCTACAATGAACATACATGTGCATGTGTCTTTATAATAGAATGATTTATATTCCTTTGCATATATACCCAGGGCAAAGGACATGAACAGACACTTTTCAAAAGAAGACTTCCACAAATTTCTAAAACAATACATACAGGATCATAATGGCATTGTTGTGAGAACCAGTGGTCTAAAGTATCTTGCTTATCTGTGTGACCCAAATTCACTGAAAAACTGCCTTGACCATGTTTTTGATTGAGCTGTGAAGTTCTTGCAATGAATGTAATCAAGAGTTTGAAAATAACCTCCCATATGTGCTTTACAGTTCATGAGAATTTATGTCTCAAGAAAGGGCATAAAAGCAAAGTTAAATTTATGGGTTTAAATATCCTTATTAGCTCTTATACAAGTGAGCCAAAAGTAAAGCATTAATTAAAAATAGCTTCTAGTGAGGCAGTTTCTTTTATATCTGAACCTTACTTTGAAATACATTTACTACCCTTTTTATCACCTGAAGGTACTATTCCAGTCCACTTGCTTGCAATGTTCAATTGCATTTCATAGCACTTTTAAGCTAAATTAAAATTTTGTAACAGAGTGGGTCTGTTCTTTAAGGCAAAGCATTGCTTTCAATCAATCTGATTTTCATACGGAAAGGAGCTAGCAATATTTTTTTCTTGTCTTTTTTGGAAAGAAAATACTCTTTGCCAATAAATAAGTAAATAAATGCTAGTTTTCTATGACTATGTTTAAGGGGAAAAAATAGTTTGTGGCAATCTGAATGCATTTGAGCTTGAAGGCAAAGCAGTACACTTTAATCTCTTGAGCTGTGATCTAATCTTAGGGCCCTCTATTTTATTAGATTCTAGACAATGAAAAAATACAACTCATCTTGAATCAAAACTACTTACAATTATCCAGCTTTATTCTTCTTCTACCATTGATGTAAAAAAATCTATATACAATTTATATGATCTATATATTCTATACTTACATTGTAAATAAAACCATATATTGTATAATGGATATGAGAATAATCCTGAACTGAATAAGGTAATTCTTGTCCCTATATTTAATTTTGTTCACCAGAAAAAGTGAATTTCTTTTTCTATTTTTAATTGTATCTATATTTTTGTGGCAACTGACAATTACTAATTTGCAACAGTAAGACGAAAAGTCATAGACAAACAGGAGTTTCTCTGCTAGTTATCCTAGACTGCATTTTTTCCCTATATTTCAATCCTCAAACATTCCAGAGTGGACTTAACCTAGTCCCAAAAATAATCCATTAAGCAAGTCTGTCCTCAGTAGTGTCACTGTCCACCCAGTTGTACAAGTCAGAAACCAAGTAATTCTTGACACTTCTTTTGCCTCTCTAAAATTCAATTCACAAAGTCCTTGCAATTTTACCTGCTGAAAAGCTTTCAGATCCATGCCAACCTCCCATTTTTTGCAGAAGCAGCCTTGTCTAAACTATTATTGGGGGAAACCAGCCCCCGATATTTCAACGTGGGTTCTTTTCTATTTTCCCTAACTGTCAGCCGGTCTGAGAAATAAAGAGTACAAAAGAGAGAAATTTTACAAGTGGGTCTCTGGGGGTGACATCACATGTCGGCAGGTTCCGTGATGCCCCTTGAACTGCAAAACCAGTAAGTTTTTATTAGGGGATTCAAAAGGGGAGGGGTGTACGAATAGGGAGTGAGTCACAGAGATCACATGCTTCAAAAGGCAATAAAATATCACAAGGCAAATGGGGGCAGAGCAAGATCACAAGGCCAAGGTGAAATTAGAATTGCTGATGAGGTTTCATGTCCCACTCTGCACGAGTTGTCGTTGATAAACATCTTAACAGGAAACAGGATAGGAGAGCAGACAATCAATCTGACTAGAATTTCACCAGGCTGAAATTTCCCAATCCTAGCAAGCCTGGAGGCACTGCAGGAGACCAGGGCGTATTTCATCCCTTATCTACAAGTAGGTAAGACAGACACTCCCAGAGTGGCCATTTTAGAGACCTCCCACTGGGAATGCATTCTTTTCCCAGGACTGTTCCTTGCTGAGGAAAATAATTCAGCGATATTTCTCCTATTTGCTTTTGCAAGAAGAGAAATATGACTGTTCTGCCTGGCCCCACAGGCAGTCAGACCTTATGGTTATCTCCCTTCTTCCCTGAAAATTGCTGTTATCCTGTTCTTCTAGGATGCCCAGATTTCATATTGCTCAAACACACATGTTTTACAAACAATTTGTACAGATAACACAATCATCACAGGGTCCTGAGGTGACATACATCCTCAATTTACAAAGATGACGGGATTAAGAGATTAAAGACGGGCATAGGAAATTATAAGAGTATTGATTGGGGAAGTGATAAATGTCCTTGAAATCTTCACAATTTATGTTCAGCGATTGCAGTAAAGACAGGCGTAAGAAATTATAAAAGTGTTAATTTGGGGAACTAATAAATGTCCATGAAATCTTCACAGTTTATGTTCTTCTGCTATGGCTTCAGCTGGTCTCTCCTTTTGGGGTACCTGACTTCCCACAACAAACTACCGTAACTTCTTGTTTGGCAAGATGTGATGGCCCTGAAATGGCTCATTTGTATCTCTGCTGCTCCCCCCACTCTCTCCCCACAATATTTTCAAAATGAGTATCTAAAAATGTGAACTCTGTGTAAAATGCTTCAATATCTTATAATTCCTTTAGAAAGAAAGAGAAAGAGAGAAAGAGAGGAAGGAAGGAAGGGAGGAAGGAGGAAGGGAGGAAGAAGGAAGGGAGGGAGGAAGGGAGGGCGGGAGGAAGGGATGGAAGGAGGAGAGGGAAGGAGAGTCCTTCAGTTGGACTACAGAGCTTGTATCCGTACTCCTTATCTGCCTTTCCTGCCTGATCACATTACACCCTGCTGCTTACTACCTTTGCTTGCTTGACATGGCCTCATTTCATATCATTTTAGAACTCTACCTCTAGACCTTGGAACATGTCATTTCTTCTGCCTAAAATTCTCCTCCTTACCTGGAAAGATGGTATAGTAAACACAGAGATAACAGAATCACTGAAACAGAATGTATGGGTTCAAATGCCAGGTGTACCCTATACTAGCTGTATAACCTTTAACTCTCTGAAAACCATAGTTTCAATATCTGCAAAATGGGGATAATAACAGTCTATATCATAGAGTTATTCTGAAAATGAAAAGATTTGTTATATGTAAGGCATTTAGTAAACATCTGGTACAGAGTAAGCTCTCCACATTGTCAGACACCATCCCTCCGCTGGTTACCTAATTAACCCCTTTTAATCCTCCAGGTCTCAGCTTAAGCGTTGCTTCCTCATGGAAGAATTCCCTGATCTCCGTGACCCTACCACAGAAAACTCTTTGTTGAAGAGTCTTAGCATTGTGTAGCTCTCATTCACAGGGCTTGCTACATATGCAGTTTTACATTTATTTTTAGTTACTGTCTGGCTGATGTCTGACTCCACTAGAAATAAACTCTTGAACGGTAAAAAATATTTTTGGTTTTGCCCAAAATTACACCCCAATATTTAGCACAGTACCCAGAACCCAGTAGCACTCAGTAACTATTTGCTAAATAAATGAATGTTCTACTGTCTTTCTTGTTTGCTTTCCCTCCCCTATTACTTGTTTTCCATTTGTGAAAGTCATTTTGATGCCTATCTTATTTATTGATCTTCCCAAAATCTCCCCGATAGAATTAATTTTTCTGCTCTCTGTTCTCCCTCTGCTGTATTTTTTAAATAATAATTATTGTCTACCTTGCACCAAATTACATTTGTCTCTATTCATGTGTTTCTCCTTGTGTCTTTATTCAATTGTCATGAGGGTCAAATTTCTACAACATAAATCTTATATATTCAAATTCAATGTATTCAAAGCTTTCTGAAGACTCCTCAGAGGGTAAAGTCAACCTCCTTAACCTGATATATGTATAATTTACGTCCTGATCCCAGTCAATTTTTTTTTCCAACCTCATATCATGTTATACTATCCCAACCCCTAAGTCAGCTTTAGGCAGGAGGTCTTTATGCAGAATAGAGGGTACCTGTTACCTTTATGGAGAAGCATGACCATCACATCTCACAGTCAGGAAAAACAAGCAATAATCCCCAAATAAGCAAAAAAAAAAAAAAAAAAAAAAAAAAAAAAAAAATTTAAAAACAGGGTTGCCTTGTCTAGTTCTAGTCTCCAAAATAAGTGAAACCTTAAGCTTTTCCCATAACTGTCTCCCAAACAAAAACAAAGTTATTTTTAACTTTTGTAGTACCGATGTCTGAAAGGTATATGTGTGTGTGTGTACAATGTTTATGAATACAGCAATCATGACAAAACTTACTGTTTGCACCATGAACTGTCAGCATAGCAGAATATTTTCAGTTCTTTACCCTCCCTCCAACCTTGCTTTTTGACATGTAGCTTTGCAGTCTCACCCAGTAGAGGTGAGTATGCTTCCCCACTTGGTTTTGGGCTTCATCACATAATTTTTTTTGACCAATGGAAAGTAAGTGAAAGTGACAGCTTGCCAGTTTAGGTCTCACTCCTTGAGAGACATCATCTTTATCTATTCACCCCTGAGCTTCGGCCATCACTTGAGAATAGGCACCAGCTAGCCCACTGGACCAAGGAATTCAGGATGCAAGACACTTAGAGTAGGCTTGAGACCAATCGTAAGGTTGGAGCCACAAGTCAAACTCTGACTAGAACTAATACACCTCAGCTAACATACTTATATGCTTGTTAACCCAGTGGATTTTGTAGTTGTTTTTTCCACAGCATTTTGATAAGAGTTGGCTAATAAACATGGTCACCTTAGTAATCTTGTAAAGAGTGTTTTCTTTAAAGAATCACTTTAGATTTAAGTTTGTGAGTCAGTAATTTTAAAGCCTGATCTCTCTTGCAATCTTAGCAATTAAACTTATTTTCATTTTCCAAATGCTTTATTACTGATTCATCCTTGACAAGAGCAATCCATGAAACTGCATTCAAAGTCAGTTTTTAATAACTGAGGGAGTGGTTTATTCCTGAGTCAAGCTTGTCCATTTGATGTTCTCGTCTTGGGATGAGTTATCTCCCAGGAGTCTCCTGAATTCTTTGTCTAAATAGATTTCTGGCAGTCTGCTGCTCTACCATTTCACCAATTTCAGACCACATGCATTGAGGCTGGAATATATTTTCTGCCTTTTTACATTAACTCATGCAGTTCAATCTACTTAGAATGTCGTTCTCTCTCTTTTCCAGTCAGCGCAGTCCTAGGCATAGCACAAGGCTCAGATGAAATGTTGTCTCCTACTCTTAGTATGTTTATCACCAATCTGTAACAAGATGAAGCCTAGTCTGAATTGCAATACTGATGTCTGAAGTTGTGTGTGTGTGTGTGTGTGTGTGTGTGTGTCTACAATGTTTATGGATATGGCAATCATGACACAAATTACTATTCTCCACCATTTCTCCATGTATGGAGAAAAATCAATGTTCTCCACAGATTTCTGTTTTCTCCTTGCTAGACTATATATTTCTCAAGCACATAGACTCTTTTTGTGTCTCCAGCACCAAACGGTGCCTACCACATGGTTCATTCACAGTAAAATTTACTCAATTGAACTGAATTAAATGGTATTTTATATATGTCTCTCCCAATAAAATACCAAAACCTAAGACTTCTTTATATTAATCCATAGTATCTAACAGAATGCACTGGGCATAATAATATTTAATAAATATTTGTTGAATTAAACTTCATTGAATTTGTGGTTTATATGGTTGACAAGTATGATGGTTAATACTGAGTGTCAACTTGGATTGAAAAATGCAAGTATTGATCCTGGATGTGTCTGTGAGAGTGTTGCCAATGGAGATTAACATTTGAGTCAACGGGCTAAGGAAGGCAGACCCACCCTTAATCGGGTAGACCTCATCTAATCAGCTGCCAGCAAATATAAAGCAGGCAGAAAAATGGGAAGCAACAAGATGGGCCTAGCCTCCCAGCCTACATCTTTCTCCCTTGCATCACATGGATGTTTCCTGCTCTGGAACACTGGACTCCAAATTCTTCAGTTTTGGGACTCAGACTGGCTCTCCTTGCTCCTCAGCTTGCAGAGAGCCTATTGGGGGACCTTGTGATCATGTAAGTTAATACTTAATAAACTGTCCTTTGTGTGCATGTGTGTGTGTATGCACACATATATATACACACACACATATATATACACACACACATATATATACATATATACACACATACACACACATATATATTAGTTCTGTCCCTCTAAAAGAACACTGACTAATACCGATTTTGGTACCAGGAGTGGTTCCACAGGAACAGAGGACTCTTCTTCTAATAGCATGTAGAACACTGATAGTCCTTGGTGGAAACTGTTTAGAGACTCATGCAAAATAAACGATTTGACACTCCTGATTCACCACTCGTGAGAGGCAAGGGGTTTAGTGACCCTCTACATAATATCTCTGACCACATGTGGAGAACCAAGAAATATAATGAAGCTGGTTGGTTGTTCCTAAGTTCAGTGGACAAAGTGAGAAAAGAAAATGATGAACTCAGGGATTCTGCCTCCCAGCTTCAGAAGCAGATACTGAGCCTCAAATCTGCTACGATTACCTTGCGTGAGAGTCTTATTTTCTGTAGAGCCTTGAGTAACAGCTGAAATTGTAGAAAAATAGACACAAGCTCTTGTCATGCAAGTGACTGACCTGCAACAAAAGATGCATGCACAGCCTCACCAGGTGTCTACTGTTAAAGTGAGGACATTGATTGGAAGAGAATGGGACTCTGCAACTTGGAATGGGGATGTGTGGGAGGACCCTGATGAAGCTCGGTACACTGAGTTTATGAACTCTGATTAAAGTTTTTGCCAGATGGAACAGCTTCCCCATCCCCAGTAGTGGCAACATCCCCTCCCTGACCCATGCTGTCATCAGCCTTTCTACCTTTGTCTAAGGAGATAGAGCCTGTGCTGCCTGAGGCAACAGTAATGGCCTCCCCTGAGGCAGTTGCCAGGCAGGAAAATGTTGATTCTCCTCAGAAGCCACCCCCAACACCTCTGTTTCCTTTTAGACCTATAACTAGACTAAAATCCCAGCTGGCCCCTAGAAGTGAGGTTGAGAGTGTGACCCATGAGGAAGTGTGCTACCCTCAAAAAGGAGCCCAAAAAGTAGGGAGTCTGCTTTTAAGGTTGCAGCTTGGGGAGTTAAAAAAAAGAGGTTATAATTGTTTATTTGCTTGGTTGGCTGAAATATGGATTAAAAGATGGCCCACTGTGAGGGAGCTGGAAATGCCTAATATCCCTTGG
Organism: Mandrillus leucophaeus; assembly: GCF_000951045.1. Taxonomy (NCBI): domain Eukaryota; kingdom Metazoa; phylum Chordata; class Mammalia; order Primates; family Cercopithecidae; genus Mandrillus; species Mandrillus leucophaeus. The sequence goes on along the minus strand of NW_012105220.1, from coordinate 394,240 downwards.
TTTAATGTAGAGGAAGGGATCCAAAGGCTTAGAGAAATTGGGATGGTGGAGTGGATTAGTCACTTTAGACCTACTCATTCCAGCTGGGAGGGTCCAGAAGATATACTCTTGACAAATGCCTTGCAAAACAGATTTGTGAGGGCAGCACCTGCATCTTTGAAGAACCCTATAATTGTTCTTCTCTGTATGTCGGATCTAATGGTGGGAACCACAATCACTCAACTACAAAATTTAAATACAACAGAAATAATTGACTCCCCAGGAGGCAGAGGCCAAGTGACAGTATTCAACCATCAAAGGCAAAGTGGGCATAGCTACCATAATGGACAGCAGAGGCAAAGCGGCAATCAGAATCATGTAGAGCTCTGGCATTGGCTAATTAATCAGTGTTCTTAGAATGAAATTGATAGGAAGCCTACTGCATTCCTACTTTAATTATACAAACAGAAAACTTCTAGGTCGAATGGACAAAAGACTAACTTGAATTATAAAAACAGAGAATCATGGCCCTTCAATCAATTTCCAGACTTGAGCCAGTTTACAGACCCAGAATCCCTTGAATGAAGGGGAGGCCAGGTCCCCTGGAGGAAGGACCCCACTACACTACCAAAAATTTATGCAGTGAATCTTTCTCCCTTCCTTCCCCAAGGAGACCTCTAGCCTTTTACCAGGGTAACTGTGCACTGGGGAAAGGGAAATAATCAGATATTTCAGGGACTACTGGACACTGGCTCTGAGCTGATGTTGATTCCAGGGGACCAAAAACATCACTGCAGTCCTCCAGTTAATGTAGGGGCTTATGGGGGTCAGGTAAATTATGGAGTTTTAGCTCAGGTCCAACTTACAGTGGGTCCAGTGGGTCCCCAGACTCATCCTGTGGTCATTTCCCCAGTGCCAGAATGCATAATTGGCATAGACATACTTACCAGCTGGCAGAACCCACACACTGGCTCCCTGACTAGTAGGGTGAGGGCTATTATGGTGGGAAGGGCAAAATGGAAGCCAGTAAAGCTGCCCCTACCTAGAAAAACAGTAAATCAAAACCAGTATCACATCCCTGGAGGTATTGTGGAGATTAGTGCCACCATCAAGGACTTGAATGATGCAGGGGTGGTGATTCCCACCACATTCCCATTCAACTCTCCCATTTGTGCAGAAGACCAATGAATCTTGAAGAATGACAGTGGATTATTGTAAGCTTAACCAAGTGGTGACTCCAATTGCGGCTGCTGTACCAGACGTGGTTTCATTGCTTGAGCAAATTAACACATCTCCTGCTATCTGGTATGTAGCCATTGACTTGGCAAATGTCTTTTTCTCCATTCCTGTCCATAAGGTCCACCAGAAGAAATTTGCCTTCAGCTGGCAAGGCCAGCAATATACCTTCATTGTCCTACCTCAGGGGTATACAGACTCTCCAGCTTCATGTCATAATTTTATCTGGAGAAACCTTGATCACTTTTCACTTCCGCAAGATATCACACTGGTCCATTACATGATGACATTATGCTCATTGGATCCAGTGAGCAAGAAGTAGCAAACACACTGAACTTATTGGCGAGACATTTCCAAGCCAGAGGATGGGAAACAAATCTGACTAAAATTCAGGGACCTTCTACCTCAGTAAAATTTCTAGGGGTCCAGTGGCGTGGGGCCTGTTGAGATAGTCCTTATAAAGTAAAGGATAAGTTGCTGCATTTGTCCCCTCTTACAACCAAGAAAGGGGCACAACGCCTAGTGGGCCTATTTGGATTTTGGAGGCAACACATTCTTCATTTGGGTGTTACTTTGGCCTATTTATCAAGTGACCCAAATGGCTGCCAGTTTTGAATTGGGTTCAGAACAGGAGAAGGGTCTGCAATAGGTCCAGGCTGCTGTGCAAGTTGCTCTGTCACTTGGGCCATATGACCAAGCAGATCCAATGGTGCTTGAGGTGTCAGTGGCAGATAGGGATACTGTTTAGAGCCTTTGGTAGGCTCCCATAGATGAATCACAGTGGAGGCCTCTAGGATTTTGGAGCAAGTCCCTGCCATCTTCTGTAGACAACTACTCTCCTTTTGAGAGACAGCTCTTCGCCTGTTACTGGGCTTTGGTGGAAACTGAACGTTTGACTATGGGCCATCAAGTCACCCTGTGACCTGAACTGCCTATCATAAACTGGGTGCTTCTGATCCATCTAATCATAAAGTGGGTTGTGCACAGCAGCATTCCATCATCAAATGGAAGTAGTATATATGTGATCGGGCTCGAGCAGGTCCTGAAGACACAAGTAGGTTACATGAGGAAGTGGCTCAAATGCCCATGGTCTCCATTCCTGCCACCCTGCCTTCTGTCCCCCAGCCTGCACTAATGGCCTCATGGGGTGTTCCCTATGATCAGCTGACAGAGGAAGAGAAGACTAGGGCTTGGTTCACAGATGGTTCTGTACAATATGCAGGCACCACCTGGACGTGGACAGCTGCAGCACTACAGCCCCTTTCTAGGACATCCTTGAAGGACAGTGGTGAAGGGAAATATCCTCAGTGGTCAGAACTTCGAGCAGTGCACCTGGTTGTGCACTTTGCATGGAAGAAAAAATGGCCACATGTGGAATTATGTACTGATTCATGGGCTGTAGCCAACGGTTTGGCTGGATGGTCAGGGACTTGAAAGAACCATGATTGGAAAAGTGGTGACAAAGAAATTTGGGGAATAGGTATGTGGATGGACCTCTCTGAATGGTCAAAACCTGTGAAGATATTTGTATCCCATGCGAATGCTCACCAGTGTTTAATAATCAAGTAGATAGGATGACTTGTTCTGTGGACAACACTCAGCCTCTTTCTCCATCCACCGCTGTCATCCCCCAATGGGCCCAATAACAAAGTGGCCATGGTGGCAGGGATGAAAGTTACACATGGCTCAGCAACATGGACCTGGCTATACCCACTGTTGAGTGCCCAATTTGCCAGCAACAGAGACCAACACTGAGCCTTTGATATGGTACCATTCTTTTGGGTGATCCACCAGCTACCTGGTGGCAGGTTGATTATATTGGACCTCTTCCATCATGGAAAGGACAGAGGTCTGTACTCACTGGAATAGACACTTACTCTGGATATGGGTTTGCCTATCCTGCACGCAATGCTTCTGTCAAGACTACCATCCATGGACTCACAGAATGCCTCATCCACCATTATGGTATTCCACACAGCATTGCCTCTGACCAAGGCACTCACTTTACAGCTAAAAAAGTGTGGTAGTGGGCTCATGCTCGTGGAATTCACTGATCTTACCATGTTCCCCATCATCCTGAAACAGGTGGATTGATAGAATGGTGGAATGGCCATTTGAAGTCACAATTACACTGCCAACTAGGTGACAATACTTTGCTGGACTGGGGCAAAGTTCTCCAGAAGGCCATGTATACTCTGAATCAGGGTCCAATATATACTACCGTTTCTCCATTAGCCAGGAATCACAAGTCAGGAATCAAGGGGTAGAAGTGGAAGTGGCACCACTCAGTATCACCCGTAGTGATCCACTAGCAAAATTTTTGCTTCCTGTTCCTGTGACATTACGTTCTGCTAGCCTAGGAGTCTTACTTCCAGAGGGAGGAATGCTGCCACCAGAAGACACAACTATTCAATTAAACTGAAAGTTACGATTGCCACCTGGACACTTTGGGTTCCCCCTACCTTTAAGTCAACAGGCTAAGAAGGGAAATACAGTGTTGGCTGGGGTGATTGACCCAGACTATCAAGATGAAATCAGTCTACTGCTCCACAACAGAGCTAAGGAAGAGTATGCATGGAATACAGGAGATCCATTAGGGTGTCTCTTACTATTACCACGCCCTGTGATTAAGGTCAATGGAAAACTACAACAGCTCAATCCAGGCAGAACTACAAATGGCCCAGACCCCTAAGGAATGAAGGTTTGGGTCACTCCACCAGGAAAGAAACCACAACCTGCTGGAGTGTTTGCTGAAGACAAAGGGAATACAGAATGGGTAGTAGAAGAAGGTAGTCATCAATACCAGCTATGACCACATGACCAGCTGCAGTAAAGGAGGACTGTAACTACCATGAGTATTTCCTCCTTCTTTTGTTAAAAACATGTTTGTGCATCTATATACTTGTACTAAAAAACAAAAATCTTCATTTTATTTTCTTTTCCTTTATCATGTGACATAAGATTTACTAACTTCATATCAGCCTTTAAGTATTGTTAACTTTATGTAATAGTATTTGGGTTGGGGATTGGTATGTTTCTGGTTGTAGGAAGGATAGTTGTATTATATTAGGCATAATTGTCTTTATTTGAAGAACAGTCAAAGTATGATCTCGGGAGATGTATATGGGTTGAAGTTGACAAGCGGTGGACTTGTAATGGTTAATACTGAGTGTCAACTTGATTGGATTGAAGGATGCAAATATTGATCCTGGGTGTGTCTGTGAAGATGTTGCCAAAGGAGATTAACATTTGAGTCAGTGGGCTGGGGAAGGCAGACCCACCCTTAATCAGGTGGGTACCATCTAATAAGCTACCAGTGAATATAAAGCAGGCAGAAAAATGTGAAGAGGCGAGACAAGCCTAGCCTCCCAGCCTACATCTTTCTCCTGGGCATCCCATGGATGCTTCCTGCCCTGGAACATCGGACTCCAAATTCTTCAGTTTTGGGACTCAGACTGGCTCTCCTTGCTCATCAGCTTGCAGACAGCCTATTGTGAGACCTTGCGATCATGTAAGTTAATACTTAATAAACTCCCCTTTATATATATGATACATAGATATATATGTATGTATCTATATATAATCATATATATATCATATATATCATGTGTGTGTGTGTGTATTCTATTAGTTCTGTCCCTCTAAGAGAACCATGAATAATACAACAAGCTTGCCAAAGTGGATTTTCTGAAAATATAGATGGTCGCCACTGAGACACATTGAAATATTAGAGCTTTTAGGAAGGATTACGGTAAGTAAGGTTAGCATAAACATTGGGCTAATATTGTAAGAAAAATTAATGTGCTCTCTCTATATGTTAATGGACAAATAAAAGGTGGTCTACAATACATAGCCTAATAGACCTTTGGGAATGATTTAAGGTTTTATCTCTTAAAAGAGATATCTTAGCCAACTTAAATTTAACAGCGTTTAATTGAGCAAAGAACAATTTGAGAATCAGACAGCCTCCCAAACCAGAGTAGGCTCAGAGAGACTCCAGCACAGCCACGTGGTGGAAGAAGGTTTATGAACAGAAAAAGGAAAGTGAGGTACAGAAAAGGGAAGTGAGGGACAGAAGCAACCGGATTGGTTACAACTTGACATTTGCCTTATCTGAACACTTTTTATTTTTTGTTAATTCAACAAACATGTATTGAACACCAACTGTGTACATGAGAAATCTCCAGGGCTTTAACTTGGGGCATCCCAATGAATCAGTTATAATTCCTCAAGTGTCCCCTGAAACATAGTTTTTTTTAAATACTTTAAGTTGTAGGGTACATGTGCACAACATGCAGATTTGTTATATATGTATACTTGTGCCATGTTGGTGTGCTGCACCCATCAACTCATCAGCACCCATCAACTCATCATTTACATCAGGTATAACTCCCAATGCCATCCCTCCCCTCTCCCCACTCCCCATAATAGGCCCCGGTGTGTGATGTTCCCCCAACCCAAATGTCCATCAGTGACAGACCGGATTAAGAAAATGTGGCACATATACACCATGGAATACTATGCAGCCATAAAAAAGGATGAGTTCGTGTCCTTTGTAGGGACATGGATGCAGCTGGAAACCATCATTCTCAGCAAACTATCGCAAGAACAGAAAACCAAACACCGCATGTTCTCACTCATAGGTGGGAATTGAACAATGAGATCACTTAGACTCTGGAAGGGAACTGAACACATTTTGAACAGTCGGCCCCCTTTGATTGGCCAAAACTCAGTAATTGGCACAAGAGTATGTTACTGTCTGTTTACATCTCTATTTAGGTTATAGTTCACTATGTACAGAGAAATCTTTAGGCTGAAGTTAAAATACGTAGGGAGGCAGCTTTAGGCTAAACTTGATTGAACAAACCTTTGCTTTAGAAACATTTGGAGCCAAGCATGTTCGCATGTACTTGCTGTAATCCCAGCTACTCAGGAGCCTGCAGGTAGGGAAGAGGAGTGTTGGAGAGTTGGGGGTTGTGGCAGTGTGATCCCTTGAGCCCAGGAGTTGGAGGCTGAAGCGATGTTTGTGTCACTGCATCTCAGCCACCTGGGTGGCAGAGAGAGACCCTATCTTTCAAAAAAAAAAAGTAAATCTAAGAATCACTTTGTGGATGGAAATATTAACTGAGTATATGTCATTGTTAGAGGAAGCAGTAATTACGAAAGGGAATAAAAGTATACATGCTGTTTCTGGCATTAAGTCTTAAATAAATTATATGAGCTATAGGTTATGGAGCCCTCCACTTTAGATTAATATTTATCAAACATTCACCTTTCTGTACTCTTTCCAAAGACACCAACTATACCTTTGATATTCCATTCTGTATTTTATAATAAACATCTCTGATTGTAGAAATTTTGAATGGGAATGGTACTTAGAAGGTAAAGAGAAAGAAAAGAAGAAACAAAGAAGGATGCAGGTGAAAGGAAAAAGTAAGTAAGTTAATGACACAGTGAGCCAAGATCGCGCCACTACACTACAGCCTGGGCGACAGGGCGAGACTCTGTCTCAAAAATAATAATAATAATAAGTTAATGACAGAAAAGGAGAGATTCATGAAGGTGAAAACAGATACCTTAAACCAATCAATATGTATGTTTTCCCCTAACAAGAAAATTCCTTTTGCAAGCTCTTGTATCACTTGCTCACTTAACTTGCCCACCCCAAATTCCATCATGCTAATAGTCAAAAATTGTAGTTCTGGGTTTGCATAGGTATTCTATATGCTTTCTCTGTCTCTTCTTTTGTCCTAACTTTTTTCCCCTAAGACAACCATAAATCATACTAAGTTATTTGATCTCCCTAACGCCCAGGCTGATATTCTGCCAACATGCCCCACTTTAGCCATGACAGTTGTTTATGGCCAGTGTCCATTCTAATTGATAGTCTCACATCTCCTAGATCATTTTCTGGATTTCTCTTATTATTTGAACATTTCTTCCCAATGTTTATAATGTGAATCTTTGCATAGCAAATTGTATGAGGTCCTTCATGCCTGATAATGTTTTTATTCTTCCCTTATATATGAATAACAGTTTGGATGGATATAAAATTATAAATTCAGTGTTACTTATCTTCTTTAAAATTATTTCTTCATTATCTTTTTGTATGTATTGCTACTATTGAGAAATCTGATATCATTCTGATTCTTGTTAGAAATTTGATGTCAATCTGATTCTTGGTCTTCCTTAGATGATTTGCTTGTATACCCTGGAAGATATTCAAATTTTGTATTTGTTTTGATATTGTTACATTTCACATAATGTGTGTTAAATTTCACATAAGTTTATTTTCATAGGGTGCTGGAAGTCCTACTGGAGAAAAATGATATTAAAGGGAGATAGGTAAGTCAGCTTGAAATAATAATTAGTCATGAGGCATTAGGGATACTTCTGAGAAAGGGTAGAATCTCTCTCAGATCTGCCCCATACCTGTCTTCCCAGGAACTTCTGGACTACTTCTATGGGAATGAAGGTTGTTTGTTAGAGAAAAGCAAAAGAGTTGCTTGCACTAAAGTTTCTATAAAACATGGCCTCAAGGTGGAAATACTTTGGTACCCCTTTAGCAGTAATATATAAGGAAGAGGAGTAAAGCATTGCGTGCCTGCTCTGTACCCGACCTTGAGTTTAGTGCTGGGACGTTTTACCATATGAAATGATGGAGACTCTGCCCCTCCAGTGATCCAGGGCAACCACAGCCCCAACAAATACAGCCATTCCCAGTGGAATCGGCAGGGGTGCCTGGGAGCTTTGGTGGTGGTGCCTGGCAAAGCAGCAACAAGAACGGGCAGAACTGGTGGTACCATTGGGACAGGGCAGCATCATGGCAGATGGCCTGGAGCCTAACAGGGAAAGCAGGTGGACACTGCTTTCTACCCAGTGGGTAAAAATCTGGGGTAGAATTGTCTAATACAGAGTGGGAGAGACATTTTCAGATAACTTTAACAAAAGCTACCTTGAGGTTCTATGTTCAGAATCAATTAAGCCATCACATTTCTCTCCAAACATTAATTCCTGCTACACAGAAAATATAGCCATAGAATTGTGAGCTGATGTAGAAGATATAAGATCATAGATCAGTGTTTTAAAGCTGTCTGGGAAGTTACTGGCTAAGCTAATCGTCATAACTTTTAAGAGTTGCTCAGCAGTTACTATTGCTGAACCTAAAACACAAATAATAAAGCCCCAGATGTGAGCATCTCTAAGCTATTGGGCTCTGTATTTCCTAAGTGGAATACCACAAAGAGTTTATTTGAGAATTCTTATATTTTCAAAATAAATGAACTATATTCTCTAGAAGTTAGAATGTAGTACAAAATGCCATATAAGACGTTAAATTCTAGTCAATTTTGTACACAGTGGACTTTGGCAGTGGAGAATCAGCTGTATAAAATGGCTTCATCTTTTTAAAACTGATCAAGATTAGTGGAGTCAATGAGATAAATACCAAAAGGGTTGATCCAGGCAGAACCAGCTTGGACAATAGGCTTCCTCACTTATGTGAGCTTAATGCTCTCAAGCTCAGCTCTAACCCTGGATCAAACTACTTACACTTCCTCCAAAGACTTAGAGCTAAAAAGTAGAAATCTATTTGATTTTCCTTGAAATATTTTTATACAGTATTTCTATTATCTGATCATAGAGACTATTGAGGACTATTTTAAAAGTATAGATAGAGGTACGGGCATGGATACAGAGCTATAAGATTTCCCATTGCTTTTTATACTTCAAGTACTCCAATATCTAATTCATTTGGAATACAAATTTAATTTTTTCATTATTTCAATCTCAGTGAAAAATTTCCTATCAAACTACCAATATTAAATGTACAACTAAATAGCAAAATGTACTTAATGTGGACTTTACACTCAAAACAATCAGGAATTTTTTAAATGCTGTTTGGTAGGATTCCAAATTTTTTTTACTATAATCTTAAACATGTGTTTATCTTTTGCAGTTATACTTATTTACAATCAAGCTTAAAATAAGACAGTTCGAGGCAGTGATTTACTTTACTTTTTACTTTGAAGGCTTGTTCTTAGTTGATAACATTTCCGAATATTGCCTTAACAAATAAACCCAGTAATTGTGCTTACAGGTAGAGTCCTAAGACCATCTTTGCAGGTGCCAGTTTAAACAGGGTCCCTAGTTAGGGTAACATTAATGCTCAGGGTGCCTGCTGTCTGTTGATGCTACCGGAACTTTAATATACTAAACAGATGTATGATTGGTTCTACCTAAGATTACATTTCTCAACTCCAACTATATTTAAATAAAACTCTTCCATTGAAATTTTAGAAACAACGAAATTATTAGAAAATAAAAAAATACAACTTAGATAAACAGTTACAAATTTGTTAAACCTTAAACATTTCAAATCATTCCATACATCATTCAAAATAAGACTCTCAAGTCCTGCTGTGAAGCCACTGGCTCCGCGGCCCAGAACTGCTTTGGTTTCCAATGTTTCATCTGTACTTCTACATTTACTTTCTTCATAGCTTTGTGGAAGAGAGCTGTCAACTCTATAATTCCACAAACTACCTTGTCTTATAATACAAAACCTGTCTTGCATTAATCATAGAAATAGTTTCTACAGGACTTCTCTACCATAGCCGCTGTCCCTTCCTGCCTAAGCTTCCTCTGGCTGTGTCTACTGTCATGGATGCACCATCATCTAGGCTTACAGTCTCACAGCCTCACAGCCCACGTCTGACAACTATGACTTCACCGTGTGATTGCTAAACCTCATTGATTCTTTACATATTTTAAGAAACATTTGATTTGATTCTATAATTGGGAGAAAGTAAAAACTAGCTTCCTGACTGAGGGTCATGGTTGGTACATGGTTGTAAGAAATGTATATTAAAATAATTAATGTTCTGTGGTAAGAGGATGTGAATCTTTTTTTAAAAAAAATTAAGACTACAGAGGCTGGTAGAGTTAGATTCACTCATTCATAAACTCATTCATCAATTCTTTCATACAAATTGAATAAATCTTTGTAACTACTCCTGTTCTGTTATTTGACAAATGAGGACACTGAGGCTAAGAGACATATCTGAAGTGCAGTCACCAAGAATCAGAGTGTGGTGTGATGTGGCTCAGTGTGCCCTCTGCTAAGGCAGCGACCCAATGTGGCCACCTCGGGGTGGTTGGCACCCCTGTTTACTCCAGTAGCAACACAGGATCCCAGGAGCAGAGGGAACTCTCTGGCCACAAGCACAGAGGCTTTGATAGGTCACTGTTAAAGCAAAGAAATACATCTTAGGCTCTATGACAGACCTTAAAATAGCTCGCAAGTGGCAACACTGCTTTGAATGACTTTGGAAAGACATCATCACACCCACAACCCAGAGAAAGCTTTTAGTTCAAAGGTGAAGAAGCTTGCATGCCAAGGTCAAGGAGCTGGAGCCTCAGTAATGTTCCAATAATCCAGACACGTATTCATCCCTGCGGGTATTGAGGAATGTTTAAATTTAACTGGAGGAAGTGCTGTCAAAGTTAAAACAAGGAATTCTCTTTTATTTAAAGCACTTGCTCTTGATTCATTCTGGATGGTGAGTAATATATCTTAAGGTGGGAGGGGAATTGACATGCAATTGTAGATGCCTGGTGATGGTTTTCAGCTTGTGTGGCAAAGCTGAAAACTGTCGGGGTGGGGGAATAAATACAGAGAATATCTAAAGTCACTAGAATCCCAAGGTGGCCAAAGTACTCATTAATAGTTTCAAATACTGGGCACAGAATAACTAGTTTTCAAAACAGGTGCACGAATTCATCAGCTGTTACTACCACAAAAGCCAAGCTTGGGAATTGACAGGGCATGTGGCTGGAAAGACTGCTTCTGTTTTGCCTCTAACACAATGTCATAAGAAAGCAGGCATTTAATAAACACTTCGAGTTATCCTGATGAGTTGAGTTTTACCTCTAGTAAGAGTTATAGTAACATCAGTCAAAATTAAGAAAGCTAAAATTCTTATTATATGAAGGTTGCAGAATTATTAAAATAGACAATCTTTGTATTCTTAAAAACAAATAAAAATCCAAGAAATGTTAATGATCAGATGAGATGTGCCAGGAAATTTTTTCCACATTTCAACAGGAAGTATAAAAAGTTAATTCACTGAGATTCAAGTACATAATATATTTATTATCTATTAAGAGTTTAATAGATAATACATATTTGAATCTCAGTTAACTAAAATTTTAATAGGTAATAAACATATCAGAATATTCAATGCAAGTAATAACCCAAAATGCAAATTAGAAAACAATAACTAAATTAGCACAGATTATGCCCAATGCTGATAAGGATACAACAAACTGGGCAATTCTCTTCTGTTGATAGACATGTTAATTCATTCATTTTTTCTGGGGAAAAAGTAGCAATATACATCTAAAGACTAAAATTGCTTATAGTTTTTTTTTTTTTTTTTTTTTTTTTTTTTTTGAGACGGAGTCTCGCGCTGTTGCCCAGGCTGGAGTGCAGTGGTCGGATCTCGGCTCACTGCAAGCTCCGCCTCCCGGGTTTACACCATTCTCCTGCCTCAGCCTCCCGAGTAGCTGGGACTACAGCCGCCCGCCACCTCGCCCAGCTAGTTTTTTTTGTTTGTTTGTTTGTTTTGTTTTGTTTTGTTTTTTTGTATTTTTTAGTAGAGACGGGGTTTCACCGTGTTAGCCAGGATGGTCTCGATCTGCTAACCTCCTGATCTGCCCGTCTCGGCCTCCCAAAGTGCTGGGATTACAGGCTTGAGCCACCGTGCCTGGCCTGCTTATAGTTTTTAAATCAGTAATTCTTCTTATAGTTATCTTGCCAGGAAAGGTAATTTTAAATACAAAGCGTTATGTAAAATGTGCTTATAACAGCATTATTTTTAACACTAAAAAATCAAAACCAACTTATATGTTTGTGTAAAGTTGGATTCCAAGAATAATTAATAAAATATATAAAATATCCAAACATATGCACACAAGAAAAAAATGTAAATACTAGAAGGAAAATTTTCAAATATCTGGATAATAAGATTCTCCAAATTCTAAGATATGCATGATGCTGTAAAATCCTGCAAAATCCTAGGGAAAAAAAGGTATCTTTTTTTAAAGATACCTACTAAAGCACCTTGGAAGTAGGTTTTTTGTGTTTTAGAGTATTTTTCAACTAAGAGGATATCCAGCTTCAGTTTAAGTGAGGTCGCATGTGTCAAAGTCTCTCATTACAAAGTAGCTCTATCCATTCCTGGGCCCTTATACAGGTTCTAGCCAGCCATATGAAAACTTGATACTGAAGCCAATCTTTGTGACAAGTACCTACTCCCTTTTCTCTCTGATGAACTGGGCCAAACTCCCCAAGGGTTAAAAGCCTTGCACATCCTCATATGAGGTGTTTTTCCATATTTCATACCAGGCCTCCCCAGTCACTGGCTGCATTGAAAATATTACTTGCAGTCCTGTGAATCTTACGCCTGACTGGGCGCTAAATGGTTTCATTCTATTATTCAGCTACTCTGTGCTGTTCCTACCAGTTAGATTATAGGCCCCCATAAAGCTGACGGGCTCAAAACATGAGTAGAGCTTTCTCTTTCCTAGAATACTTAAGCATACGCTCTGAAACATGGGAAATCCATCTCTTGGTCACAGTTTGCTAATTTTTACATTAAAAAAACACAACTGGCAGCCGGGCGCGGTGGCTCATGCCCGTAATCCCAGCACTTTGGGATGCTGAGGCGGACGGACCATAAGGTCAGGAGCTCGAGACTATCCTGGCTAACACAGTGAAACCCCCTCTCTACTAAAAAATACATAAATTAGCCAGGCATCGTGGCGGGCGCCTGTAGTCCCAGCTATTCCGGAGGCTGAGGCAGGAGAAAGGCGTGAATCCGGAAGGCGGAGCTTGCAGTGAGCCGAGATCACACCACTGCACTCCAGCCTGGGCCACATAGCAAGACTCTGTCTCAAAAAAAAAAAAAAAAAAAAATACAACTGGCAATGTCACCTGACATACCTAGGGATGTTACACTTGCCCATTTCTGTAAAGAATTCTTGCAGAAAGAACAAAATATGTTTTCCTTCCTTCTCCAGTCTCATTGATCACTGTGGGCAAGACATCTGTGTGGCACTGGGTATCAGCACAGCATAAACATACAGACCCCAATACACCCCCAAGACTAGGAGAACAGCTGGTAATTCTCTGTGCTGAGCACAGGTGCCTCACTACCTCTTTTCTATGCCTTCTTTCACCATATCCCACCCCCCACCCCACCAGTGCCCTTTCATTACAGCTTCCTGATTGGCTTTTCATCCTGATCTCTTTGCCCCCTCACAATTTCTCTGTTATGGGTAGTATTCTTTTAAACCTAATTTCTATTCTGATGTATTACAAATTCCATTGAAAGTTGACTCCTTGAATTTAAAAAAATTAAGGCACTAAGAATTGTCTTGTCTAGAAGAGCTGCTGCCCCACTTCTGAGCACTCCTGATGAAAGGAGGAAAGGGCAGGCCCACGCCCACACACCAAGTCCAACCCAAGTTCTCTCAGGGGCCTTTGAGTGGCCTAAGAGCTGAGACTGCCTCCATTTTCAAGAAGTCTGACCTCATTGAGGTCTAGCCAATGTAAGGCAGATTTACAAAAGAAAAGGTAAACCAGATACATTTATTTATAGAAAAACAAAGACTCACCTGGAGGTAGACAGGTGAATGAAGACTCAGCAGTGGGAGACTGGTAAGGAATACTTCGTGGCTGGCAACCTGAAAGGGCTGGGAATTAAATGCCAAGTTGCTTTCTTTACTAACTAGAAACAGAAATATCTAAAGTCTTTCCCATTGTCCCAGAAAAACTTTCTGGTTACATTGGCAACTCAGCTTTGTTTGTATGCAATTGTAGAGAAGAAAGAGGAATGGCATAATTTTAAGAAATTGGTAAAGAACATTAAGGAAAGATTATAATATGAGGAACATCAGGCACCCTAATAGATAACATATTTTTGGTCAAGAATTTCAATACCTTCCTTAAGAGAAACAATTGAAACAGCATGCAGTAGTGTTTTTTTTTTCTAAGACAGCTAAATTAAGAAGTCACCCATATGCATTCAAGATCTCACCTGAAATTATTTACAAAAATCATGTCTTGAAATCTCAAGGGTAAGAGTGACCCACTCTCAGAACTTATATCTTTTAGCAGTGACTTTGGATAAAGCTGAAATATATTGAGGCATCTCATTAAAAACTGGCCTTCGCTTTATCCAGTCTCACAATCCTCTGAGGAATATGCTAGGGCTGTTTGCAAAGGTAAATTTTACCTATTAGGGAGGCTGAAATGCAGCCTGTCTCCAGAACAGTTAATTGTCTGAATCTTCATTCTTTATATATGATACAATCCACAGCTATAGTTCCCTATAGGAAATTTTAGAAGACTGGGGAAACTATATCTCTATCTAATCTCTCTCTATGTTATCACTTGCCTTAACTAAATATCTCTGAAAATCTCCCTATTCTTTTTGCAATTAAATAAACTTTAAGCCTCTAACTGTATCCATATATATCTTTCTGAAAATCACATTACTGCCCCAATGAGACGACTACACAGGAAGCAATTTTATCTAGGCACAGAGAGAGTGTATGTGAACCATTGCCCAGGGTCTCAATTTTCCCTACAAGAAAATGACATGCAATTTGAAAATGTCTATTGGCAATAGTTATTAAACAAACTTGTAGGCATCTACTATGAGCACAGCCTAAATCTGGAATTTAAAAGGATACAAAAGTAAATGACTGTTTTCAAGTAATTTACAACTTAATGGAGAAGATTCAATAAATAAAAAGTGGAGAATAGTAAGTACCACTAAACAGGAAAACAAAATGCCTCAGGAGTTCAGAGAAGGGAGCAATTAATTCCTACTAAGTGTCTTAGAAAATGCAAATCAAAACCACAATGAGATGCCATCTCACACCAGTTAGAATGATGATCATTAAAAGTGAAGAAACAACAGGTACTGGAGAGGATGTGGAGAAATAGGAACACTTCTAAACTGTTGGTGGGATTGTAAACTAGTTCAGCCATTGTAGAAAACAGTGTGGCGATTCCTCAAGGATCTAGAACTAGAAATACCATTTGACCCAGCCATCCCATTACTGGGGATATACCCAAAGGATTATAAATCATGCTGCTATAAAGACACATGCACACGTATGTTTACTGCAGCACTATTCAGAATAGCAAAGACTTGGAATCAACCCAAATGTCCATCAGTGACAGACTGGATTAAGAAAATGTGGCACATATACACCATGGAATACTATGCAGCCATAAAAAAGGATGAGTTTGTGTCCTTTGTAGGGACATGGATGCAGCTGGAAACCATAATTCTTAGCAAACTATCGCAAGAACAGAAAACCAAACACCGCATGTTCTCACTCATAGGTGGGAATTGAACAGTGAGATCACTTGGACACAGGAAGGGGAACATCACACACCGGGTTCTGAGTATGTCCATGTGAACAACTACACTGCTAGCATGACCAGCATTCAAGAAAGCCAGCACACTAAACATATATAAAACCAAGGACTCTCACAGAGTCTACTTCACTTTCCTGCCACATCTACCAGAGCAGCTACTGGTATCCAAGGCTGGGAGACCTGAAGATGGATCACATCACAGGACTCTTTGCAGACATCCTTTAGCACCAGCCTGGAGCCTGGCAGCCCTGCTGGGTGATTAGACCCAGAAGAGCAGTAACAATCACTGCAGTCCAGCTCTCAAGAAACCACATCCCAGGGGAACAGCAAGAGCACCACATCAAGGGATCGCTCCATGAAACGAAAGAATCTGAACAGCAGTCCTTGAGTTTCAGACTTTTCCACTGAAATAGGCTACCCAGAATTACTGTTCAGAACAGTAATTACCCAGAACAGTAATTCTGGGTAGCCTATGATAAGGAACCAGAAAAGTAATTATGGTAATATGAACAAAACAGGATTCTATAATGCCCCCAGAAGATCACAACAGCTCCCTAGCAATGGATCCAAACCAAGAAGAAATCTCTGAATTGCCAGATACAGAATTTAGAAAGTTGACTATTAAATTATTAAAGGAGATACCAGAGAAAGGTGAAAACCAACTCAGAAATTTTTTTTAAAATACAGGATATGGATGAAAAATTTTACAGAGAAATAGATATCATAATGAAAAAGCAATCACAACTTCTGAAAATAAAAGACACACTTAGAGAAGTACAAAATACACTGGAAACTTTCAACAATAGACTAGAACAAATAGAAGAAAGAACTTTAGAGCTCAAAGACAAGGCTTTCAAATTAACCCAACTAGAGAAAGAGAAAGAAAAAGGAATTTTAAAAAATGAACAAAACCTCCAAGAAATTTGGGATTATGTTAAACAGCCAAACTTAAGACTAATTGGTGTTGCTGAGGTAGAAGAAAAACCTAAAAGTTTGGAAAACTTATTTGAGGAAATAATTGAGAAAAACTTCCCTGGCCTTGCTATATATCTAGACATCCAAATACAAGAAGCTCAAAGAACATCTGGGAAATTCATCACAAAAAGATAATCACTTAGGCACTTAGTCATCAGGTTATCTAAAGTTAAGACAAAGGAAAGAATCTTAAGAGCTGTGAGACAAAAATCATCAAATAACCTATAAAGAAAAACTTATCAGATTGACAGCAGACTTCCCAGCAGAAACCTTACAGGCCATAAGGTATTAGGGTCCCATCTTCAGCCTCCTGAAATGAAATAATTGTCAGCCAAGGATTTTGTATCCAGTGAAACCAAGCTTCATAAATACAGGAGAGATAAAGTATTTTTCAGACAAAGAAACAGAGAGAATTTGTCACTACTAAGTCAGAACTACAAGAAATGCTAAAAGGAATTCTAAATCTTGAAACAAAACTCAAAATACACAAAAATAGAACCTCTTCAAAGCATAAATCTCACAGGACCTAGACATAACAGAAAAAAAAAGCTATTAAGGCAACAACTAACATGATGAATGGAACAATATCTCACATCTCAATACTAACTTTGAATGTAAATGGCCTAAATGCTCCACTTAGAAGATACAGAATGGCAGAATGGATAAGAACTCACCAACCATATTTCTGCTGTCTTCAAGAGATTTACCTAACACATAAAAGATTCACATAAATTTAAGGTAAAGGGGTGGAAAAAGACAGTCCACACAAATGGAAGCCAAAAGTGAGACAGAGTAGCTGTTCTTATACAGATACACAAAACAAACTTTAAAGCAACAACAGTTAAAAAAGACAGAGATGGATATTATATAATGATAAAAGGACTAGTCCAACAGTAAAATATCACAACCCTAAATATATATGAGGCTAACACTGACAATCCCAAATTTATAAAACAATTACCGCTAGATGAACAAAATGAGATAGACAGCAATGCAATAATAGTGGGGGATTTCAATACTCCACTGATAGCACTAAACAGGTCACCAAGACAGAAAGTCAACAAATAAACTATGGACTTAAACTATAACCTAGAACAAATGGACTTAACAGATATTTACAGGACATTCTACCCAATAGCTGCAGAATAGACATTCTTTTTCCAGCATGTGGAACAGTCTCCAAGATGGATCATGATAGGTCACAAAATAAGTCTTAATACATTTAAGAAAATAGAAATTATATCAAATATCCTTTCAGACAACAGTAGAATAAAAGTGGAAATTAACTCCAAAGGGAACTCCTCCAACTATACAAATACAAGGAAATTATATAGTCTGCTCTTGAATGATCTTTGGGCCAATAATGAAATCAAAAGGAAATTTAAAAAATTATATGAGCTGAACAATAATAGTGACACAACTTATCAAAACCTCTGGGATACAGCAAAAACAGTGCTAAGGGAAAAGTTTGTAGCATTAGATACCTACATCAAAACTCTAAAAGAGCACAAGTAGACAATCTAAGCTCACACCTTGAGAATCTAGAGAAATAAGAACAAACCAAAATCAAACCCAAACCCAGCAGAAGAAAGAAATAACAAAGATCAGAACAAAACTAAATGAAAAATACAAAAGATAAATGGAACAAAAAACTAGTTTTTTGTTGTTGTTGTTGTTGTTTTTTTGGTGGGGGGAGACGAAGTCTTGCTCTGTCTCCCAGGCTGGAGTGCAGTGGCACGACCTCAGCTCACTGCAACCTTTGCCTCCTGGGTTCAAGCAATTCTCCTGCTTCTGCCTCCTGAGTAGTTGGGATTACACACACGTGCCACCATGCCTGGCTAATTTTTGTATTTTTAGTAGAGACGGGGTTTCACCATGTTTGTCAGGTTGGTCTCAAACTCTTGACCTCATGATCCGCCCTCCTCAGCCTCGCAAAGTGCTGGGATTATGCAAAGTGCGTGAGCCACCACCACCCCCCAAAAACTAGTTCTTTTAAAAGATAAACAAAATCAATAGATCACTAACAAGATTAACCAAGAAAAGAAAAGACCCAAATAAACTCAATTAGAAACGAAAAAGGAGATATTACAACTGAGACCACAGAAATACAAAAAGTGGTCTAAGAACACGAATAGATAATTCTCAAAAGAAGATATACAAATGGCAAAAAAATATGAAAAAATGCTTAACATCACTAATTATTAGGGGAAATGCAGATTTAAAAGCACAATGAGATGCCACCTTCTGCGAGAATGGCCATAATTTAAAAATCAAAAAATAATGGATGTTGGCATGGATGTGGTGAGAATGGAACACTTTTACACTGCTGGTGGGAATACAAGCTAGTACAACCACTATGGAATACAGTGTGGAGACTCCTCAAAAAACTAAAAGTAGAACTACTATTTGATCCAGCAATCCCACTACTGAATATCTATACAGAGGGAAAAAAAGTCATTACATGAAAAAGACACTTGAACACACATGTTGATAGCAGTCCAATTCACAATGTCAAAAATATGGAACCATCCTAAATGTCCATCAACCAAGGAGTGGATAGCTGGGCATAGTAGCTCATGCCTGTAATCCCAGCACTTTGGGAGACTGAGGCGTGTAGATCATCTGAGATCAGGAGTTCAAGACAAGCCTGGCCAACATGGTGAAACCCCATCTCTACTAAAAATACAAAAATTAGCCAGGCATGGTGGCAGACTCCCATAATTCCAACTACTTGGGAGGCTGAAGCAGGAGAAATCCCTTGAACCCAGGAGGTGGAGATTGAGGTTGCAGTGAGCCAAGACCACACCATTGCCCTCCAACCTAGTCAATAAGAGTGAAACTCCATCTCAATGAAAAAAAAAAAAAAAAAAAAGAGTGGATAAAGAAAATGTGGTAAATATACACAGTCAAATATTACTCAGCCATAAAAAGGAATCAAAGAATGTCTTTTGCAGCAAGTTGGAGTTGGATACCATTATTCTAAGTAAAGTAACTCCAGAATAGAAAACCAAATATCATATGTTCTCACCTATAAGTGGGGGCTAAGCTATGGGGACATGAAGGCATAAGAATGATACAATGAAATTTGGGAACTTGGATAGAACAGGGTCTGGGGGGAGAAATAAAAGACTACACGTTGGGTACAATGTATATTGCTCAGGTGATAGGTGCACCAAAATCTCACAAATTATCACTAAATAACTTATCCATGTAACCAAAAACTACCTGTTCCTCCACAAATTAGTGAAACATTTTTAATAAGAAAAAAAAAAAAGAAAAGAAAACATTCTATCCAGAAGCCACCAGAAGGAACATAACCCTGCCAACACCTTGATTTTAGTTACATTAAAACTTATTTTGGACTTGAGAACTCTGAGATAATAAATTTGTCTTGTTTTAAAGCACTAAATTTATAGTACTTTGTTACAGTAGCAACAGGAAACTGCACATCAATTCACACCACAGAACTTGGGTAGACTCAGGAATTGGAAACCACAGACACCTCTGAAGCTGATGTCAGAAATAGGCAGAAAAACAGGTCAATATGAAGTCTAAATAAGGAGGACTTTGACCACCAGTTCTGCTCTCTTACTTTATGTAGCCAGGTGACATCTCCTCTCCCATCATCACAGGAACAGACTATTTTATGTTCTAGAAAAACGGAACCAGGGAAGCTCCAAATTTGATAAAATCTGGCACAGTGGAGGGAAGGGCTGAGGCACCAGGCTGAAAACCATCTGCTTACGGAATGATGAAGATGCCAACCACTTCCCTAGCCTCACAGTCTCAGCACAGGAGAACAGAGGGTCTCTCTCTGAGGAAACATCTCCAGATGCAGCATGTCAGGGTCCATCAGCAATCATCTGGTTCCTGCTTTGTTTCCTACAGAGAAGTCTGGCAGCTGAGAAGCCCCAGCTATGCACACAGAGTTTCCTCACAGTATTTGAGAGCTCCACTCCAAAATACGAGTGGGTAGACAAGACACAAGATGGTTGAGACAGACAGACTAGGTTCATATCCTGACTCTGACACTAAGTGTGTGACCATTGTCAATCTAATTAACCTTTCTTTACCTAAATGTTCATATCTGTAAAATAGAATAAGATTTTTACTTCATAAAGTTGTCGTAAAGATTAAATGAGATTTTAGATAAAAAGCATTCATAAGGCCGAGTGCAGTGGCTCATGCCTGTAATCCCAGCACTTTGGGAGGTCGAGGCAGGCAGATCAAAATGTCGGGAGATCGAGACCATCCTGGCTAACACAGTGAAACTCCGTCTCTGCTAAAAACACAAAAAATTAGCCAGGCATGGTGGCACGCGCCCGTGGTCCCAGCTACTTGGGAGGTTGAGGCAGGAGAATTGCTTGAACCCAGGAGGCAGAGGTTGCAGTGAGCCAAGATCACACCACCTAACTCCAGCCTGGGTGACAGAACAAGACTCCATCTCAAAAAAAAAAAAAAAAAAAAATCCGTAATAGTGAGTAAACGAAGACAAAGTTCAAAATAAACATAAACACAAATAAAAAAATTCAGATGAAAAACAGATCATGTAGGGATCCAAAGAAAATTTTATGAATAAAAATGTCCTTTAATATCTTCAGATGAAATGAGAATATGCTATAATAAATTAAAGAAAGGCTCTTAAAAATTAAAAATATGATATCAGTAATGAATATGTCCACAGAATTGTTGAAAAACAAGGTTTAAATAGTCTCCCAGAAAGTGGAATATGACACAGACATGAACAATATACTTTTTAAAAAAAAGGTAAGAAAATTCAAGGATCAATCAGGGGCACCCCACTGTTGCTGCACCCTCAGATTATGTAGGTTTGTATCTGGCATACCTACTCTTCCATTTTCACTTTTCCTTTTCACTTTTCCATTTCCTATTTTCCAGTCTTGGTAGACAAAGCATATTTACCAAGTAGTAGCATTTGCAGGGATAAAATTTTGCATTTTGAACCACAACTACATAGTTTGTAAATAATCTATATCATAATACCAGAGGCAAAATATATTGTTTCTAATCTTCTCCCTGGTTCTCATTTCCTTTAAACCTTATCAGTAAATACTTAGGAACCATTTCTTTATCTCATCATTTCAACCTAATTCATTTGGGCAGGTAGCCTCCAACCAATTTTCATTCCTATTTAATTTCCATTATAAATGTGAAAGAGAAGATGAAGGAAAAAAAATGATAAAGTCATAAAAATCACAGTTTCAAGATGCTTCACAAGAACAGTTGTGTTCAAATTACTTTAGTTTATTAATTCTTCACTTTTATGTTATATGGTCTGTGTATTCCTAAACCCCTTTTGTCTTATCTGTTCCTGAGTACTACCTAAACTCTTTTTTGTTTTTGAGACAGGGTCTTGCTCTGTCACCCAGGCTGGAGGGCAGTGTGTAACCACAGCTCACTGCAGTCTCAATCTCCTGGGCTCAAGTGATCCTCCTGCCTCAGTCTCTTGAGTAGTTGAGACTACAGGAATGTACCACCACACCGTGTGTGTGTGTGTGTGTGTGTGTGTGTGTGTGTGTGTGTGTAGGTAGGGTCTCACCATGTTACTCAGGCTGAGCTCAAACTCCTGGATTCTAGAAATCTTCCCACCTTGGCCTCCCAAAGTGCTGAATTTACAGGTGTGAGCCACCACACCCAACCACTTTAACTCTTACAACCTGCTTTTGGTTTTTTGTTGTTGTTTTTGCTTTTTTTAAATTTTTTTATTTTTTTTATTTTTGTGGCGGAGTTTCTCTCTTGTTGCCCAGGCTGGAGTGCAATGACGCGATCTCTGCTCCCTGCAGCCTCTGCCTCCCAGTTTCAAGCAATTCTCCTGCCTCAGCCTCCCAAATAGCTGGGATTACAGGTGTGAGCCACCGCACCCGGCCACAACCTGTTTTCCAGTCTTTTTAGCAATATGTTTCTCATTAGCTGAATTAGCTCATTCTTCTATAAAAAGTGTGATAAGAGGGGGAAAAAATTAAAGAAAAAGGAAAAGAAAAAATTGTTGAAATTCAGAGAACTTCATTATTCTTCATGAAGCACATTATTATCAGCTTCTATAAAATTGAGCCTGAAATCCTCAGTCCCAGTTATGGTTTCATTTATGCAGGTATTAAACCCTTTCAACGACGCAGTATAGGTTTATGTAAAATTACCATTAGTTACATTTGTTTAAATCAGTGTTTAGCCAGATGAAAACTGGTAAAAACAAAAAATCAAGAGCTGCCTTTTGAAAAGTAATTTTTTTAATAAGAAGAAGATTTTTTAAAATCTTTTTGTTAAAAAAATAGTATTTGTAAAAATAGTTATGATTTGGGGTCCCAACCCTGATGTGTTTATCTAAAGGATATAAGCTTCAGGTCACATTTAGCACCAGCTAGTAGCATTGTTTTTATTGATTTTACTTTCTTTATTTTTTGATTATTGTGCAATTCAAGAAACTGGTTTCCCTAGCAGAAATAGATAAAATGTCAAGGAAGAAAACACCAGACTTTACAAATGAGATTTTAGGATTGTGGGTGGATTTACATCAGCTTTTTCTTACTCATTCATTATCTCCATGACTAATCAAAAGTAAGCTCTCTTAATACATTTAATAGGGTTCTCACTGAATAAAATACATCATTTAAATCAGCTAGATCCCTTGACCTTCAAGGCAAAATCCCAAAGCAACTGAAACAAACACCAAATGAAAAACTGCCACCAAAACTCATTCTACGTCTGAGAATGGACAGACCAAATATACCAAGTGAAAGCATGCCAAACTTACATAAGCATCATACATGGAAAGTTGATAGATGATGTTCCTCAATCCTTATGAATCTCCAAACAATACCCCACCCCTCTCTCTCAAAGCTAAACCATAACAAAGCTGACCTTGGTCAATGGCATCATCTGGTGGTTGCCACAAAAGACTGCCCAAACCACCTTCTTCCTCAGGTGTCCCCAATCCCATTCGTGGTTTCACTTTCTGCTGTTTCAGTTACCTGTAGCCAACCACAGTCCAAAATTATCAAATAGAAAATTCCAGAAATAAGCAATTCGTAAGTTGTAAATTGTATGCCATTCTGAGTAGTGCAATGAAATCTCCTTCCTGCTCCTTCCAGTTTGGGATCTGAACTTTCCTTCGCCCGGCATATTCATGCTGTTCACGTTTAATAACTTGGTAGCTATCTTGATTATCAGATCTGCTATTGCATATCACAGTGTCTGTGCTCAAGTAACCCCTATTTTACTTAATGATGGCCCCACAGCAAAGGAATAGTGATAATGGCAATTCAGATATGCCACGGAGAAGCTGTCAAATGCTTTTATTGAATGGAACATGTTCCACTTAAGAAACAAAGAAAAATATTATGCTGAAATTGCTAAGATCTACAGTAAGAATGAATCTTTCATCCATGAAATTGTAAAGAAGAAAAAAAAAATGTGTGCTAGTTTTGCTGTCTTGCCTCAAACTGCAAAAGTTACAGCCACAGTACATGATAAATGCTTAGTTAAGATAGAAAACACATTAAATTTGTGGGTAAGATATAAACAGAAATGTATTCTGATTTATGGCAGCAGGGTCTAGTACTATCCAAATTTCCAGGCATCCACTGGGTGTGTTGAAATATACGCCCTGCAGATAAAAGGATGCTACTGAATAGTGATTCCACTCTTTCATTACATGTAACTGTTTATTTCACTTCTATCACTGAGGGCAAGAAAACGTTTAGAATTTTCAAAATAATTCTATGAGCTTGTATTTTGTATTTTGTTTTGTTTTTACCAAAGTAAAATATTAACATGTGTAGTAAATTCAAAATATATAGAATTCACAAATTAAAATCACAAAAAGTAAGATAAAAATATAAAAATATTTTAAAACGTAAAAAATAATCACATTTAAACCCACCATCCAAACCAACACTAATAACCAGGCATGGTGGCCCATACCTGTAATACCAGCTACTCAGGAGGCTGAGATGGGAGGATCCCTTGAGCTGAGGTGGTCAAGGCTTCAGTGAACTGTGATTGTGCCACTACCCTCTAGCCTGGGTGACAGAGGATAACACAAATGAGCTGCCCACATTCAGGTGATTTAATAATTAAAATGCATATTTTATTTCCTCATCCAACACCATTAAAGTACAATAAAGGAATTTTTTAAGAACTAAATCCACAAAGATGGGAAGTCCTGGAGAAACAGCAACAAAGTTTTGGAAGATGGAAAGCAGATCATGAGAGGGAACTGACTTACAGCCCCAAGGCAAAGATGTCTAAAGCCAACAGTTAAGAAAGCTGATAAATTAGATGATTTACACTGTAAATTCCAGCTACCTGTAGGACTAGGAGTAAGTAATGAAGACAGAGAGGTTAACATAAGGAAAATTTAATTATAGTTGTGTGTGTAGCAGTTAGATCCTTTTCCCCACAGCATGCTGAAAGATGACCGTCTTTCCCAACACCAGGAGACATGTAGAGTTTTGCCTTCAGAAGGGTAAAACAGGGTTTCTGAACCAGGGAATGACTCAGGCATAATTGAGGAATTGGGTACCATACATAAAAGGGAAATTAAGATAGCAAATGCTTGTTAAGTGCTCTACACTAAGTGCTGAGACCTTTAGCCACCTGGCCATAACTTCCCACAGCTCTGGGAGCCAGACTTCGCCCCACTAGAAAGAGCTGAAAATTTTACCTGAATAACCTCAGAGAATAAGACAAGGAAAGAACACCAAATCACCCTAAGTGAAACTCAAATCGCCCCACATTCCGTGAGCACTTTAGGCTCTCACTTTTAATCCAAGCAGACAACAAAGGGTCAAGGAACATTTGAAGAAATTAGTTTATGAGACAGATAAAGACAAAAACAAACTGGAAAATAATAATTTACAGAAAACAGAGATAATGCCACTAGAAAAAAAAAAAACTTAATCTGTACTTACCCTCAGAGTAATAAGAGAAGTTACTTCCATGAAGTATGATGCTACCTTTTTTAAAAGCTCTTGAAAATTAAAAATATGGTAACAGAAAAGTTTTTTAAATCAATAGAACAATTAGAAGATACATTTGAGAAAATCTCCCAGAAAGTAAAGTAGGAAGATAAACAAATAGAAAAAAAAAGAAATTGAAGGAGGAAGCAAAAAATATAATGTTCAAATATTAGGTTAATTTGAATAAGAGTTCCAGAAGGCAAAATAACAGGTGGGAGGATATCATAAATAAAATAATTTAAGAAAATTTCCCAGGACTAATAGACCTGATTTTCCAGGTTGAAAGGAGCCACCGAGTGCTCAACACAATAGGTGGAAACTTTTCAAAACATTGAGGACCTGGAGAAGATACTGAGAGCTCCTGGGAATTAAAAAACAAAAACAAAAACAAAAACAAACAAACAAACAAAAAAACAGATAATATGCTACAATACAAAAATGAAGCATCAGAATGACTTCTGACTTATCAGCAACCCTGGAAGCTGAAGGATTGTGAAGCAATACCTGCAAAATTCTGAAAAGAAATTACTTCCAACAGAGAATTCTATACATGTCAAATTATCAAGCAGGTGGAAACGTAAAACAAAGATATTTACTGATGTATAACATCTCAAATTTATTTGTCACATACCCTTTCTCAAAACATAACTGGTAGTCGTGTTCCAACAAAATGAGAAAGTAAACTAAGAAAGAAGAATATATAAAATGTAAGAAGCAATGCCTTCAACCAAAGAGAACAGTGAAGAGAATGTCCAGGGTAATGGGGAAGGAAGAATCCAGGTTAACCACTGCATTTGAAGAGAGAGGGAAACTGGTTTAGATCAGGACATATCAAAACATTTGTGCCCAAGGACAGCACAAGGCACCATATTTGTAACCATCCATCCATTCAGAGGGAACAGGTAGATACGGATAAGGTCAACCAAACCATCATTTTATCGATGTTATCCACACTAAAGATGGCATATGGCTGCAACTGAAAGATGAGACCATAAAGAAGTATGTTTCGGCTTGGCGCAGTGGCTCTCACCTGTAATCCCAGCACTTTGGGAGGCCAAGGCAGGTGGATCACTTGAGGTCAGGACTTTGAGACCAGTCTGGCCAACATGGTGAAACCCCACCTTTACCAAAAATAGAAAAATTAGCTGGGCATGGTAGTGAGTACCTGTAATCCTAGCTACTTGTGAGGCTGAGGCAGGAGAGTTGCTTGAACCTGGGAGGCGGAGGTTGCAATGAGCTGAGATTGCGCCACTGTACTGCACTCCAACATGGGTAACAGAGTGAAACTCCATCTCAAAAAAAAAAAAGAGAGAGAGAGAGAGAAAAAAATATGTTTCTAGTAAGGTTTTCAATAAAGCCTGACATCACTGTCTTACTGAACTTCTTGACAAGAGCCTTCTGGTCCTCATCAACTTCAATGCCAATTATACATAAATCTATCCAAATAATTCAGATTTTTAGATATTTATGTGTGTGTTAATGCATGTATACATACAAACACTTGTCTATTCATAGAATATCTCTGGTACACTGAAATCTCAGCCTTTACCTCTGTACAATTCATCCATATAACCGAAAAACACTTGTACCCCAAAAGCTATTGAAATAAAAACAAATAATAGTATCTCTGGAAAGATACACGACAAATCCACAATGTACACTTTCCTCCTAGGGAAAGCAACTGGGCCAGCAGGATTAAAGAGGTATGAGGAAGACTCACTTTTTTCAGTAGTTATCTTTTTGCCTCTTTTGATTTCTCAAATACAGACTTATTAAACAAATAAGACAAAATTATTTTACCCACAAAATAATAATAAGGTGCATTAAGGTGCATTATCTGCTATTTCCATCTCCCCATCAAGCTGTTCATTTTGCTTACCCACACACTTGTTTTTAACACTTTTCTTCATTTAGCTCACTATTTCATTTTTTGCCTAATTATCTTGTAGGAAGAATAGGGAAATCTATCTTTTCATTTCACTTGTGAGGCAAAAAAAGTATCCTAATTATGTCTGATCTGCCTAAGAGTAGTGTTAATATTTCCATATCAAGGAACAGTAAATTCACCAGTTCTGAAGGAAAATTAACCATAATAAGAAGTCATTGCCACCACCAGTTTCTAAAGACCTTGCCTTAAAGGCTCAGAAAATTCAAATTTTTAAAGTAAATTCTCATGTATCTCTTCTTTTACTTTAATTAAGACTATTTTATGCATCGGATTTAAAGATTTAGAAACTCTTATTCAATTTGTTTTTAGTTTCGTTTAATTTCCATACTGCAACAGCATTGCTTCCATGTTTTCATCCAGTTTCCTGATTTAGGCTACATCATGTCTGCAGTAGAGTGAGATAACTGTTACGCTTGGTGCTCAGGCAAGCCCTTCCCAGAAACGAGTCAGGAGTTAGAGACCTACCTACCAGAACAATGTGAACAATTAATAAAGCACCCAAAAACAGTCTTTAGGAAGAAATTGCAACGAGCAGATGGGCACAACCTCTTCAGCCTGGAAGGAAGGAATGATCAGATGCCCCATTTGGTGTTGATAACGAAAAGGCTCCACAAAGAGCAGCAAACAAGTGGCCCCATGGGACATCGAGAACAAACATCCAGGAGTTTGGCAGTGGCAGCAAAGAGAGAAGTAAAACAGGACACAAAGCAAGTAAGACCCAGATAGAGATTACACCAGTAACTGGGATGTAAGAAAAGAACCAGCTCACTGGGGATATGGTAAGAGCCACTAACAAGTTCTGATCAAGTAAAACTCTGATCTGAAATCAATACACTCCTGAAATATGGCTCCGTAAGTTCTCCTTGAACAAAGAGACTTTAAGAAGAGCCTATTTTAGGAAGAGGGAAAGAGATTGAAAGATTGGAATTAAGTTGTCTTAGTCTAAGAACTTGAAGTAGGGATTGTGAACAGGGGTCATGGAAGCCAGGCAGGTATCACCAGCCTGGAGACATAATCACCATTTATATTCTGTGTTACATATAGACAGATGTGTTCTACATTTCAACTTAACAAAGTCATCTTTGAAAACATAAACTGTTCAAGTTAGAAATTACTTACATCTAGGTAGTAGTTGCTCTTTTACCATCTGCAATGAGTTATACCTTAAGAGCTGCTAAATAGTTGTGCTGGGATGTTTTTGGTGGTTGCAATAACTGGGGTGTACTCCTGGCACTTACGGCGTAGGGTCCAGTGATTGTAAAAGTCCTTCAATAAGGTAGACAGACTTGCACATACACACAAAATGTCCCCCCGCCACACACACAAAATGCCAAGAGCATCCCTATTGAGATATACCCATTGTTCCACTTCACTAGTGTGCTTCCCATGTGTGAATGCAGCACTATGAGATTTCAAAGCTTCCATTAGAGACCTTAAAAGTTCTATTCTCGGGGAGGGTAGTGGAAAAAAACAAGAACAAGTAATAACAACAACAAAAGTATTCTCTGATTGGGCATGGTAGTTCACACCTGTAATCCTAGCACTTTGGGAGTCCAAGGCGGGCAGATCCCCTGAGGTCAGGCGTTTGAGACCAGCCTGACCAACATGGAGAAACTCTAATAAAAATACAAAAATTAGCTGGGCATGGTGGCTGGCACCTGTAATCCCAGTTACTTGGGAGTCTGAGGCAGGAGAACTGCTTGAACACAAGAGGCGGAGGTTGCAGTGAGCCGAGATCATGCACTCCAACCTGGAGGGAGAGACTGTCAAAAAAAAGGCCGGGCGCGATGGCTCACACCTGTAATCCCAGCACTTTGGGAGACCGAGGCGGGCAGATCATGAGGTCAGGAGATTGAGACCATCCTGGCTAACATGGTGAAACCCTGTCTCTACTAAACAATACAAAAAATTAGCCGGGTGTGGTGGCTGGCGCCTGTAGTCCCAGCTACTCAGGAGGCTGAGGCAGGAGAATGGCATGAACCCAGGAGGTGGAGCTTGCAGTGAGCCGAGATTGCGCCACTGCACTCCATCCTGGGCGACAGAGCAAGACTCTGTCTCAAAAAAAAAAAAAAACAAAAACAAAAATTCTTTACCTAAATTCATTGTTGACAGTTTTTTAAATATGGAGGGAACATCAGGTTAGGTTTGTAGACATGTCTTTCATAAACATTTTACCTAATTACGATAAACATGTTAGAATTAGTTCAGAATTATCACGTAAAAGACTACATAAGAGAAATCACTGGCTAATGTTTTTTCTGAATAGCAAGGAAACATATGGGTGAGAGATTCTAAGCCATTCTCAAAGTAATAAACTCACTCTAGGGAACAAAAATCAATTAAAGCAAATCTGCCATCGATCTTAAATTTGACAAATCACCTCTCAGCTTTGCAACAGGTAGCTGTTGTAGGTTAATATTCAATCAAGGCACTGAAGGAAGCATCTTCAAAATAACTTCCTTGTCATTACCCTCCAGAGAGACTTGTTTATCAGAAAGTCACCTTCAGTTTTTAAAGCAAGAGGACATATGTTCTGTGATTCTAGGGAGTGCTTGAGTTCCAGGGACCAGGAGATTAGAATGAACTTTTCACCTAGTTCAGCTCATTAAATTCAATGGAAGTGCTGTCTGTACAACGGAATAACGACACCCATAAATCTGCAGTCAGCTGTGGATTTACTAAGACGCATTCACACATGAGGCTTCTCTACACATTTACCTTAGCGTAAAGTACATCATCAAGGCCCCTGGTGTTGTGCCTAACCACCCTTTAGACAAAGGCATTTCTACAAAGTGCCTTTAGAGCATACCTACTTCAATAATGTTGCACACACACACGCAGAATGCATGGACTGGTAAATCAAATCTGTCTTGCAGGTTGAGCTTTCACACTTCGGGGTGATGTAAATTAGTTTCTGATGGGAAAATGTGATTCACATTTTATAGAATTCGGTCAGCCAAATTTAAAGAGCAGAATTTTTTTTATGTCACCCTTGGCAGACCAAAAGATAGACAATCTGGTTGTCCTTCCGACAGCACACTCCAAACCTACCCCTTGCCCCCCACCCACTAGCTTACCCTACATACACACCACCCATATAAGCTCAATCCACCTTCCTGGTACATGTCAAATTCAATTTCCCTCTCCTTTTCTGGGTCCTGTGGTTCTTGTTTTCTCTAACACACATTTGGCACATGTTACTCTCTGTTACTGATTTTGTTAAAACAAGTTTCATGTTTTCATTGGTCATATATATGCCATGTGCACAACTTGCACATAGCATAACCCTGTGCAGAGTAAGCACACAGGTACTTATTAATAGGGGTATGTTCTTATCAACTTAACATCTAAAAAGCAATTTTCTTGAATTCATTTTATTAATACCTATCTCAGTGATTATTTTAAATAGGCTGATCAGACAGCTACCTAGGCAGGAGATTTGAAAGTGACCAAAAGTCCTGGTCTGGGTAAAAATATCTTCCTTGGGTTACTGGTTTTCTTTCTTCCAGTCTGAAATTTCCCATTAATGGGTTAAAATACCAAAATGAGGACATAATTTCTAAAATTATCAAACAGTATCAGGAAACTGTATTTTCTTACATAAAAACAAGGAATGCATATAATCATTTATCATTCAGTAGAAGTACAAATATGCTACAAAGAGGAGGATATTTTCATTGGGAAGAGATCTGTGGAGAGAATCGGCCAGAGCCTAGAAGTATGGGAGTAGAATGATTTTGCCTTTTAGTTTGTCCAAGACAGTCTCAATATACTCCAGCTGTTCTGGAATAATTACTCATGAAGCTCCCTTTCACTCTCCCAAGTGTCTCAGTCTGGGTGATAAATTACAATTATTTCATGGATGAAGATCTTGTGCTGAGACCTGGGCCCAGTTCTTGAGCACATTAGCTTCTCGAAGGTAGTGGAGAGAAATTATTGTAAGAGCTGGAACTAGAATTTGCTTCTCCTGACTCCCAATCAGTGCCCTCTTTTTCTAGACAGGCTTTTATAACAACACTGTTATTGTTCCTGTCTCCTCTAGGCTCCTTTTGTCTTCTCAAAAAGGTTTGAAGAACTTTGATGATTGATGTCATCTCTGGTCATTCTTTCACTTGTCTCAAGCCTCAAGAATCATGCTAAAACAAAAAACTAGTCATTCAAGATATGTTTACTAAAGGACTGATTACCATCTACAGTAATAAAGGGAGTGACGTGCTGCAATTTTATGTTCTGAAGTTCCTGACATTTGTCAGGCATAAAACTGAGAGTTTCACAACCTGAAAAATTGATTTTTACATTTTTTTCCTCCAGCTTATTAACTTTATCTTCTCTTCCATCACAACTACCAGCTTCAGATTTCTTTGTAGATTTACTTTTATAATCTACAAAGATATTGTCTGCATATATAACAAGTCAACTGAGGTGTAGTTGCTGGGTGGCAAGCATGGCATATTCATCAGCCAAAAGGGTGTCACTTGCATACCATCCTAAAAACCCATGACTCCAAAATGGCCCTCAACACATTGATAAAATGTGAGAGACGTGAGCTTTGGGGCAAGTAGCATTGTGTTGTGCAAATCTAGGTTGCCACTCAAGTGATGTATTCAAAAACAGCAGTTCTGCTCTGGCCTTCCATTAATCAAAATGACAAATTTAAATTTGTGAATTTTAAGTGCTCATTAGATGTTAAAAATGCAAGTTATAATAGGCAAATTTGTAAGTGTTTTTTTGGTTCGCTGTTGGTTCTGTCTGAATTCAAAGTTAAAAGATTTTCCTTCTCCCCACAATATCATTTTTTAACTGTCCAAAATCAAGCTTCATTCAAGCTTCAATATCAACTTTATGATAGAGAAAGAAAAGGAAATCATCTGGGATAGATGCCAGGTCTACTGATCTAATTTTATCACCTACCAAAGGACAGACAGATTTTGATGGATCTGTTTACACGCATCTAGTCATATAACATAATGATCACGTTGTACTAACCTGGCACTTCTGCACTCTTACTGCTGTGAACTGGCATAGAATTCCTTGGTATTTATCACAGCCAGGTTTCTAAGAAAAGGATTAAAATGGAAATACATTTTATTTGAACCAGGTTTAGTTTTTGATTAAACTTAATTTTATGATTCAGAATGTTGCTTTCTATGATTGTTAAAAATGACCAAAAATGTTTAAGCATACATTTGGGTTAAATATAAAAATGAATCCAAAAATGAAGCTGGCACAACTCACCATAGATCCAATGATTCACACGATACATGTCCCTCAATGGAGGTGAAACAGGTAGTTAATGCACGACAGCTTGGTGATTGTTGATACCTCCTGGTATATGACAAGCCTTTTTTTAAAAAAAAATTTGCTACATCAAACTCTCTTCACAGGATTTCATAGAGAAAAAAATATACCCAGCTGTTTAAAAAAAGCAAAATACTTAACTGACAGCATGATCATCAGTGGAAGCCATGGAATATTCAGTTGTCGGGGATTCTCAAGGGCAGATTTTGCAGCTTGTGAAATCCTTACTCATTAAGTGCTTGATTCAAAAACAGGGCTTTCATCTTTAGAGTTGGAACTTCATCTCATGAATGTTGACATCCCATGGGCAATTACAAAAGTATTTACTAAAAGTTGCTAATAGAAAAATAATTACAGAAAAAAAAAAAAAAAAAAAAAAAGATGAGCTACCACTTAATCCCCTGAAGGAAGAGAGCTGGATTTATTGGCTGTGCCAAGTGGCATCTTGAAGTGATTAGATAATTCTATACCAAAAATGCCCTAAATGAGGAAAAAAGTAGACTTTGGGTCTTCATGGTACAAATAGGCTCTCTAAATATCAGGGGAGCACTTTCTTCTGACTGAGTGGACATCACTTGTCTATACACATACTTCTGCTTTTACAGACCATGTTTCCTTAAGTACTTCCTAATTAAGGCTTACAGATAAGATTCTGCCCAAATTAACCAGAGTTGTCTACATGAGTTGCTTTGTTTATTTGTTTTAAATTGCACATTATTTTAAAAGGTATTTCCATTTTAATCTTTGAAATAATTTTAGATTTCCAGGAAAGTTACAAAGATAGTACAGAGTATTCCCACATACCCTTCTCCCGGCTTCCCATGATGTTATAAAACCATACTGCATTTTTGAAAATTAAGAAATTAATATTAGCACAATACTAAACAATACTAAACTACAGACTTCATTCATATTTCACCACTTTTCCCACTCATGTTGTTTGCTATTCTAGGATCCAATCCAGGATATCCCAAAGCATTTCATCACCAGATGTCTCCATTCTTCTCTGATCTATGACAGTTTTCTAGTCTTGTCTTGTTTTGGGGGATCTTGACACTTTTGAAGAGTATTGGACATTTTGTAGAATGCTCCTCAATTTGGATTGTCTGGTATTTTCTCATTAGACTGAAGTTACAAATTTTGACGAAAAATACTAAAGAGGTGAGGTACCCTTCTCACAACACCCCTGAGCTGTTTTCTTAATTTATTCTTAATTTTCTAATTTTTTTGGTATATATGAAGGAAACCTCTGAGCTGTTTTTGAGCAAGGACTAAGATGGCAAAAAGTTGTATGTAAACTCTTATACGAGGATGTAATCGCTTATAAGTAAATAACTTGACAAGTTGCTTAAACATGAAAACTAGCATCGAGTTCCAGGTTCTAAACCTGGATCTGTTTGCTTTAGAGATTTCAACCAAAGCATCCCACCCAAAATGTTTTGAATTACAATTAGTTACCAGGTCTTCAAAGAAATTTGGTATTAATAATAAAGTACTAAAGCCTATACTTGATTAGCTTTATTTATAAGTTTGAATAAATGTAAGAACATCCCCATAATAGAAGTACTCTTTCTGGATTTGTATCAATATGCTGCATGGGGTGGGAGAAAAAGGGGTAGAGGTATACCTAATATGCTCATAAAAACAGCACATATGTGGAACATAGTTTGCCACATATACAAATATTAGTATATTATGAGCTTATTTTTTACAAATACATTGACAATCAATGCTTTAGACTAGTAGTCTCAAAAAATTTTTGTCTTATTCCCTTTCATAAAGATGTTTTAGTATACATCTTGCATAGCCTGGTTTCTTCCTCAAAAAATAAGAGTCTAAGACAGTGGCTTCCATACAGGGAGTTTATTTGCAGGAATAATCCCACCAAGGAGAACAGGAGAGTAGGGACTGGAAAAGGGAAAACAGGGAAGGTCAGAGGCCAATTCAAAGGGGACATAATTAGGCTGGTTACTATTAAGGGCCAATAAGGGCCAATGAGGTCCCTCCAAAGAGCCATGTAGAATACACTTTAGAACTGTTCTTCTAGGACATGGGAAAGGTAAGTATTTATCCATTGGCTCTCAGCTCCCATTGAGTCAAGTTTCTCACACTTCCATATTTGTGCATGCTTGAACATGGTTGGACAAAGGTAGAGAAAGAATAATAGGTGATAGAGATATGGAGAAGCTGAAGCATGAGGCTGATAAATCACACCTGTGCACGATTGGATGCCACACAATAGAGTACAAAGGAGGACCAAGAGTATGTGAGCCAGGGTTTAATACCTGCAGCCAGTGTATGTAAATTTATATATAAATGTATGCATTATGTGTTAATCCATACTAAATTTTAGTAAAGTTCATTTCATTGTTTTTCTTGAGTAAATATAAATTGTAAATAGAAATCCTAATATTTTCTTCCTACAGCCCAATGAATGGTCTTGCATGTTTGATCCATGCCCAGATTGTACATAGCCTACTCTGGAGACCTCTTATTTAGACTATAGTACATTCTCTTTCCATGATTTTGAAGAAGTTTATTCTAGCTGCTCCAAGTAAGAAAGCTAACAATGGAAAAAAAATAGAAACAAAAAGTCCAGTTAAGAAGCTCAATTAAATTAAACCATTGACTTCTTTCCTCATTTGGAAGCAGTTGCAATTAATTCTGTTTCTTTACTCAAAAATAACACGGGTTTTTTTTTTTTTTTAAGGGAGCATGACCTAGTACAGTGGTTCTCAACTTTGAGCATGCATAAGAATCACCTGTGAAAAGTGATTATAAGACCAGTGAAAATACAGATTGCTAGGCCCAAACCTAAAGTTTCTAATTCAGTAGGTCTGGGGTGAAGCCTGATAATTTATATTTCCAACAAGTTCCCAGGAGATGCACATTCTGTTGGTCAGTTGGTGTTAGGAAACCACACCTAACACCTGTGGTGTTTTGGAAACCCCTGGCCTAGCAGAAAGTGTATGGGCTTTGGCCTCAGATAGGCCTAGGTTTAAACCACATCTCTACCATATGCTATTATGAGTATCTCTGAGTATCAGCTGTAAAATGAGAATAATCCTCACTGCAAAGGGCTGTTTTAAGAATAAGAAAGGAGTGAAACATTTGCAAAGTTCTCAGTGTAGGGTTGGGCACACAATTATCATCAATAAAAATAAAAGCGCCGAGATCTTGGATTATTTTAGCAAACTGTTTTAGAGTAACAAGAAGCAATATAACAAAATCTGGCAGAAAACGAGTCTTCAAGACAGGTGTGGTATTTTTGTTTGTTTGTTTGTTGTTTTTGAAAAATTGAGGGTAATACAGAAATGGCACTAAAATT
The DNA here is from genome assembly GCF_000951045.1 of Mandrillus leucophaeus. Classification (NCBI taxonomy): domain Eukaryota; kingdom Metazoa; phylum Chordata; class Mammalia; order Primates; family Cercopithecidae; genus Mandrillus; species Mandrillus leucophaeus. The sequence continues at coordinate 358,043 of NW_012105220.1, read as the reverse complement.
TTGGTTTCCATAATCAGTTAAGGATTGTGCTATAATTATTCCTGTCTCTAGTTTCCTTTTCTCACTTCCTGACTCACCCTAGTCTTTGTTCTTCTGTTAACATTTTTCACAGCAGTGTATCAAGGAGAGAAAGAGGTGGCTTCATAGGCCTGAACACCAGCACAAAGGAAAGGGTCCAGCATTGGGTGGGCACAAGAGTTTCCAGGGGGTGAAAAACCTCTGTTGATCTCTCCCTTGCCTTTTACAAAAATGAGATTTTAAAAAAATCTGCCAAATGTCTTAGGAAGCGCTAGGTAAATGTTCTGAGTTTTAGAGTATGAAAATATTTCAGATTGTCCAGTCTTTTGGCAATATCTTCAACTCTACATTTTATTTAAAATGTGTATATTCATCTTACAATTATTTTTACCATGTTGACTTGCTCATCTATAAATGTATGCGGCTTAAGTAGTAGTTTAAATGTAAATTTTAATGAATGCTATGAATCAGTGCCTAATTTGCACATTTTGTTAATTACCTGTGGTTTGGGATAATCCATCCAAGATGTTCCCTATTACCCTGGGTAATTAAGAGTTGACCTATTTTCAAATTTTTGCGGCTCAAATAGAATGAATTCCAGTCAATTTTCTTTCTTAATAGAAAAACCATCATTTATTTAAACAGTCCATCAGCCATAATTGGAATATGAAATCTTGGGATGAAAATTGACTTTCAAAGGTCATAGAGTCCATCCTCCTACCTCTGGGTAGACTGTCAAACCAGCCAGCAAATATATTCCATCTTTTACAGCTTATTTGTAAAATGTAGCCAAGAATGTGCACCAGCCAGAGGAGCAACCTGTTTCTCCCTCCTAACCATCTGAGTCCTTGCCCTAAAGAAAGGTCAATCAGGCAGTTACCAATATTTGCCGAAATAAACGTGTGTGCAAATACACACAGACACTGTATCCACATTCCCTCACACAGAGGCATGACAATGAAGTGTCACACAGCATGGGTGTACTCCCCCTCAACATTCTCTTCCTTGGGTGTGAATCGTGCTCTTTTTATGCCTAAAGAAGGATCAGGCATTTCCTTGTGAGATTTTTTCCCCACTCAAAAAAAAAAAAAAGCTGACTTTAAATTGTGGGCCATATTCCACATTTACAATATCCAGGGATAGCTTTGCTATAGACACTTCCCTGTGTGGGAATGGTAAATTTTTTTTCCAACATATTATGCACTTGTCTCTATCTTTTTGTTAAGGACCCTAGATGCACAATGGACCAACGGTTATTCAAGGGCTTCTCCCAGGTCTTCTCTAGGCTGTTATGTCCATTTCTGAACCACTGTACCCCTTGAGTTTTCTTACAAACCTCTTGCAACCCTTCATCCTGGAATTTCTGTGACATTATTTACCTCACCCTGTCCATTGCCAGGCAAACCATATAGCAAGTTCACTTTCTAGAATGTAGAGGCCTTCTCTTGCCCATCTTCCATTAGAGCCAACAACACCTACTTGTCATCTTCTGTCTGCTTGGACTCCCCACTCTCAAAGACCGGCATTGGCCTCAGCCTTTGACTTGATATGAAACTGCATACTGAGGGCTGGTACAGAAAGCCTGCCCTTCAGTTCCCCTGCCTGAATCCTGCTCTTCTCACCCAAAACTTAATCTACCCACAGTCTTACCTACCTCGGTTGATTAAAACCTCCTACTTGCCAGTTGCTTAAGTCAGGAATCTCAAAGTCATCCTTGATTCCTCTCTTTCTCTCACATCACGTATCCAACTTATACTCTCAAAATACTGAATAATTTTTGACTGGGTATGATGGCTCACACTTTGGGTTTACAAAGTATAATCCCAGCACTTTGGGAGGCTGAGGCAGGAGGATCCCTTGAGTCCAGGGTTTCAAGACCACCCTAGGCAATATAAAAATACCCCTTCTTTTTTAACTGACAAATTAGCTGATTAGCAGGGCGTGGTGGTACATGCCTATAGTCCCAGTTACTCAGGAGCCTGAGGCAGGAAGACAACTTGAGCCCTGATGTTTGAGGCTCCAGTGAGCTATGATTGTGCCTGAGTGACAGAGTAAGACTCCGTCTCAAAAAAAAAAAAAAAAGTACTAAATACTTTTTTGGTGGATTAAAAACTTGGATACAAACTCCTCCTACCCCAGGATGCAGGTTCCTTTGCAATGTAACTTTGCTATTCCTCCCATCATGACATGCAGTCTATTTTCCTCACCAGTTATATCTAAACTGCCCTTGTGACTTGGTTTAAAAATGCAGAATGTGGCAGAAGTGATATTCTGTGACTTCAAGGTAGGTACTTTGTAGCATCCACACTCCCTCTCTTGGAATACTCCCTAAGGCCACCACATAAGGAGGCTGGCCTAGCACTGGGGGATGAAAGGCTAGAGGCTGGATGAAAGAGAACCAAGGTCCCCTGGCCTCGTGAGGGAGTCAGCCTTGCAGCAGATGCAGTCACATGAATGAGTCCAGAAGAACCACTTGGCCAGCCCACAGAATGAGGATAAATAACACACTATTTTAAACCACTTGGTTTTAGGGCAGTGTTACCCAGCAATGATGATGTTCACTTCTCACTACCTGCACTGCTGCTTGCACTGCTGCCATTTTGATTGGAGCCACCAGCCAGAATCACTTCAGTAGCTTCTGCCTGGTCTTCCTCCTCCTGCCCTTGGCCCCTACAGCCTCTTCTCAACACCACCCCTAAGTGATTGCTTCAAAATACAAGCCAGATCTTGTCACTCTGCTCCAAATCTACGCTACTGAGGGCTCTTATTTTCATTCTGAGTGAGTGCTCAAGTACTATGATGACCAGTGTGGTTCAACATGGCTTAGCCCCCATCATCTCTCTGACCTCACCTCTTGTTCTGCTCTCTCTCATTCACTCTGCTTCAGCCACACTGGCACCCCATGTTGCTGAACATGCCAGATATGTGCCCACCTTTGGGCCTTTGCACTGGTTGTTTTATCTGCCTACAGTGCTCCTCTTCAAATCTCTGCTCAAATACCACCTTCTCCATGAAGCCTACTCTGACAACCTTATTTAAAATTGCACTTTTCATCCTGCCTAGGACTCCTAGTCATCCATATCCTTTCTACATCTCTTATTACTTTCTATTATGCTACAAATTACCTTACTATGCTTATTGCCTGTCTTCCCCCATGAAAGCAGAGATTTGTCTATTTTGTTCAATTATGCATTTCAAACATCTCGAACAGTGCTTGGCATATAAAAATATTGAATATTTGTTAATATTTATTGAATGAATACTAATTATTTACAGAAAAGTTCACTGGAATCTTTGGTATTAATTTCAAAGTTTAGCAAATCTTAGTGGTTTTCAGGAATTCTGTGAATATTTTACTTGAATTTTTTTAATGTGCTTTAGCCATTTTGATAAATGGTATGGAAAATACATTCTTAGATATGGTATTGACCAAATTTTATGTTACTCAAAATGGCCTCATTATTGTCATGGATTGAAGCATAGCAGATGTTTCTTCCCATTTTCCCCTCCTCACTTTCTGTCCTAAAGCCCCTCTGCTCATTTGAGTTTTCTCAAATGGGTCTCCCACAGACCTACCCTGATGCTCCATGCTGCACTGTGAGCTCAGGTGCCCACAGGAAATGGCTAAAGTTGTTTACCACGGAAACATGGGAAGAAGCCAAGAAGAAAGAAAATGAAGGAACCAGAAACAGCCCATGGAAATCAGAAAAAGGCAATTAGAATTCCCAGAATGATGGCAAAGGGAGTCCCAGAAGCACTTAGGTGGACTGCAAACAGTCTACGTGTCTCCAAAAAAGGAAAAAAAAATGAATGGATCTGATTAACTGGCAGATTTGACAAAGTGAAAAATCAAGAGGCATTTTACAAAACTGTTTACAAAGCTGTTGGAGGGTGTAGGAGGACCCAGTCTCAGGCTGAAAGAAAGTAGGCTAAAGAAAAAAAAAATGAAACAATGATTAACAATTATTAACAACTAAAATAGATACAATAAAAATCACTCCTCATCTACAAAAATCCTATAAGGATAAAATCCTGTAAGGTAAACACCATACTTAATGGTAAAGTATTGAAATCATTCTCCCTGAAATCAAGAACAAGAAGAGATGTTTGCTTTTACCTCATCTATTCGACTTTGAAGTGGATATCCTAGCTGGTACAGTAATGCAAAGGAAAGAAACAGTACAAAGATTGTAAGGGAAAAACCATTACTACCATTATTTGCACACAACATAGTTTTGCACTTAGAAAATCCAGCAGAGTCTACAGGTGAAATATTACAACTAAGAAGTGATTTTTAAAAGTCTCTAGATACAAAATCAATATACAAAAGTAAACAACTGGATTTTTTTTTACTTCTACCCTTTATAATAACTTCAAAAATATCAATCAAATACAGGAATAAATCTAATGCAACTTATACAAGACTTCTATCTGGAAAGCATTTATAAGAGAAATTAAAACTACTCATATAAATGGTAAAACGCACAGCGTCTGCATACTAGAAAACTCAATACTGTAAAGCTTCAGATCTCCTCAAACTGCTCCATAGATTAGATGCAATTTCAATTAAAATCCCAGGAGGTTTATTTGTTTGGTTGGTTGGTTTTTGGCTTTGGTTGTTGTTGTTGTTGTTGTTTTCAGTTATTGATATTAAGAAGCTGATGCTGAACTAAAACTTGTATGGACGTAAAAACCCTTAAGAATGCCCAAAACAAACTTAAAAGAAAAATAAAGTTAGAGGATTTTCAGATTGCAAGGGCTAATAAATAACAGTTATTAAGATGGAATGGATGAAAGGATAAACAAATAGAAAAATGTCACAAAATAGAGTGCAGAAACAGACTCACAAATATACAGTTGGCTAATATACAAAGAAAGTGGTGGCACTTTCCACCACAGCGCAGGGGGAAAGGAAATACTTTTCAGTAAACAGTCTGACTCAGAATTAAATTAATTTTTTTAACTTTTCGTTTAAGTTTAAGGGTACATGTGTGGGTTTGTTACATAGGCAAACTTGTGTCATGAGAGTTTGTTGCACAGATTACTTCATCACGCAGATATTAAGCCTAGTACCCACCAGTTATTTTTCCTGATCCTCTCCCTTCTCCCACCCTCCCTCCTCCAGTAGGCCCCAGTGTGTGTTATTCCCCTCTTTGTGTCCATGGGGTCTCATCAGTTAGCTCCCATTTATAAGTGAGAACATGTGGTATTTGGTTTTCTGTTCCGCATTAATCTGCTAAGAGTAAAGGCCTCCAGCTCCATTCCTGTCCCTGCAAAAGACATGATCTCATTCTTTTTTACAGCTGCATAGAATCGTATTAACAAAGTTTTAAGAAAGAATCTCACAGGATAAACAGGACAAACTGATAATAAAACATAGACAAAGAAACAGTGTTTTTGTGCTCGGGATCTATTACAAACAACTGCTTTCCTCGTCTGCAGATGAGGTGTAGTTTTTGATCCTAAGAAAGGAACTCATTGCATTTGCTTTGTATCTAGGCCCATCTTTGACTTTTGCAGGAAAAGGGCTGGCAGGTATATGAAACTTTCCCAGGTAAGGAGGGCTCTGAAGACATTTGGATGGGCCTCTTTTGCTAGATTTTGTTAGGTCTTTCGAAAAATTCCAGCAGTTCTAAAACTATCTCTACACTCTTTCCAAATTATTCCCAGTTCCTGGTGATAACCAGACTGCTACTTGTTATTTTTTGAGTGGCACTTAAAGAGTAAATACATTCCAAATCTGAAATGTTAAATTCCATGTATAAAAGGAGGAGTCTTTTTATTTTATGGTACCTTTCCAAAAGCAATACTATCATTCACTAATTTTAGTTAAAATATTTTAAACTAGTTTTTTCTATCACTTAAGCCATTTCTTGAGGTAGTAATAAAAACTTATTTACTCCAAATTTAAGAGTCAAGAAAAAATGTTTTTTGCGCTCTTCACCATATTCCAAGGGAGCTTCCAATCAGATTACACACCATTTTGAGAATCTATCAAAGGAAATCTAGACTTCAAAAAGAATATAGTTTAAATGATTCTGATTTTTCTCTACCTATACTTATAAAATTAACTTTGAAACTCTCTTGAACTTCTGCATAGTTTGAATTCTAGTACCCACTACAGTGCCATGCTCCCTCCAGACATTCAATAAATGTTAATTGAATTGAATTGAAATTTAATGTGAAGCCTTTGAGGGAACTAAATCTTCTACTTTTTTGTAGCTTTTTGCTTTACACCAAGGAGTCTTTTCCCTGAGTGTATTGTAAATTAATTATAGAATTTAATGTTTAAATGAAGGCAAAGCAACTCAATACACAGCTTGAAAAAGCTGAAAATAAAAACTCTCCCTGTGATAATCAAACTGCTTTGATACCTTTGCAATAATTCTCGTCAGCAGAAAATCAAATGGATAATAGTCTGTGTGCTTAACATATTCTTGCCATCACAATAATAGCTCTTTGAAAACAGGTTCCAAAGGGAAATGCTATTGAGTATTACATCAACTCACACTGACAATTTGTGAGAGAACATGGAGCTGTGTGCCATGAAGTGCATTTATGAAAGTCAATGCTTACCCAAATTATCTCTGACTAAATCTGAAATAAGAATGACAGATCTTCAGCCCTTTCCACAATGGTAAAGAGCCAATTTCCTTTACCTTTGTTTTTACTTGATTTTATTTTTGATGAGCAGTTAATGCTTCAGGACTAATCATTTTCCCCATGAAACAGAAGATGAGCTGAACTGAAAAGAGAAGTTCTGAATTCCCAGAAGACTGATGATTAGGACATTTCCTCCCTAAGTCTTCCTATTTCTCATTCTGGATCCTCATGCTCTTGTTTCTCCTTGTCAAGGTATTGGGAAAAGAGAGGTGGGAGGGAAAGTGCTCTTGCATGGAAGGAGAGAGTTTTACGTGACCCTCTGAGGATGTGTATATGGCAAAAACTGGACTAGGTGGAATCTCCTATACTAGCTTTTTGGTCTCAAGCCAATATAAAAGATCAAATATAGAAGAAAGATATTCTCTTCACCCTGAGGTATACATTGCCTAGAATAAGGAAAAGAATTAGATGTTCTCATTTTAATTGTGGTGACAAAAGTAGAGTAACCTGTCACTTGCAAGAATAGAAAAAGAAACCTTAGATATTTCTATCACTTTTACAGGAGTTTTTATAACATAATTCAGAGACTCCCTGCTTCATTTGGGAAAAATGTCAAAATATGTATGTAACTCAGATGTGTCCAAAACTGTAGATGGCCTCTCCTCTTGTCTCAAGCCCACTTAAAGCAGACCTCAGGAGCAAATCCAACTCCACAAAACATTAAGGAGTGTATTAGATTTACTGAAAATTGGGTGAAGAGGCTGAGGAATGGCACATTATATGTAAAAATAATTTTCAAATTTCTAATAAATATCTCTGTGGCCTTGTTCTGTGGTGGCTAGCCTCCAGGATGGACCCCACTGATCCATGTTTCCTGACTTTTATGCCCTTGAGTAATCTCCTCCTATACTAAATCAGCACTGGCTCTGAGTGATCAAGAGCATACAGTGGAAGTATGGCTTCCAACTTGACCTCTTGGATTGCTTGCTCTGGGGAAAGCCAGTTATTGTGTTATGTGGACACTCAAGCAGCTCCATGCAGCAGCCCACATGGAGAACTGAAGCCTCGAGTCAACAGCCAGTACTACCTTACCAGCTATGCTAGTGAGTTCTCCAGCACCCTCATCAAATTTTCAGGTGTCTGAAGCCCCAACCAGGATATGACTGCAACTGCATGAGAGACTGCCCAAACAAATCTAAGAATTCCTGACTCACAGAATCTGTGAATATAGTAAATTTTCATTTTATGTCACTAAGTTTGGGAGTAATTTGTATGCAACATTGAATAGACGGAACACCTCCCATCTCCAACACTCCCCTATAGCTGCCACCTACCTCTTCACCCTTTCTCTGTATGGCTTAGAGGCACCTTTCCTACCTCCTGAATTGTCAGAGGTAATGCCACTCCTCTTTCCCCATCTCCCCAACCCCCTTGGCCATTTTTTGCAGAACAATTTAGCTCTCTCATGTTCTCTTATTCCTTTCAGTAGACATAGCTACGCTTTCTCTTAATAGTGCCCTTTCTTTTAAATAATATAAAATAATTCCTCAGTAATTATTTTTCTTTTACCTACAGAAGTCTTGATCTTACTTTTTAAAATTGAGACTGACATCTGGTGTCATTAGCACTTTTAGGTCTCAAATTTACTTAGATGGAATAGTTCTGTTTTTAAAACCTCATTAAACCAAATTTAAAAGTAAATAAACAAGTCCATCTCATTGAAACTAAAATGTTAACAAACATGAAGATTTTTTTCATCATATACATATTGTGTGTGTGTGTGTCCTCATTATCCAGCATTATACTCAACTGAGTATGTGATTATACTGAGAAATGTGATTTCAATTACCTTCATTCATCTTAGCATGTTGTGATTTATTGTGCAATATTTGCCAAGCCTTAGAAAAAAAAATTTGCCCAAAAGATAAATCTGTATCTTTATAGTTGAAATTACGTGTTGGAAATTTTGGTGGGTAATGTGGGCTTTCTGAAAATAAATAAATCTTTAATTTTTTTCCAAAATGTGTAATGTTTTCTTTCTGTTCTATTGCTCTAAATTCAAGTGTCTCTTGCTTTAAAGTACTTACAAAGAAGAAAGAAAGAACTTTTATTTAAATTTTGCATAAACAATTTATTTTCATTCTAGCCTTAAGTTGTAAAAACACTGGTTTCTAAATTTAATTCCATTTCCAAAACTACCTAGCACTTGCAGCTTCCCTAATTCTTCCCAGCACCTCACGAAGCCTCCTCAGCCTTTGCTGGTATTTGGCAGCCTTCAAAATCTCACAGCAAGTATCACCATCCTGCCGAATTTTCTGATCCCTATCATTTCACTTCTTTACCATTGTTTGCTGCTGTTGTTTTTTTCACTCTACTCTAGAGCACAAAAATTGACTGTCTTGGTTGATAATATATATTCAAAGGTTAAAATCATAAGTTTGTTATTTTTTCTAAATCTTTTTATTATTGTTTAGAAAAAAAAGTATTCTTCATTTTGCAGGAAATAGCAGTCTTCTGTTAATTAACAGATAACATTTAATTAAAATCTAATGATCCCATATACTTACATTACACCTACATAAATAAGCTCAAAGATAAGTTTTAGAATTGTTCTAATTCATTCTTGGTGCTCTAATTTATTTCTGTAATTTCACCTCAATTCTACATCTGTGTGGTAGGCAAAAGCGGGAATTATTTCACCAGTATTTCAGGGAGAGATAAATGGGGTCCTTATGAAATTTTCTTTCCTAATTACATGTGTATTTGTGGCCACTCCCCTTCTCTTTTACCCAAAGCCCATGTAGCATGTGTTTATGAAGATTCAGATGCCTGTAATGGTGAATTCAAAGTAGCAATCACCCTGATGTTTGTCCCAAGATTGTTTTAAAAAACGAAAAACATATCAAGTTAGCAGATACACACAAAGAGAAAAATACTTCAAACTTCTGATGAGTAAAGGGTCTAAGACAGCATTATCCAAAGAACTTTCTGCAAGGTTGTGAGTATTCACCACTTGAAATGTGGCTAGTCTGACTGAGGAACTGAGTTTTTAATTTTATTTACATTTAAATAACCACATGGGGTTACGGGCTGTTATTTTGGACAGTACAGGTTGAGAAGCTAAAAGGGACCTAGTTTTCTTTCAGTGCCTCATGGGGGCACTGGGAGAGAATAAAAGCTCTAACTTGGAGAAGCTGAACAGTGAAGCAGAGAGAGCACAAGATGAAATATGGAAGAACAGGCATCCCGGGCCCCGGTTGCTCCATGAGCTGGAGCAAGTCATTTGGCCCTTTGCTTCCCATGTGTGAGCTGGGAGCATAACTATGTCTGGCTCATTTCACAAATTTTCAGTGATACTCCAAATAAGACCACCAAGAAGAAAACCTGAAATTGTAGTTCAGACTCATTCAGAGGTACTGTCTTGTGCCACTGTTCATTGACTCAGGGTAAGTTCCAAAAGGGAAAATAGGAAGAAAAAGTTTGACTTTGTATATAACCAGTTCCCTTAATCAGATTCCCCAAAAGTAAATATGAGAGGGAGATTTCTATGCTAGTGATTTATTAAGAAACTGCTCCCAGAGAAACCAGGAAAAGAATGAGAAAGCAGGACAGGAAAGGGGAAGAGGCAAGCGAAGTCCCAAGCTTTGCCAGATTCTCGGGGCAGCTCTGGCGTATAAAGTTTGTCTCAGCTTAAGGTTAGGGAGTTGGACTTTCATAGCCCTCATCACATAAGGCTATGAAAGCCCATGACTTCCTGGAGGACATAAAACTCCAAGCACTTTCAGCTCATGTTTGTGTGTGTGTGTGTGTGTGTGTGTGTGTGTGTGTGTCTGTGTGTGTGTGTACACCCTCATGCACATATACATGTATGGATGCACTTTCAGCTCGTGTGTGTGTGTGTGTGTGTGTGTGTGTGTGTGTGTACCCTCATGCACATATACATACATGGATGCTACGGACAGCATGAAGCACTTCTAGTACGCCAAATACAAGGAACTTCAGAAAAGTTATAGAAAAATAGAATTAAAAGATAAAAATCAAAACTATAAACTTTATTTCTCAATGTAAGTTCCATCAAGTTTAAGACACTTTTATAAGCGATGATATCAGCCATTTAGTCTATCCCTAAACAACTGAGGGTCCTGAGAATTCAGCCATGTCAATGAAGACTTTTTTTACATTATAAACTGAAGAAAAATTGGTACCCTTTGAAGATTTTTTTTAAGATTAGGAAACAAAATAAGTCAGAGAGAGTCAAATAAAGACTGTAAGGTGGATAGCTTATGATTTTCCATGAAAATTCTTGCAAAATTTCCTTTGTTTGATGAGAGGAAGGAGCAGGAGTATTGTAGTGGTGGAGAAAGACTCCAGTGAAGCTTTCCTGGGTGTTTTTCTGCTGAAGCTTGGGCTCACTTTCCCAAAACACTCTCGTAATAAGAAGAAGTTATCATTCGTTGGCCTTCCAGAAGGTCAACAAGCAAAATGGCTTGAGCATCTCAAAAAACTGTTGTCGTGAGCTTTGCTCTTGATTGATCTGCTCTGGCTTTGACTGGACCACCTCTAACGTTTGATAGTCATTGCTCTGGTTGTGCTTTAGCTTCCGGATTGTACTGGTAAAGCCATGTTTCATCTCCTGTTACGATTCTTGGAATCAATGCTTTAGGAAATTGATTCCACTTATTTAAAAGTTCCATTGAAAGCTCTGCTCTTGTCTGCAGCTAGTCTAGGTGAAACAGTTCTCTATCCGTCATGTGGAATTTGCTCAACTTTTTCAGTCAGAACTGTGTAAGCTACACCAATTGAGATGTCTATTGTGTTGGCTATTTTTTCTGCTGTTAATCATCAATCCTCTTCAATTAGGGCACAAACAAGATTAATTTTTTCCTCAAAAATGTATGTGGATAGTCCAGGCACAGTGGCTCACGCTTGTAATCCCAGCACTTTGGGAGGCCGAGGCGGGTGGATCACGAGGTCAGGAGATCCAGACCATCCTTGCTAAAAGAGTGAAACCCCATCTCTACAAAAAATACAAAAAAAAAAAAAACCAGCCGTGCGTGGTGGCAGGCACCTGTGGTCCCAGCTACTCAGGAGGCTGAGGCAGGAGAATAGCGTGAACACAGGAAGCAGAGCTTGCAGTGAGTTGAGATCTCGCCACTGCACTCCAGCCTGGGCCACAGACCGAGACTCAGTCTCAAAAAAAAAAAAAAAAATTTATGTGGATGGTCTGACATTGTGAGCTTCATCTTCAACATCATCTCATCCCTTTTTAAAATGAGTTATCCACTTGTAAACTGCTGATTTCTTTGCGGTATTATCCCCATAAATTTTTCATAAAGGATCAATGATTTTACCACTCTTCCTTCCACCCAAGCTTCACAGTAAGTCTGGTATTTGTTCTTTCTTCAATTTTAGAAGAAGGCATGCTGTTCTGATAGGAGCTCTTTTCAAACTCATGTCTTATCTTTCTTAGTACCTCAAACTGATCCTGTTCAGTGTTATAAGCTAGTACAAGTGAATTTTGGCACAAATTTTTTTTGAAATCTATGCATAGCTGTGGGTTTTTTTCAACTTTTATTTTAGATATAGGTGATACATGTGCAGGTTTGTTGTATGGGTATATTGACCTCAGGTAGTGAGCAAAGTACCAAGTAGGTAGTTTTTCAACCCATCTCCCACTTCTTCCTCTACTTTCCTGTAGTCCACAGTGTCTATTGTTCCCATGTTTATGTCCATGAGTGCTGAATGTTTAGCTCCCTGTTATAAGTGAGAACATGTGGTATTTGGTTTTCTGCTCCTATGTTAATTCAGTTAGAATTATGGCCTCCAGCTCCATCCATGTTGCTGCAAAGAACATGATGTAATTCTTTTTCATAGCTGTGTAGTATTCCATGCTGTGCATTTTCTTTATTTAGTCCACCATTGATGGGCACCTAGGTTGATTCCATGTCTTTGCTATTGTGAATAGCATGGCAATAAATTTGCAAGTATGTGTCTTTTTGGTATAATGATCTATATTCCTTTGGGTATATACCCAGTAATGGGATTGCTGGGTCAAATAGTAGCTCTGTTTTAAGTTCTTTGAGAAATCTCCAAACTGCTTTCCACAGTGACTAACCTAAGTTACATTCCCACCAAGAGTGTATAAGCATTCTTTTCTCCACAGCCTCACCAGCATCTGTTGTTTTTAGATGTTTTAGTGATAGCCATTCTGACTGATGTGAGATGGTATCTCATTGTGGTTTTGATTTGCATTTCTCTGATGATTAGTGAAGATGAGCATTTTTTCATGTTTCTTGGCCACTTGTATGTCTTCTTTTGAGAAGCGTCTCTTCATGTCAACAAGCAAAAAGCAATCTCATTTAAAAATGGGGAAAGAACAACATTTTTTAAATAATATGCATTTTCTGTGAACTTTTTGAAGACCTATCAGGCAAAAAAAAGTCATTGAAAATATTGACCATTGGGAACAAAGGCCCACAGAGATCAGTCCAAATGACTGAGAAGGTCTGGAGCCCTCTACAAAAAGTGATCTTGGCTACTAAAGAATGACAGGGAAGACTAGACAGATAAATTCTAGACGTGAAAATAATATCTAAATAAAACTACCTAGAGTGTGAATAGAAAGAGCACTTGGCAGGCTGGGCAAGGTGGGTCATGCCT
>NW_012105220.1:342569-344617 GCF_000951045.1 Mandrillus leucophaeus | reverse complement strand
AAAAAGAAGCTGGGTGTGGTGGCATGTGCCTGTAGTCCCAGCTACTCGGGAGGCTGAGACAGGAGAACTGCTTGAACTCAGGTGGTGGAGGTTTCAGTGAGTATTGACTGCACCACTGCACTCCAGCCTGGCTGAAAGAGCAAGACTCTGTCTCAAAAAAAAAAAAAAAAAAAAAAAAAAAAAAAAAGAGCCCTTAGCTATAATAATTAGCCAGAGTTGTGTTCTAGGGCTGTTTCTCAGTTTTTCATCTTTTTGCCTTTTACTTTCCATAATCCAGAAAAGAAATAAAATATGTTGGCTTTTAGAAAACAATCATTTTGGTTTTCCAGCCCATAAAACAAACAAATATCTCATTGATTTGGGAAAGAATATGCAGTTAAAAGTTAAATTTACTGCAGACAAGTCACACTTGAGAGGCCTGTCTACCAAGCAGGTTCATGTTTATTTAGGTCCACCAACTTTCACTTTCAACCCAAAATAACTATGCTTCCACGGCTTTGTGTTTTTTTCCTTTTCTTTTCATTCAAAAGGATTGTTGCCAGGAAAAAATGTAACCTGCTCTGATTGAGTGTCTTGGACCAATGCTGATTGTTTTACCTACCTCATACGTTCTTATATAGCACTACTTCATTCTTCTGTTTGCTTTTTCTTACAAAACCTTTGGTAAAGATTTAAGACTGTGTCAGGTTTTTGATGTGCCAGTATATTACTTTAAGGACTATTGGTTGTAAAGGGGTTTTCTTTGTGTTTACATGTCGCCCCCACAGATTTATACTTTAAGACCACAAACAAAAATGAGAGCAGTCATGATTTTGAAACAATTGGTATGGTATCTAGCACTCTTTCGGTTACTTTTATGATAGAGAAAAGAATGAAACATACAAATGCATTTAAATTATGTAGGCAATGCTTAAAGTTTGTGTTGCTTGAAAAGAAGACTTTAATATCTATGTTGCAGCTATGCACAAAACACCAGACAATATGTACAATACACTTAATTCCAACAGGTATTTGGTCTGAAAAAGTATTCTAAGTATTATAAATAATATTTAAATAAATACATAAGTTTATTCAAAGTAATGATTGCACCACTCCCCACGTTAAAAAATTTCTCCAACAAGTTAAATAAAATTCTAGCATATAATTTCTATTTTTCTATTTTCCATATAATTTCTATATTTCTGCTTAATTCATAAAATTAAATACTTGCTCTAAGAGAGGGAAAAAATGGATTCCTAGATATTTAAGAACTCACACTGAGCTTACTACCCTTTACAAAGAAAATATCAACATTGCTAGACTAATGTTAAAAATAGTAACAGATCTCAAATGAATAATACGGATATTTTAAAATTTTATTATTTTCCTGCAAATGTCAGAAACTTAAAGTGAAAATGTGATGCAGCATCATAAATTGTGCAGATATAATTATTTATTTGCATTAAGTTTTCAGCAAGTTGCGTTTCAACCGGCTACAAACTTCCTTAAAGTTACTTGATTTCCTTCATTATTTTTCTCTCCATTAGGCTCACTATACCTGATGCTTACTACACCAAATGACTTCTTGTCAATTTTTTACACCATCCATAATCATAAAAGAAATCTACCCATTTACCAAACTGTGGGATAGATAAATACAGCATAGTCCTTTCATTACAGAGTCACAATCCAGTGGGGAGGGATAGAACCTAAGTCCTATTCGCAGATGTATATATCTATTACAGGAAGCCAATCACACCTTCTAAATGGGCAAAGCTTTTGAATGGCAGATTAACCTTGCTTTCACACACACACACAGACACACACACACATACACACACAGGGAGGGAAAGAGAGACACAGAGAGAGAGAGAGAGGGAGAGAGGGAGGGAAGGAGGGAGGGAGGGAAGCAGGGAGGGGGGGAGGGGAGAGAGAGAGAGAGACAAGACCAACTGGTATACAGAAAAGATATTCAAACTTACTCACAGTTAAAGAAATGCAAACTATAAAAATTAGACATAATTTTTTAACTTTCAAATTGGCACAAACTGAAATGTTACAATATGTAA
>NW_012105220.1:338663-341404 GCF_000951045.1 Mandrillus leucophaeus | reverse complement strand
AATATATATATTTACATAAAATTAGCCAGGAGTAGTAGCGCACACCTGTAATCCCAGCTACTACTCAGGAGGCTGAGGTGGGAGAATTGCTTGAACCCAGGAGGGCAGAGGTTGCACTGAGCCAAGATCAGGCCACTGCACTCCAGCCTGGGGGACAGAGCAAGACTCTGTCTCAAAAAATAAATGAATAAATAAATAAATATAAATAAATATTCAGCATGTAAGCATAACTTTTATTTAAAAATAAAAGCTCAGAAATAATTCTAGAAGTGGCAGTGGAACACTAGGATGATGTAGGAGCCACTCACTCGTTTATTCTGGTATATGAGTCCTGTAATTATTAACAGGCAAGACATCCAATCTCTCCTTAGTAATAGAGGCTTCCTCAATGTATCCTGGGACATGAAGTTGTCTGGCAATTAACTAATGTCTAATAATGCTCTGTAAATTAGTAGATTCATCACATGTGCAGCTTCTGCTTCCAAACTAATGGTTTGTTTAACAAATGGCTGATGTCTCCATTAGAGGTTCTTTTGTTTCTAAATGGCATTTGTTGAGTTTGGCAAGTGCCCCAGCATGGCTGTTTGCTAGCTGGCTTAATGCCTATAATAGCAAAAATGGTACTCTGCAGCAGAGCAACTGTGATAGAAGGCCAGCAGATTCTGAAAGTTCAGTGGGAAACCCATTGTAGACCAGGCCTATGGCTTAACATGCTTCCCCTTGTTGGCTGACTCCGCAGCTCATTCACTAATTCATTTAGCAGGTATCTGCTGGGACCCACTACGCACAGATGATGTTCTACATGCTGGCCATGACAAAAAGCAATGAAAATCCTGCCTCACAGACTTCACATCCTAGCAAAATCATGCATAATATAGGGAATCTTAAAACAGCTCATTCAGACTGTGTTTGACTATAAATGTACAAAGAAAATAAAGCAGGAGTTGTACACAGTGGCTCATGACTGTAATCCAGCATGTTGGGAGGCTGAGGAGGTTTGATCATTTGAGGCCAGGAGTTTGAGACCAGCCTAGCCAACATAGCAAACCCCATTTCTACTCAAAAAAAAAAAAAAAAAAAAAAAAAAAAAAAAAAAATTAGCTGGGCATGGTGGCACACACCTGTAATTCCAGCTACTTAGGAGTCTGGGACGCAAAAATTGCTTGAACCCAGGAGGCAGAGGTTGCATTGAGCCAAGTTGGTGCCACTGCACTCCAGCCTGGATGATGGAGCAAGATTCTGTCTAAAAGAAAAAAAATAAAATAAAAAATAAAAAATTAGCCAAGAGTGGTGGCTCACACCTTTAATCCCAGCTATTCAGGAAAATGGTTTTAGCCCAGGACTTTGAAGCTGTAGTGAGCCTTGATTGGGCCACTACAACTCTAGTCTGGAGTACCCTGTCTCCAAAAAAAAAAAAAAAACAGCAGCACCATTTTTCTTTATATGACGCTACTTATCCAGCATTATTTGATTCTCATATCAAATCCCCAGTACGGTGGTGAAGACTCACCAACTTCACTTCTAAATTTTTCCTTCCATGCATTTTCTACCCCAGACATGCTGACTTTGCTATCTTCTGCATGGAACTCACTTTATTCCCCCCCTGGAATTTCCTCTCCCTTTGTACCTCTAAGATAGAAGCTCATTATAAAAATCTTGTCCCGTCAATGTCCATCTTTCTAAGAAGCCTTCCATGATTAAGTCTAATTCTGTTCACACCTCTACTAGGAAGTTGGCTAGATGACTGCTTGGTGGTTCCTTTGAAAATTATTGTTCTCTTGATTTCTCTGTATTGCCGAAACTATTCTGTAAGTTTCATGGGAAAAAAATTATATCTTCTGTTCCCTTTGTAGCTCTCTTCCCTGAGTTCTATATTGTGCTCTCCATACAGGAAAAATAAATTAAATGCTTTGATTTGCTGACTGATAAAAGATACCCTGGCTTATATTTATCACATAAGAACACTTTGTATGATGCAAAAATTTTTAAAGATGCACAATTATCCATTTAAATTATTTCTAAAAATGTGCCTGCATAAGGCTCACTTTCCCTATTAAAAGTGAATTTCTCATCAAAAGAAATAAAATGAAAATGTAATGCCAAGAGAATGAGAAATGTATTTAATCAGTAGAATCTCCAAGACAGGACATGGATAATATTGGTGGAAGAGAGTATTTCATCATAAATGCACTGATATTACTATCACAAGAACAGAAAATCAAACACTGCATGTTCTCACTCGTAAGCAGGAGTTGAACAATGAGAACACATGGACGTAGGGAGGGGCACATCACACACTGGGGCCTGTCGGGGGTAGGGGGCTAGGGGAGGGATAGCATTAAGAGAAATACCTAATGTAGGTGATGGGTTGATGGTTGCAGCAAACCACCATGGCATGTGTATACCTATGTAACAAAACTGCACATTCTGCACATGTACTCCAGAACTTAAAGTGTAATAAAAAAATAAATGCACCGACATTGTATTAACTCTCAGTTTGGGTATTATCTGGCCAAATGGCTAATGAGAAGGACTGTGGGTACATAACAACAAAGGTAAAATGCCAGCCAGCCTGCTGTAATCTTTTCCAGTGAATGTTCTTGATGGTCTCTGTAGGCCCAATGACAGCAGGCATTAAGACTTGTCAAAAAAAAAAAAAAAAAGAATGCTTAGGAGCATAGTCCCAAGTCATATTCAGCAAATCTCCTCAAGAGGTAACATTTAGCCTCACACATGTAGAT
>NW_012105220.1:260332-338613 GCF_000951045.1 Mandrillus leucophaeus | reverse complement strand
ATAGTCCCAAGTCATATTCAGCAAATCTCCTCAAGAGGTAACATTTAGCCTCACACATGTAGATGATCCTGACAATAATGTGGCGTCGTGGCTGACCTCCTCCCCTCCAGTTATCTTGTCCTCCTCCTACTTCAACCTCTCCTCCTATAGCCATGCTTCAACAGTGGCATTATCAAAAAAAATTGTCACCCTACTATCATATCCTAGCCTTCTAGTTGGTCTCCATGCTTTTCCATGTTCCTCTAAAGTCTCTTCTGAGCACAGCAGCCAGAGAAGTAGAATTCAGATCATATTCCTCCTGCAAAACCCTCCAACGGCTTTCATCTCACTCCAAAAGAAAGACAAAGTCCATAAAGTCACCTCTATAGGCGGACAGGATCCAGACTCCTGTTTTTCCCTCATCTCATCTCCTACTACTCCCCTTCACTCACCTTTCTCCAACAACCCTGATCTTCTTGGTGTTCTCCCAACATGCCAGCCTGCCCAGCCTCAGAGCCTCTGTAACTGCTGCTCTTTCTACTTACAATGCTTTTTCCCCAAAGTAATTCCATGGCTCACTTCAGTCTTCCATGCTCACTCTAACAAAGTCGTATCTCTCACAATATTCCTTTTCCTCTGCCCCTGTTTTATTTTTCTCTACAGCACTTACCAGTATCAGACATGCAACATAATATGCTTATTATTTTTATTATTTATTGTCTTTCTCCCTCCACTAAAATATAAGCTCCATAGGGTAGGAATTTTTCTTCACTCCTATACCTTCAGCATCCAGAAAAATGTCAGGCAGATCGCCTGCAGTGCCAGGACCTATGCTCATGCTTGTGCCTTTGTGCATACACCAATGTGCATGCACACACAGACATACACACACAGACATACATGTATGCACATACACATATACATGCATACGTACACATGCACATACATACCCACATATAAATTTAGATTACAGCAGCATTGCCGGAAAGTAAGAGCCTTAGAAAACTTTTCTTATTCCTCCAGCTCTTGGCTTTGTGTTAAGTTTGCTCCTAAATTCAAAAGCTATGGAAATTGTACTTGCATAAAGGACAAAATGACCAAGTCAAACTCTCTCTGTGTTCATTCATTTCTTTAGGCAGATGCTACTCCTGAAACTCCCTAGTTTTCCACACACTCACATCTCCTGTAACTTTGCAAAGCTTGAAGTTTCAAACCTTTACTACCTTAGATCCAAATAGCATCCCCATCTACTTGATAAAAAGAAATAACTGGCTTTATCTGTGATAGGATATGGAATTGACTTTTATGCATTAGTCATTCAACCTTGAATTGAATTTTGACAGGCTCTGCAGTGTATTAAATTGCTCCTGCAAGGATGAGAAGTGTATATAACTCAATAATGCCTGTCATTTTCCACTGCAGAGATGAACTTGAATTAAAGCAGAATTAATTCAGCTAACTTAAGCAAAGGTCTAATATCAAGTTTATTTCAGTTAAGGCATAAGACAAATAAGTCAAATTCCTATGCAAAGTTCTGCAGCAGTTCAAACATTAATCTCTAATTCAAAATGATTGCTAGAAATATGTCAAAATCAAGAATTTTATGAATCTTTTAGAGCCTACAGAGAGGCTTAGATGAATGGCATGTGTTAAAAAGAAATGAACTATATATTTAGAAAGGACATGTTGTTGCAGACATTAGTCTGTCATTAAGATAGCTCTGCATGTATTCATAGACAAAGTGAACAACTGAGGCATATGTAGAGCAAGTAATCAAACATTTTTGAGCACCTACTAAGTGTCAGGAATTGTCCTAGGCAGTTTATATTCATTATCTCACTTAATCCTTGTAGAAAAAACTAAAGTAGACATTTGATTTCATTTAAAAAGAGAACAGATAGACTCAAAGAGGTTTAGTTAATTGTAGCTAATAGATGACAGAGACAATGTTTGAACCCAGGGCTGAGCCCAAAGCTACATCAACTTCCAGTTGCCTCAGTAATACTCCATCTAATGGAAGGTCTCAGAGCAAAGAGGCATCTGATAACACTGGTAGAAGATGAGCAACTGGAGAGCCAGCTGAGAAGAGCTCTGAATTAGAAATCAGGGGGTAGTTTGCTAAATAACTTTAGATATCTTCTTACTTTAGTTTCCCATCTGTAAAACTGAGAAAGTAATTTCTTTACTGCATACTGTGAAGTGTTAACACAAAGGCAATACCTATGTAACAGATTTGCTATGGATGGGCTCCCCGCCTTGGTAAGAGTTTGGATCAGATTTCCCCTATGGCCATGCCAGTTCAAAGGCAACAGTCACCCAAGAAGGTGTGCTCAATGCTGAAATGAACCCTTTTCTAAAGTAACAAATCACCTCCCATATGTATGTTTATATGTATGAATACATACTGCTGTATATTCAGTTTTCCTAAAACAGCATATACCTCTATTTGACACAGAAAGGATAATAGCAATGACCTGGGTTCAAAGCTGAACAAGTACAATGATTTCATTCAAGCCCTTTGCTGCTACAAATATTTTATGTAACTTTATAGCCCCATATCCTGAATCTATAAATACTGAACACTTCCTCAATCTTATGTCAATTTCTCCTTAAGTCACTTATTACAATTCCTTAAAGCACACCTCACTACATCCTTTTAATATGCATATAACCTTATGTGACCCTCGTTTTTCTTTGCCTAACCATGCCTTCCCTTTACCTAGGAATCTACACATCTGACTCTGACAACACCACTACCTGAACAGTTCCCATGTGACCTCTTAGTGCCTCTCATGTTAGTGCATCCCACTGCCTTCCCATTTGTGGATTTCAATCTCATTCCATTTATTTATGTATTTGTTTTGAACTACAACACACACACAAAAACATACACACACAGAAAGAGTCGTGACCCATCTTTCCTTCCAATATAAACCTTACTTAACCTGTTGATTTACTGTTGTACAGAACAGTCGTGGACAACATTTTAAGGTAACTGAAGTTTGCCCTTACCAAATCTCTGCGTTCCTTTATTGGAATTTCTCCACTCCCTCAGAGCAACAAGGGCCTTCACAATTCCCCAGATGTTCAGCACCACTCACTACTTTTAACCCAGGCTTGCAATCTGTGGAGATATTTATCTAAGTGTCTAATTTATTCTGTCCTCTCCTACCCTACACAAAGCAAATCTGTTCTGTGTCTTATTCTCTCTGTGCCTCAGTCTAAAACATGTCAACCTCAAACCATTAAGACTTTTTACCCAAGCAAAACATCTATATTTCAGAAGCAATAATTCAAAGAGTAAATAAAATCTAGGAGAAAGAGAGAGAAAGCAAGTGGCGGGGAGTCGGGGAAGGTTTGAAGATACTGAATCAGACAAGCCAGTCAAAGAGCCATTTTGAAGCAGATGATCCTTTCATCAGTCATTGAACCACATCTCTGGATGACTACCTACTTACTGGGCCAGCCTCTAAACACTTTCATTAGTGTTTCCTGATAGTATTATTTGAAGGCATTTCACTCTCCATAGGTCATCTCTAGGTCCCTAAAGTTCGCCCTATGTCCCTGTTATCTAATCCAACAAATCAGACCTGCCAAAGCATGTGTAGTAGACACCTGATGGTGGGTGAACATCACCACTAAATTTATTCTAACTTTAAACAGGACTGCTACTTAGTTCTGATAAGTAGAGATTGGAATCCTTAGCTCATAGTTTCTCCCTAACTGTCCCGCCGAGCCCCTAAGATCAGCTTGTCCCTGATTCCCCATTTCTGGATTTTGACCAACTATTTGGATTTTGATAGCCTGTTTCTGGCCCCTAATGTAACTGCTTGCCTGATTGACTTTATTTCTTGGAAACTAAATTTAATATGGACCTTCTTCTAGCCCTTACAGGATAATTTTCTTATCCCAACCATTCTAGAACTTGCCCTTCTCTTAATAGGAAAGTCTAGTTGTTGTTCTTAGCCCCTCTAAATCTATTCTTCCCACTGTAATTAAGAAGCCTCTGCATCCTGCTAATTCCCAGATACAACAGTTTTGTCTTTCCTGTTAGAGTTCTATTACCATCTAATCAAAAATTGTGACATCTGACTCTATATAGCACTTTCTCCTACTCGGTTCATCTCATTTTCCTATAATTTCTCTCTAGTATCTACTATGAAGTACTTCATTGAGAATATAAAGCAGTCCTTTAGTTCTGAAGTCAAACAGGTGTCTGAAGGTCATTTTAGTGGCCTAAGCAATTCACCACAATGATGTTAGTCATTCTGTACAATTAATATCTAATTTAGCTAGACTCAGTTAAGGATAGAAGTTTGCTAATAAATGATAAAGAAGGTAAAAACTATATGAGTTTGTAAATATTTTTAAAGTGAGTTTAAAAGACATTTAAGAAGAAAGAATAGAGGTAGGTGAGCATAGTTAAATCATACACCATTCCGATGGAAAAACATGAATCATGCTGATATGGTTTGGATCTGTGTTTCCACCCAAATCTCATACAGAATTTTAATCCCCAGTGTTAGAGGCAGGGCCTGGTAGGAGGAGACTGGATCATGGGGGCAGATTTCCCCCTTGCTGTTCTCGTGATAGTGAGTTTATTCTCTGGTTGTTTAAAAGTAGCACCTGCCCTTCACTCTCTTCCTTCTGTTCTGGCCTTGCAAGATGTGCCTGCTTCCCATTCACCTTCTGCCATAATTGTAAGTTTCCTGAGGCCTCCACAGCCATGCTTCCTGTAGCGCCTGTGGAACTGTGGACCTCTTTTCTTTATAAATTATCCAGTCTCAGGTCTTGACAGAGTCTCACTCTGTCACCCAGGCTGGAGTTCAGTGGCATGATATCAGCTCACTGCAACCTCTGCTTCTGGGTTCAAGCAATTCTCCTGACTCAGCCTCCCAAGTAGCTAGGATTACAGATGTGTGCCACAACACTCGGGTGTGATTTTTATATTTTTAGAAGAGACAGGGTTTCACCATATTGGCCAGGCTGGTCTCAAACTCCTGACCTCAAGTGATCCACCCACCTTGGCCTCCCAAAGTGCTGGGATTACAGGCATGAGCCACTGTGACTGACCAGGTATTTCTTTTACAGCAGTGCAAGAACTAACTAATACACATGCATACCTTACCTTATATGTATCTTCATACTCTTCAAGGTGCTTTTAGTTAAAACTCCAGTGAAATTTCCATCCCCACTCATTGATCTAGAATATAGTCATAATCTGAACTTAAGGAAAAATTCCATGGACTAGAACCCTTCCTGACAAATTCCATCACATAGAGATGAACCCCATAAGGATGTTTTCTCCTCCATGTTTGCTGCCTCACAATAAGTGTGGGTAATCACAAGCTATTCATCTTTATTTTCCGAGAACTCTGGGAAAATCAGAAGAGATGAGAATTGATTAATGCTCTCTATGAAAAGTTCAATAACTCTTTAATCACAGCTTGAAAATAAAGCAATGCTTCTGATCTTTTACAAATTAATTTAACGTTGCATTAAAAATAAAATGGGCTGTAAATTGTGCTGTGCAGGGATAATCAATGGCTCATTATCTTTGCTTCTAGCAAAATGCACTGATTCTTTTAAAGCCATTAATGAGCAATACTGGGCAGTACACAGCTGCAAATGTGTTCAAGTATTATTGATTCTACATCTATAAAACTAATCTCATCAGGGCAGAATTTATGATCAGTAATAATGCAAACTGTTCCATGGTCCATACAAAAGAAATAAAAAAGAAAATTCATGGGTAAAAGGCAAGATTATAAGATCACTGGAGAGGAACAATTTCTGAGCCCTTATTCTATTCTGTTGCCAGCACATTGTGGTACTTAATCACTGTTAAATATAAATGTAATAAAAAGAGATTATCAGTGGTGACCAATGAAATGTTAACAGTCTTTTCATATAACTAAACTATTATGATAATTCTGTAATTTGGATTGATGTTACCACTTTCCTTAGACATTACTAGGACATTATGTACAAATTATCTATCAGGTTACTTCTATATTATTTCATATTTTATTACATAATGCTTGCAAATATTTTGCTACTGAAACA
Source organism: Mandrillus leucophaeus (assembly GCF_000951045.1). Taxonomy (NCBI): domain Eukaryota; kingdom Metazoa; phylum Chordata; class Mammalia; order Primates; family Cercopithecidae; genus Mandrillus; species Mandrillus leucophaeus. Next base: position 332,568 of record NW_012105220.1, on the reverse strand, counting down.
GAAACACTGAGTTGATATATTGTTTTCATTGTCTAGCTTTGTAAAATAAATGTGTTGTCCATGTGTCCAACTACCGGTTAAATCTCTCCCCTTTGGAAGTCCATTAAGCCTTTCAATCTAACGTCCAAAAATCTTGAGCTTGCTCCTAGGCAGCTGAGGTAGCTGCTGAATCTTGGGATCTAGTTTATCCTCAATGCCAGAGGGTAGGAAAAGGAAGAAAGGGCCCTTGAAGCTTCTTTAGGAGGAGAATGGTGGGAGAATGGAGAATTTTCCACAAATAGAAAAAGAGGATGGAAATGAAAATCTAACATCTCTAACATGTATCAAGCAAGATTTTATCTTCTATTTTACTTTAATTGTGACAAAACAAAAGTAAAGCTTAATATGTTCAGATAATACCAAGGACTGCCTTACAGCGAAATTATCACTAAAAAACATCATAACAAAGAGATCACATTTTGCTGAAAACTAACAGACTAGCATTCCACTTGTTGTTATGAAACTTCACCAGGTTTGTTGAGCTGAGCTCTGAAATGCAAAGATTTCACATCCCTGCTTTTATGCCAGATATTTAATAGCAGGAGTAAGAAATAACAATCCATATAATATAAATGTGTAGAAATTGCCAAAAATTGTTAAATCTTTTTTTAAAACTTGCCTAGAAATTTCAAACTAATAATACTGCGTTTTCAGGGGTTTAGGATTGCTGCAGTGGCAGCCTACTGACCTGAAAGTTCATGGAGAGAGAGCAGAACTTGATTTCCCTTCTCAGTATCTCAAGGCCCCAACATGCAGGTAAGTGACACACTCTAATCTAGCAATGGTGAGGAGGAATAAAAGTGACATATTTCCATCCAGTTTTCTTACACAGCACTTAATTTTAAAGGAATTTTCTTGCTTATTTATAAGAATATTTAACTTATAATAGAGAGACAGGTAAAAACTACTGCCCAGCATTTCCTCAAAAAGATTGCCCAACTTTTTGTTTCCCAGACTCTCAAATGTATTTCAGAGCCAGGTTATATCAACACTCAGTTATATTTAGAGAGTGTAAATTTGGAAACACCTACGTTTCTCAGAATTGGACCAAAAAGAATGTAAATTCAAAAGGTGAATGAAGCCAAAAGCAGAAGCTGGACCTGGATAAAGTAGTAAATCCAAACTAGGGGATGCTGAACTGCTTCTAAAGGCTCAGCCACCCTATAGTTAATCCATGAGGGGGCACAGTGATGGTTGTGTCTCCAGTGGTAACAAGGGTCACACTCAGGATATCACACAAGGATGGCTTCTCTTTCCCATTCACTAGCTCCTAAGACAAAGTGAACTTTGCCACATACTGCTCTTAGAGGTTAAATGTCACAGATATAGGCAAGAAAACAAACTAGTGTGAAGTTTCTGAGGTCACATCACATATACTCCTAAGGACTGATTGGCCTACTTATAAGTTATCTTTAACATGGATATTTTATACTGACCACACTATAGCATAGGTCACTTTGATTTGGACAACTAAAGTCCCAGATCAAGGGTTTAAGCTAGGTAACAACTTTGAATTATGATAAATCTGCAACACCAATTCTCAAACTTTGGAATGAATAAAAATTACTTGTGAACCTTGTTTTAAAACATAAGCATACAAGAAAAAAATGCACACATCATGAGTCATTCGAGAAATGTAAGTCAAAATTGCAATGAGATACCACTTCATACCCACTAAGATGGCTAAAAAAATTTTTAAAGCAGACAATAACAAGTGTTGGCAAGGATGTGAAGGAATTGGATTGTAAAATGGTGCAATTTTTGGAAAGTAATATGGCAATTCCTCAAAATGTTAAATATACAGTTACCACATAAGGCAGCAATTCCACTTCTAGCTGTATACCCATATTCGTTTGCTAGGGCTGTCAAAACAAAATCCTATAGACTGGGTCGCTTAAACAACAGAAATTTATTTTCTCATAGTTCTGAAAGCTGGAAAACTAAGATCAAGGTGCCAACCAGAACTGGTTTCTCCTGAAGCCTCTCTCCTTGCTTTGCAGCTGGCTGCCCTCTTGCCACCTCTTCATATGTTCATCTCTCTGTGTATGTGCACCCTAGGTATCTCTCTGTGGTCATGATCTCTTCTTATAAGAACACCCATCAGATTGGATTCAGGCCCACCCTAATGGCCTCATTTTAACGTAATCACCTCTTTGAAACCCTTATATCCAAATGTAATCACGTTCTGAGGTATTGGGGTTAGGAATTCAACATGTGAATTGGTGGGGAGGGCATAATTTAGGCCACAAAAATATCTAAAAGAACTGAAAACATTTCCACACAAAACTTATACATGAATGTTCATCGCATTCATAATGGCTAGAAGTTGAAGCAAACCAAATGTCCACCAACTGATGAATGGATAAACAGAGTATACTATTATCCATACAATGGATTATTATTGGGCAATAAAAAGGAATGAAGTACTGATTTATGATTCAACATTGATGAACTTTGAAATCATTATGCTAAGCAAAATAAGCCAGTCAAAAAAGTCCATACATATTGTATTATTTCATTTATATAAAATAACCAGAATAGGTAATCATAGAAACAGAAAGTAAATTCGTGGTTGCCAGGAGTTAGGGAGAGGGAATATGGGAAGTGATTGCTAATGAGTTCAAGGTTTCTTCCGGGGGTGATGAAAAATGTTCTGAAATTAATTACTGGGGATGGTTGCAGACCTTTGTGAATATACTGAAAACCAATGAATTGTATATTTTAAAAGGGTAAATTCTTTGTATGAAATTTCATTTTAATAAATGTATTATTTAAATTAAAAACCACCAGCCTCAGCAACATGACAAAACAGCATCTCTACAAAAAGACAAAAATTAGCCAGGAGTGGTGGTGTGCACCTATCATCCCAGCTACTCAGGAGGCTGAGGCGGGAGGATTGCTTAAGCCTGGGAGGCTGAGGGTGCAGCGAGCTATGATCATGCCACTATATTCCAGCCTGGGTGACACTGAGAGACCCTTTCTCAAAAAGAAAAAAAAAATCACAAATACAGTCTGAGTCTCCCTACCCACCAAATTACAGAGATTCGTATTCAGAATATCTGGAGAAGGTCTAAAAATGTGCATTTTAAAACAAGTGTTTTCCCACCTTCCAAGATTCTGTAGAACTTTGACAAATAATAAGATAAAATATTCTTGATATGGGCTTCTGGACTACTCTGATTGAGAGGCCAGAGAGCTTTGTAAAAAGCTGATACTAGAACCCCTACGTGAGTTACCTACGCTGCTGAGCGATAATGGCCACCTTGGAGCTCTTCTCTACTCAGGTGTAGAGAAGAGTTGAGATGTAAAAACTTCCACTTGAGATGGGAAGGGAGAAGCTACAATGTCTACCACAATGACATACATGGTCTTTTGGACCTGAGAAGATGGAGCTGTCATTTAAAGACAATCAGTTCATGTTCATTCACTGGTCACTTATGTATTAAACCAAATGCACATGGTCTAAATAGCAGAGTGCATTGCACTGGGGAAGAATATTTACTCTTCCTTTGCCAGCTTCAACTCTGAGACAATTGGAGATAAAACAAAAATTGCCGCAATCAAAGAGTAATAGAAAATATACTCCAGAATAGAAAGATGGCCCTATATTTGATCAGATATTATTGAATTTTTTGAAACATTATTGAGGCAATTTGCGGGCATATGATGCTTAGGTTTGGGGTTAGGGTTAGAGTTAAAATAAGATGCAGGATAAGAATCTCTTTCTATAAAGAGTATTCAGGATATGAAGCCTGAATAGTCCCTACAAAAGTAATAATCAAAGTTCTTTCCAGCACATATGCTTAATACTAAGATAACTAGAGAATGATCAAATTAGATAACCTTTAAATATTATCATGGAGAAAGGGGGCAAAAGGTGCCCAAAAAGACAATTCATGGAAGACTTCTTTCCCAATTCTCAAGCAAGAAAAAGTATTAAAATTGTAGAACGTGTGATAGCCAACTTCCAGGATGGCTCACAGGTAGTCTCCTATTATTCATACCTCTGTATAGTCCTTTCCCAGACTGACCAACAGAATACCACAGAAGTGATGAAATATCACTTCCAAAATCAGATTGTAAAACACAGGACAGCTTCCAGCTTGCATACTCTCTTTCCCTCTTACAGCACATGGTCTGGGGAAAACTAGCTGCCATGTCATAAGTAACCTAGTGAGAGGCTCATGTGGCAAAACACTGGGGCTTCTTGCTCACAGCCACCCTACACATGGGCCCTCCTGCCCCAGACAAGAACTCACATGACTGCAGCCCCAGCCAGCAGCTTGAATGCAACCTTATAAGGGATCCTGAGTCAGAATCACCCACCTAAGTCACTCTCTGATTCCTAAGTCTTAGAAAGTGATAAATATTTATTGGCGTTACTTGCTATGTTTTGGGGTAAATACGTTCCAAAATTTTTTTAAGATTTCATTTTTTAGCAGTTTCACATTCACGGTAAAATTAAGAGGAAGGTACAGAAATATCCCACATATCCTTTCTCCCTCCAAGTGTGCATGGAGCCTCCCCCATTGCCAATATCCCCCACCAGAGTGTTACATGTGTTACAATTGATGAACTTACATTGACACATCATTATTACCCAATTGGGATAATTTTTACATAGCAATAGATAACTACTACAGAAAGTTAATACTATTTTTATATTATATTGTTTTATAAATAATTGTGTTATGTTATAATGTTTTAATGAATTGTTGGCACCTAATACCTACTATCTGCCACAGACAATAAAATATGTAAAACAAGTACTAATGGTACTAACGGGAAAGTCAGAAAGCACCATCCGTGGGGAGAGGAAATAATACAGTCAGAAGAAGTTTCGAGTCAAACGGATCTGGATTCGACTCAGACTCTACCTCTTTCTTGATGTGTGACCTTGGGAAAGTTTCTTAAACTCTCCTACCCATCAACTGAGGACAATGCCTTCCTCATGGGGATTTTGTGAAGTTTAAATAAACGACCATATATGGAAAACACCCAATACATAGAAAGTTTTCAACATATGTTTATTTCTCCCCATCCTTTTTGATTCTAGTAATTGCAATTTGGGACATGAATGATTGCCTAATAGTCATATTATCTTCTAGCAAAAGTTTCCCTTTGTAGATATCATAAAATATAATATATAAATCTTTCTGGCCAGGTGTAGTGACTCACACCTGTACTCCCAGCACTTTGAGAGGCCAAGGAAGGAGAATCAGTTGAGTCCAGGAGTTCTAGACCAGCTTAAGCAACATAGTGAGACCCTGTCTCTACAAAAAACAAAAACTTGCTGGGTGTGGTGGTGCACACCTGCAGTCATAGCTACCCAGCAGACTAAAGTGCTATGATAGCTTGAACCCAGGAGATAGAAGCTTCAGTCAGCTGTGATAGCACCACTGCACTCCAACCTAGGCAACAGAGCAAGACACTGTCTCCAAAAACAAAACAAAACAACAAAAACAATAAAACAAGTAAATACTTCCCAATATTTTATGGGAAAAAAAAAAACTTGACTTCTAGGTACACCATTTGAATTTTATGAGAATAACTGGATCCTATGACTAACTTGGAATACCTATAATTGTCCATTCATCATATGCAAGTGGTAGAAAAAATAACATCAAAATTCCTCCTTATGATAGCAACTCCCTTCCCTATTTCCATCGTCAGAGATGGCCAAATTAAAGTAGTATTATATTCCACATTCTGGAAGACAGACACCACCTTTGGGTAACTTTTTTAAACGTTTCATAGCAATCCTATAGTCAACAAGGCCTGCCCTTTCCTGTACAGAGGTGAAAAGAGCAGAATTCAGCAGAAGTTTAGAAAGTTGTAGTAAAGTCACACCTGAACCAGTCTAAGAGCGCAAACAAAAAGTCTTCTTTAGAGAAATCTTCTTGGAGAAGTTGCCTCTTAAAACATATTTCTTAGGCTATAAAACTCTGGAGATCCTCATTGTCATGAAGAAAGAAATATAAGGTGGTCAACCTTCCAGTTTTCTGCCGTGAGAAGATTCCTAGTGAAAATTCTCTGGGTAGTTGGTTTCCTCCCACCCTCCTGCACTGTCTGTCTGCACTTTCATATGCATGCATAGGACATTGCCTAATGCAACTGCAGTGAGACACAGGTGCCATCTGCCTCACCAGCTCCCTGACTCACCTTGTAACACATCTAATGTTACAGGGAAGAAGAAGATTCAGATGGCACAATAGAACTCAAGCTTATTAGCAGTCCATCTGCTCAGCCAGATATCACCTCAACTGGATGCAAGAACAGGATTGTAAAGGAATAGCAGAGCAGACCCGTATACTATAATCAGGCTGATTTGACAGTATTCATAGAGGTTTCAAGATTTTTTGCTTATTTATTTATTTTCTTATTTATTTATTAGATTTAGAAACAAATACAAATGATCTGCTTAATATTAAATTTTTCTACAACCATAAACTCCTGTGATATCCACATCACCTGCACCTTCTCCCAAGTCTTTGCTCAAGTATCACATTCTCACTGTCCCTTTCCCAGACCACCCTATTTAAATTATCGGCCTCCATTCCTTGAATACCCTATACTTCCTCACTCCTTTATTTTACTCCTTAATACTTATCATCATATAATATATCATTTAATTTACCAATATGTTTGCTAAACGTTTTTCTTACTCCACTAGCATTTAAAGTCCATGAGAATTGAGAATGTACCTCCAATGTCTAAGACAATACCTAATACATGATAGGTACTTAATAAATATTTGCTGAATGACTACTATTTTGTTCTCTTATCTTCATGTAAAAACACGTTATCTTAAAGCTTTGTCTCTACCTCCTCACTGATGCCACTCTCCTCCCCCTGCACATAATAGCCCTGTCCCATTGCTAAACACATAGTAAAGATGCAATAAATATTTAAAATATTGACCAATTAACAATTGACTCCACCAGAGACATCTGAGAGAGTAGAGGGAAAAAGAAAGCTCTATCACCTGGATTGAAAATATCAAAATGTTGTTATCCATATGTTCACTGGACAAATATTCATTAAGAAGCTTCCATGCTATCTTTGTTTTCACAAATGGCTTTGCATGTAAGAGATCGGAGAATGCAAAGATTAATATCTACATTCAATGCAGTCACTTTGGTATGCTGCTGGAATTTGTGATTTTGCTTTTGTACAGCTTTCTTGAAGCAATAAAATATAAGCCTGCATAAATAATGAGCTGTCTAAGGACCTGGCACAATTATACATCCAATTCTCTTAAATCAGCTACTTAGAAAATGGCAGATAACCCTCCTGATTTACGAAAGGAATTTTCAAGACTCTATTTGAAATGCAGAAATAGTTTAAAAACTTGATAGCAATAAATGGGCTGGTGGCTTGTATGAGGAAAAGAGAGATAAGGGAGAAATAGAACTTAACTTTAAAATTAGACCCAGAAGGCAGGTTGGGGGTGAGATAACAAGGGTTAGTGGGAGCCAACATCAATGGGGCTTAGATTGTTTATGAACCACCCCAGAAATATTGCCATTTTGATATCTTTTGAGATACCATTGAAAGTTAATGGCAAAAACCACAATTACTTTTGCACCAACCTAATACATTTCTTTGCTAGTCTATTAAATGGTCTATCATTAACTTGCAACAATTGGCCCAGATTTCAGAAGGTGTCTAACTTGCCTAGGAAGCCGTGCCTTAAGCACCGGAGGAATCTGGTTCACAGTGTGAGAACAGACTCTTAAGTGTTTAGTGATCAAGCATATGTAACATATATGTTCTTTGGAGTTAAAATTTTCTGAAGCTACAAAAGTTACTTCATTCATTTATTTAGAAAACATTAATAAAACATCTACTCCAGGAATACAGTAGTGACGAATCACATAGTTATGAATCAGATAATGTGCCTAATTTCAGAGAGCTGACATTTGAGATAGATAAGCAGTCAGAAACAAAAAATTACAGAATTAAATTTTTGAAAAAGAAATGATATCTTGAGTTAATTCGTGTATATGATGAAAGGTACAGTTATAGTTTCATTCTTCTGTGTATGGCTAGCCAGTTATCCCAGCACCATTTATTAAATAGGGAGTTCTTTCCCCATTACTTGTCTTTGTCAACCTTGTTGAAGATCATATTGTTGTAGGTGTATGACTTTATTTCTGAGTTTTCCATTCTGTTCTATTGGTCTGTGTGTCTGCTTTTATACTCATACCATGCTGTTTTGATTACTGTAGCCTCATAGTATAAATTCAAGTTGTGATGAATGTGATGCCCCCTACACCATGGAATACTATACAGCCATAAAAAATAAGGAAATCACATCCTTTGCAGCAACATGGATGCAGCTGAAGGCCATAATCCTAAGTGAATTAACACAGGAAAAGAAAACCAAATACCACATGTTCTTATTTATATAAGTGGGAGCTAAACATTCAGCACACATATACATAAACCTGAGGACAATAGACACTGTCAACTACTAGAATGAGGCAGGAGGGAGTGGGTACCATGCTCACTACCTGGGTCCAATATACCCATGTAGCAATCCTACACGTATACTCCCTAGATCTAAAATAAAAGCTGATTTTTTAAAGAAGTATACAAATAAATTACCAATTAAGATATAGACTGTGATAAGTGCTGTGAAAGAAATATATAGAGTGATGAGAAGAGATTAAGGTCACACTGAGGAGGACACTGAGGCGCTGACATTAAAGTCTGACTTGAAGGGTAAACTAGCCACGGTAAACTTGAAGGGTGAACTGCAGAAAAAAAGATTCTGAGCAGAGGGACAGCAAATACAAGGCCTGGTGTTAGGAAAGGGCTTGTTGTACTCTGCAACAGAGAGGAGGCCACTGCTGCTTGAATGAGGAAGGGAGTTGTATGAAATGAGGTTCAAGGGGTGCACAGGAGCCAGTTCATACAGAAAAATGTGGGCTAGGTTAAGTAGGTGAGATTTTGTTTTAAGTGCAATGGGAAATAACCTTTATCTGAGACTTCTACTTAAGGTCATATTTCAAGTAAAATCACTTGAAAAACTTCCATCTATAAATGTCTAGAAATGCTGGATAAAATGGCAAAAAAAATTGAGTGCAGATATGAGCTTATGATTTTAAAAAAGGAGAGAGTTCCAAGTGCTAGAGGGAAAAGGGTGGATGTTGACTGAGAAGGGACATAAGAGAACAGTCTGAATACTAGAAATGTTTTTAAACCTTGATCTGAGTGGTAAAGTAAGTATGTATTTATATCAAAATTAAGAGTTGTACACTTATGATTTGTGCACTTCCTATGTGTATTTTATACATCAATAAAATTTTTAAAATAACTAAGAGTAGCCAGAGAAGAAAAACAAATCAATTAGAAAAACAGTAGATTTCTCAACTGCAGTAACAGGAGCTAGCATCCAAAAATAATATTTCATGGTGCTGGGGGAAAATATCTTAGTCTAGAGCTCTATATCCTATTAAATCATCATTCAAAATATGTGGGCAAAATAAACACATTTTTAGACAAACACTAAGAAAATTACCACTCCCACAGATTTTCACTCTAGATAGACTTAAGTAAATAGCAAATTGAACTTAGTAGAAAGGCATGGAAATCAAGAAATGACGAGTGAAAAATGTCTTGCAGACACCACTGATCTGCAGTCAGTGGGATCACAAAATTAGAAGACCATGAAACTGGGGATCACCAGTTTGGCTAAGGTTTCTTTGTCTGGATTTTTAGATACAAATTATCTGTGCCATTGCCTTCTTACCTATACAATAGAGATGATACTAGCACCTTATGCATATAATAGTGACAAGGAGAGTGTGTGTGTGTGTGTGTGTGTGTGTGTGTCCTTGAAGCACTGCCTAGTGGCGATGGGCTATTACTATTACACATTACATATTGAACCCCTGGCAGGAAGTCTTGCTTTATGGATCATACAGAAAGTTCTTTCAGAAGTATCAAACTCTTTTCCCTTATACATCACAAATAGCTTAGTTTCTCTTTAAAATCTTCTAGATGTTCATTAATCTATATTTTAAAATAAACTGATGGAAATCCACTCAAAAGTTTGAAGCAAAAGAGTGAAGAAATTTGCTTTATATTTTTAAATGGTCACTGTGGCTACTGTACTGGAAAAAAAGTTAGAGGAGAGCAAAAGGGAAAACAAGAAAACCAGTTATAATGTATTTCATTAGGAAAAGGATGAACTGACAGTGTACTACACTGGACATAAATTATTTTAGGAAAAAATAATAAAAACAAAGTATACATTAAAATGTAAAATCTAGTACCAAAAACTATTGAGAATATTGGAAAAAAAAGTTATTAAATTATATCCAGAGTCTCAAAATCAGAAAATACAATTCTGAAAACTCTTATTGTACTCTGGTATTATCTTTCATTTATGCAATACCTTTAGCAACCTCAGATTTCCATCTAAATTTATATCCAACTATATGATTTCAGACTATCCAATTCATACTCCTTTGATCATACAATTGCATCTGCCCTAACTATTCCTCTCTCCATCTTCTGCGCAAAGTCTTCAAAGACTTGGTCAGATTTCACCTTCTCCACCCCAGATTTTCTACTGTTGGAATCACTATTTCTATCCCTTATTTTCCAAATATTCTATGTCTATTATATTAATGGAACTTTCCTTATGCCATTCTGCCTTGTAGTTACCTGAATGACAAAATGAATTACAAAACTAAAAATTGAATGTTTCTATCCCTAGATTACAAAACTCTGAAAATTAAGAAATATGTGATATTAACTACAAAGAACTCAAGCAAATCAGCAAGAAAAAAAAAATCCTATAAAAAAGTGGGCTAAGGACATGAATAGACATTCTCAAAAGATATACAAATGGCCAAGAAGCATATGGAAAGATGTTCAACATCACTAATTATCAGGGAAATGCAAATAAAAACCACAATGCAATATTACCTCACTCCTGCAAGAATGGCTATAATAGAAAAAAATTAAAAAATAATAGATGTTGGCATGGATGTGGTGAAAAGGGAACACTTTTACACTGCTGGTGGGAATGTAAACTAGTACAACCACTATAGAAAACAGTGTGGAGATTTCCTTAAAGAACTAAAAGTAGGCTGGGCGCAGTGGCTCACACCTGTGATATCAGCACTTTGGGAGGCCGAGGTGGGCAGATCACCTGAGGTCAGGAGTTTGAGACTAGTCTGACCAACACGGAGAAACCCTCTCTCTACTAAAAAAACACAAAATTAGCTGGGCATGGTGGCACATGCCTGTAATCCCAGCTACTCGGGAGGCTGAGGCAGGAGAATCACTTGAAGCTGGGAGGTGGAGGTTGTGGTGAACTGAGATTGTGCCATTGAACTCCAGACTGGGCAACAAGAGTGAAACTCCACCTCAAAAAAAAAAGAACTAAAAGTAGATCTACATTTGATCCAGCAATCTCATTACTCGGAACCTACCCAGAGGAAAAGAAGCGATTATACAGAAAAGATATTTGCACACACGTTTATAGCACCACAATTTGCAATAGCAAAATTTGGAACCAGCCCAAATGCCCATCAACCAACAAGTAGATAAATAAACTGTGGTATATATATAACATGGAATACTACTCAGCCATAAAAATGCATGAAGTAATGGCAATGGCATTTGCAGCCACCTGAATGGAATTGGAGGCCATTATTCTAAGTAAAGTAACTCAGGAATGGAAAAGCAAACATCGTATATTCTTTCTCATATGTGGGAGCTAAGCTATGAGGATGCAAAAGGCATAAGAATAACACAATGAACTTTGAGGACTCAGGGGAATGTGTGGAGGGTGGTGAGGGATAAAAGACTGCACATTGAATACAGTGTACACTGCTTGGGTGATGGGGGCACTAAAATCTCACAAATCACCACTAAGCAACTTATTCATGTAACCAAACACCACCTGTTCCTCAAAATCCTATTGAAATTTTAAAAAAAATTAAAGAAATATGTCATATTCAGTCTGCATCCCCTATATCTTTTAGCAGAGTATCTTTAAAAAATATTACAGGAATTGAAATTGAGGTGAAAAGGGAGTTATCATCATTTGAACTACCTGAATAATGAGACCTCTGAAAAAAAGAATGAGACCAACTATCATGACTAATGGACTTCAGTACCCAAAAGCCCCATGAGGTGCCTCTGATTGCATTATTCCAAAAAGTGTGCCTCTTTGTGCTTTAGTCTTGATTTCTGATATATTACTTTGCCACAGAAACACATTCCTACTTCCAAGCACCAGAGAAGTGGAACAACAAATGTTGAAAGCAGTGAATTTTTATTTGCCATCACTGCTTTGGGCACCTCAGTTCAGATATGTTATTCTTATTTAACAGGAGAATATTTTTTATTCTTTAGCAGTTGGCTAGTTTGGTGCCTATTCATAAATTTTTGTGGTTGTCAAAGCTTTGCCCCGTAAAGCCCTTCATGAAAAGTAACATTATGAATTGGAAAGTATCCATGGAGTAAATGAAAAGGGTCCAGCTCAAAGACAAAACAAAATAAAATGGAAATGGAAATTAAGATAGGCTTTCTTCCTTCTTCCATAGTGAAGTAGCTTTATGTGCCCTTGAAATTACTGCAATTACATGACAGTTTTCAAAGTTCAACTGAGAGCAAGAGACATTGTAGCATGTTGGGTTGAATGTGGCAATCTTGGCTGCCAGTGCTCATGTTCCTGCACAGTGGCTGCTTTATAGACTTATTTATAAAACTGTATTATAGATGTCCTCTCCCAAATAGTCTGAGGCCTAATTAAAAATACATTAGCTGCTAAATCATGAAGTTAACAGTAAACAGGCAATTTCCAAATAGCACAAACATAATTTTGCAAATTTCCAAATTGGTAAGTTTAGGAAGACCCTCTCCGTACCTACAGAAGATTTCTAATTTACAAAAACACATTTAGAACCCTAAGTCCTATTCGGCTACCCATATTTCAGGCCAATCTTTAGCCTCTGGGCGTGGAAAGTTTAGTCTTACCATGTGTAGAAAGTCTAAAATAAGCAACAACAAAAGGACAGAACTAAAGCTGTTTTTCTTTTCTTGAGGCCAAAAAATAGGAAATGGTCCTGCAAAGGATAGCTTCCTATGGATGTTGTATGGCTCAGTGGCAGCAGCACAGGCTGTCAAGCTCAGGACATACTGAGCTCTTCCACTTGAAAGTAAGGTAGTTATCTACCTTACCTCTGATCCTCACTTTCTATCCTCTCTTTCTACCTCTGATCCTCACTTTCCTCATCTATAATTGGTAACAATAATATTTAACTCACACTGTAGTTGTTAATGAAATGTTGAATGAAGAGATCACAGTGTCAACTCTGTGGGAAGCTGTTTACCAAATGTGTGTGTTCCTTTTAATGCCCCTCAATCCCACACCCCACATCCCTGCAACAGCCACACTTTTTCCCTTCATAAGAAGGAAGGGTTGTAGTAGAGCCAGATTAAAAAGCAGACTGTCAGCTGCATGGAGTGATGAACTCTAAGGGCTAAAATAGTCCCAGAAAAAAATCAACGTGATTCCATATTCAGTTGGTAAATTTTAAAAGACTCACTCAGTACATATATTTTTTATTTAGACATCAACAGCTAAATATTATTTGTTGTATGTAATCTCTTGGGGCCTTCACAGAAGGATGGATTTTGGTATCAGGTAGATTTTTTTTTTTTTTACTGAGAACAATTAAAATCTTAATCCTTCTTTTAATGACTATGGGGTACTCGAAGACAGTATTAAGTAGTGGGTAGTGGTAGAAAAGCTTGCAGATAGAACCCAAAAAGAAAAAAAAAATGCTCTGAATGAAATAATGACAAGGTTGTAGAATTGAGAAGAGAGATAGGGAAGAAGTCAGATACCCAAAGGAAATTTCTGGAAATGCTATGGAGCCCAAGATGTAAACATCCTCCTTACTCTCCCCTATTGAATTTTTATTAAATGCCATATTTGCTCAGTAATGCACTTACAAAGGTACATATGTCATAAAAGGAGGGAGTTTCAAAAAGGCAAAGTTACAATCAATGTTAACTGCTGCAGTGAAGGCAAATGAGATCAGAAGAAACATTTCTGTTTGGTGGCAGAAAGCCATCTCAGTGAAGAAATGAAACCTTGACTGATATCACAGATTAACCAAGAAACCAACCTAAAAAGATGAGTTTATGAGAGTTGGAGAAGGGATCCATCTGACTCTCTTCTCTCACCTGCCATGTTCTCCTGAGATGAGTTCATCTATTTATTTGATATCAATTGTATTCTAAATGATGGTCTATGCCAAGAAAACCACTCTAACACTCTATCCCAGATTCTCTCTGTCTCTCTCTCTGTGTGTGTCTCTGTCTCTCTGTCTTCCCTCTTTCTCTTTCCCTTCCCTCCCTCCTTTTTCCCCCACCAAGCTTCAAGTCAACAGCCTATCAGATATTTCCACTCACATGTCCTATGAAAATTCCCATTTCATCACATCCAAAATAGAACTCATCTTTCTCTCAAACTGTTCTACTTTCTAGCTTTCTCTTTCTTGGTGAACAGTACCCATATTAACAACTAAGAATAGCCTAGATTCCTCCCTTTTCCTTACTTTCTGCATAAACCACTAACCAAATGCTAGTGATACTTGTAACTCCTTGATATCCCTTTAATCCATCTTCTACCCTCTATCCCCTATTCGGCTAGTTTTATTTTCAATTAGGGCTTCATTTCTGACCTACGTTATTGCACCAATTTCCTAACTGGTCTCCCTGTCCAGTCTGGCATTTCTCTAAAACACTACAACACTACTCTTCCTGTAGCACAAATGTAATCATGCAAATATCTTAGATTCAAATTCTTCTTTTAACATCAATAATTGATGTTGTGGGAAGTCAGGGACCCCAAATGGAGGGACCGGCTGGAGCCGCGGCAGAGGAACATAAATTGTGAAGATTTCATGGACATTTATCAGTTTCCAAATAGTACTTTTATAATCTCTTATGACTGTCTTTACTTTAATCTCTTAATCCTGTTATCTTCATAAGCTGAGGATTTATGTCACCACAGGACCCTTGTGATAACTATGTTAAGTGTACAAATTGATTGTAAAATGTGTGTTTGAACAATATGAAATCAGTGCACCTTGCAAAAGAACAGAACAACAGCGACTTTTAGGGAACAAGGGAAGACAACATAAGGTCTGACTGCCTGTGGGGTTGGGCCAAAAGGGCCATATTATAGTCTCTCTTCTTACAGAGAGCCTATAAACGGACATGTAAGTAGGAGAGATATCACTAAATTCTTTTCCTAGCAAGGAATATAAATATTAATACCCCAGGAAAGGAATGCATTCCTTGGGGGCGGTCTATAAACGGCTGCTCTGGGAATGTCTGTCTTGTGCAGTTGAGATAAGGACTGAGATATGCCCTGGTCTCCAGTAGTACCCTCAGGCTTACTAGAGTTGGGAAACTCCACCCTCATAAATTTGTGGTCAGACCAGTTCTCTGCTCTCAAACCCTGTTTTCTGATGTTTAAGATGTTTATCAAGAAAATACCTGCACCACTGAACATAGACCCTTATCAGTGGTTCTCCTTTTGCCCTTTGCCTTGTGATCTTTGTTGGACCCTTATCAGTTCTGCTTTTGCCCTTTGTCTTGTTCCCTCAGAAGCATGTGATCTTTGTTAGACCCTTATTAGTAGTTCCACTTTTTGCCCCTTGAAGCATGTGATCTTAGTACCTACTCCCTGTTCTTACACACCCCCCTCCCTTTTGAAACCCTTAATAAAAACTTGCTGGTCTGAGACTCAGGCAAGCATCACAGTCCTACTGATATGTGATGTCACCCCCATGGCCCAGCTGTAAAATTCCTCTCTTTATACTGTCTCTCTTTATTTCTCAGCCGGCCGACACTTACGGAAAATAGAAAGAACCTACATTGAAATATTGGTGGTGGGTTCCCCCAATAAATTAACGTGGATATAGGATATAAGAAAAATCACTTCACCTCTGTACTTTAATTTTCCTTCTGTACAAAGAGGATCATGTTTAATTTCTTTACTTACAGCAAAAGGATTTCTGTGATGATTAATTCAACACTACATTCTAAAAACTAAGCTTCAAGGATTATAAATGTCATAGAGATGAGCTGACGAAATAAAGCTAAGTTTTAAAATTTAAACTAGTAGAACACTAAATTATATTTTACAGTATGATACCATCAATGTAAAAATGCATAGTATAATCCAAGAAGAAAATAATCTAAAATTTTTATGGTGATTTTCTCTTAATGATAGGATTACGGACAACCATTATTTGCTTCATAATATATTTTTTAAATTTTCCACAATGGGCATACAATTCTTTTATAACAGAGAAAAAATATTCATCTTTTTAAAATCTGAGCTATCTGAAAGAGGCACCCATATAAAGAGAAATCCCAATACTTAAAACTACTGCCACAGTTCTGGGGAGGTCTGTGGGGCTTGACTACTTACTGAACTGTTATAAGGAATCCTCTCTTCATATTTCTCCCAAGTTAATGTACAGGAGACATTACCAAGGATAATTCTGGACCATCTCCACATTACCTGGCTGAGGAGGATGAAAACAATACAGAAGCTGACAGTTAATTAAAGAGGTTTCCACATGGCTAACAGGTCCAGACTGTGGTGGGTGACAACTGTAGCTCCTGTAGGGCCTCAGAATAAAATTCCTTGTGCTAAATCAGGCACTAAATAAAGTGAAATTTATATTTGTACTTCAGAGAAGTTGCTAAGTTACATTTTAGTGAATAATATTCTCTACTAATTTTATACATACCATCTAGAAGAAGTGAAGAATAACCCAAAAAGGAATCACATATAGATTCTTTCTTGGCAGCTGGATTTTCATTAAAAAACTATTTTTTACCTTTCTGTAGTTTCAGCTTCTTGGCTTGTCTCTTTCACAGAGAAAGTTCCTTTTAAGTATTTCTACCATGCAGGAGAGTAGACCCACACTAATGACAGGGGCACAAGTAGATTTCTACAGCTTAGTTCTTCTCACTTCACACAGAACAAACTGCATTAACAACCTTTTAAAAATATAATAGACTTAGTAAAAGTCATCACTGGAAAAACTTGGTAGCTTTAAACCAGTGGTTCTCAACCAGGGGTGATTTTTGTCTCCAAAACATTTGGCAATGTCTGGAGACATTCTTCATTATACAGTTATATAACTGAAGGATCCTACCGGCATCTAATGAGCAGAGGCCACAAATGCTGCTAAGCACAGGACAGACCCGACAGCAACGAATTATCCAGCTCAAAGGTCAACCATGGCAGGTTAAGAAATCCTTGAACAACCAAAACAAAGAAAATCCTAGATCTAGTTCACAGCCACCAGCATTCAAGAGTGAGAGATAAATTTATATCTTTTTGTTGTTGTTGTTAGATTCAAAGTCAATTACATTCCTCCTAAGTGCCTGCCCAGTAAAACTTGGGATTCTCTACAGAAACTGGGAGAAAGGGTCAATTGTCTGGTCTTTACCAATCTCTGCCCCCATAATACAAGCAGCAAGCCTTTTCTTATAAATAGAAAACAGAAAGCATTCCCTCTAAATTTCATACGTACCTGCTCATCACATTAACTGTTATTTTATCACATTAATTATCATTTTATATTTGGTAGAGACTATTTAACAACCTGAGAACAGAGAACAAGAATTAAATACAAATTAGGCTCTGGGGTTGTGTGGAGCCCTAGAGAGAAGAAGGATAGGTAAAGGTGAAGGTAATCAAGACAAAATCCAATAACCTCAAATTCTGCCTAAATTCATCACACCAAACAAACAAAGTACACAAACTCCGAAATAAGCTAAGCGGAGTTTGAATTCCAACCCTACCATTTAGTTGCTACACAATATAAGACAACTACCTTCTCTGAGTCTGTTTTTTTTTTCTGTCTTAAATGGAAATAATAACGACACCTTCCTTCCAGGGCTCTTTTTGATCCCTAAAACGGTAAGTAATAAATAAACATTAGCTTTCTTGTCCCCTCCACATTCAATGTTCTAACAGTGACAAGGTCATACGTATTTTCAAACACTCTTCCTCAATGGAAAATTGTTTAGTATCTCAGGGCTTTGATTTTCACATAATAAAGAGTATGCACATCTCACATATATAAAGTGAATATCAAACAGTTTATTAGCATCTAGTATTATGCCCGGTACTTAGATTGTGCTGTAAATTGTTAGCTACTGTTATCCCTAGAAAGGTCCCATGAGTGCTCATCTTCCTGAAGAAGTCATCTTGGCCCACTGCATGTTCTGATTAAAAGTCTCCAATATCTGTGTGATCATGCACCAAGAAGTTACCTTCTCTGGATATTGCTCCCTTAGAACACCTGAGCACACCACTTGCTCACTCCTGGGGAGTCACTTGGGTCCTGGTGAGAAGAAACTCTAACATTTCCCAAACATATTCCTATCTTTTCCCTTATTCTGGGGCTTGTAAGAAAGAAAAAATTTAAGTTTCAAACATCAGGGTTTGTGTTCAGTATTGTACCTAGATCTTGGTGTACAGATAAATAAATCAATAACAACCCAGAAATAGGAATCTTGTGTCTGGGGCTTTGAAAGGGAGAACAGAGGTGTCCTTAGATCTGTATTCTCACCGACCTTATATTAAATAATCTCTGAAATGTTGCCTACTTCTCTACTTTGAAACCCAGCCTAACTTTTTTCTATTATGACTTTTGCAGCATACTTGAGAGATTGTATCTAACTATAGCCTGTCTGTATCTTTTTACAGCTTTTGACCCAGAGCAGTCAAAGTCAGCCTCTCAAATCTGTTCCATGTGTTGTGCTGTACAATCAACCCTAAAAAGAACTTCATTTCTCCTCTAGTTAGTCCTGCTTCCACCTTTCACAGAAACACTAAATTGATTTGGCAAAGATTCATATCTTTTGTCCCAGAAAAAAAAAAAAAAAAAAAAAGGCCGTCATATGTAACATCTTTCTATTGCAGCAGATTTTTCCCACAGCAGCTAGGACAATACAGTATGAAAGGAAGTTTACAGTTAATTTCATGTCTTCTTCCATGAGCTAATTTCCACATAGTCCCTCAACACCCCTGCTCTATCCTCTATCTCAGGACACTAAAGAGCTCACCATTCTTTACTCAATTCTTTTTTATATACAGCTTCATGTGTATTTACCCTCCAGCCTTGTACCTATTTACCTATCTTCCCAAAAAGACACCAACCAGATTCTAAGCAGGAGTGGCTCATTTGTTCCTGTAAACCGACATAGCACAGGTAATAGTCCATTAAAGGTAAGCAGTAAACGTTGGTTGAAAGAGTTACACCTAAAATATATGTCTATTTGTACACAAAGTATAAGACAGGGAGACCCTATATACCATCTAAAAACCCATGTACAGAGATGTTTTGTAAATGCATGTTATTGCACTAACTCAGGTATCAAATGAACTGCTACCTGAACTGATGACTCACTGAGAAAGTCATCTTGGCCTTTGAGTAATGGAAAGTCATAGTGCCAACCAGCAAACTGAATTCACAAATAAAGAATTCTAACACGTATGAGAACTGGCACCAGAGTACCTTACTTTTTCTTTCAGGCAGGCCAGTTCAAATTAACTCCAGCTCTTCTTACCTGAGGGTGTAAGCTTAATTCAGCTTAATTTCCATGGAACCATGTTCCCTGGCTCATCCCTCAGAGGGATAGCTGCTTCTTTAAGGAACTTGGGCAGTGACACATTCGAAACACACTTACCAATGAGTAACTCTTAGAATGACTCCAGATCATGAGACTTGTGTATAGTAAGCAAAAAGCAAACATCTTCTAAAATCGCTACAAGTGATGTGAACTTCAATAAGAGCAAGAAAAGAGGGCACGAGAAATGCTTTCTCCTTTTACTATAACAATCCTGTGTACAGTACTGTAGTAAATGTTGGAGAAGAAAATATCTTACAAAAGCAGCTTCTAGGTCATTTTCAAGAACAGGAATGTTCTCAATAATCAATAATTCCATTAGCAAAGGGATAATGGTTGATGTTTAGTCAGTTTTGGGTACTTTATTGTCTGTGACGGCTCAAACTTGAAAACGCTCCTAATTTCCTTTAGAAACATAAACTGGTGAGCTAAAAAAAAAAAAAAAAAAAAAGAAAAGAAAAAAAAATTAATAGTTCATCTGTTCCAAATCTCATTGTACAGATGAAGAACCAACCAACTTGCCCAAGATTTCTATTTATTTATTTATTTGCACTCCAACTTGTTCCAGAAAAGATTAATGGCAACTACCAAAAAGGCATTCAGTTTGACAAGAGGAAATAAATAATTGAATGAGGTTAAAGAGGGATGGGTAGGAAAGAGTGAGGTCAGTGCACCAGAAAACCCTCTATATTCATTAGAAGTGGGCAAAACAAAATTGCTTCCAAGCGTTCTAAAAGCCAATCATATAAACAAAGAATCGCAATCTGATTCATGGTTCCACATCTGTAAATTAAGAACACACCAGTTTCTCAGGAAGTTATTAATCCTGTGCCAAGATCACACAATAATTTCTTTCATATATTCCCATACAGAAGACCCTGATGTCACAGAAAATGAAGCAGTGAAGTGTCAGATGATTCTTTCTCATAACATTCCCCCCCGAAAATATGATGGCATCAAACTGGTAGCTTCAACTGCTATTAAATAAAAGTGATTCTTGAAAGGACTAAGATGTTTTGGGCACATAGCTCAATTAAGGGGTAGAATCCAGGGAATAGAGAGAAGTAGGTGAACTGCATAACCTTGAAGCCAGCCTCAATAAATAACATTTTTCTCAATCATAATTGTGATAGATGTTGAGTAGCAGAGATTTGTCAATACTTAATTGGCCCCATCCTCACTGTGTTCTCTCAAGGTAGCCTTCCACTTATCCACTCACTGTTCGAGCAAGACCCAAGAGCATTCCTTGATGTCTCCCATTCTTTTCCCACCCATCAGTCAATAAGTTTAACTTTGCCTATCAGAACAAACCATTTCCCTCTATCCTAAACTTCTACACTAACTTGTCATGATTTCACCTAAAACAAAATTCTCTGAATGTAATCTTGTGCTCCCCCAATCATGGTTCACACAGAGACTCTGTGGCCTTTTTAAACACAACTCTAGTGATATCACTTCCCTACTTAAAACATCGCAGTATTTCCCTGATGCCCTCAGAATAAAATTCCACGTTATTCACAGCAGGCCAGGCTTTGCGTTGTCTGATTCTTGACTGTCTCCAGCCTTATTTGGGGCTCCTCTCCTCTTCACTCTTTACCCCAGGCATATGGGTCTTTGGGTAATTTTAGGAGGAGCTTAACCCTTTTCTTTCATCAGAACCTTGATGTCTCCAATTATTCACTTTTGTTGAACCTTATTTGCATATGCCACATTGTAATGGGTTGGCATTTGTGTGATTATGTTGTTAAAGTCTCTCTTCACTATGGAATATAAGCTTCACAAGGTAAGGAACTGCATATTTCTGGCTTATTGTTGTATTTCTAACATAGCACAGTGCAATGTAAGCATTGAGATATGAGAATGAATAAAGAAAAAATGGGATGATTAAACAGATTAATAAAAAACGAGTATGTAGGGTCTAGCTAATTCTTTTCTCTAGACATAAATACACAATAGACAGATAGATCATAATTTTATATATTATGATGATATGTAAAGCCATGTGATGGCAGACATACTCCACAGTTTTCTTGTGTTTCTGCCTGTCTTCTAAGAAAAAGGTATTGATACCTTTGTTCTGGACTATCTTTGCACAGATGTTTATACAGCCTTAGAAGACAGAATTTAGTGTCTCCCTCTAGGGTAGAGGGCATATTTGTTTTCTCACCAGGATAATAAATGTAGTATCTTCCTCTGAGAAAAGGTTGGGGAAGTTTGCCAGCAGCACTCTTACACAATTGAGGGTTTTCCAAATTCAGGGGTTCTCAGCTGTGACAAAAATCTACTGTCTGCACAGCATCTACTTGGGCTAATTTTCATTGCATTTATGGGATATAGTGGACAAGAAGAACCAATCTGAACATGAAGCTCATGATACTTGCTGTGCCAGGAGAAATAAAGTCCTTTGTCTCTGACACAAGAGTTTTGTATCTCCTGCCAGCATCTACGAAACTATGGTAGGCTAACTTGTCAGCTTTCAATTAGGGTAAAATCACAGATCATTAACAATTTTTGACATTAGGTGCTTTAACAATTGGCAGGGTTGGGAGAATAGTGGAGGCTGTTATCTTCCTATGAAAAAATGGGAAATCTAGAAAAGACAATATCCCAATTTGTTGTGAATTGGAAATCCTCCTTGAAAGGTAATTTTGGGGTGACCCAAAAAATAAATGAGAAATCTTGGTTCCAGAGATGTATATCATAAAATAGAGTTAATAAACCTGTGATTCTTGAAGCACTTGCAAAACAAATGCCTGCATTTAGCAAAAGAAACTAACATCAGAGTGAACAGGCTACCTACAGAATGGGAGAAAATTTTTGCAATCTATCCATCTGACAAAGGGCTAATATCTAGAATCTACAAAGAACTCAAACAAATGTACAAGAAAAAAACAACCCCATCAAAAAGTGGGCGAAGGATAAGAACAGACACTTCTCAAAAGAAGACATTTATGCAGCCAACAGACACATGAAAAAATGCTCATCATCACTGGCCATCAGAGAAATGCAAATCAAAACCACAGCGAGATGCCATCTCACACCAGAATGGTGATCATTAAAAAGTCAGGGAACAACAGGTGCTGGAGAGGATGTGGAGAAATAGGAACGCTTTTACACTGTTGGTGGGACTGTAAACTGGTTCAACCATTGTGGAAGACAGTGTGGCAATCCTCAAGGATCTAGAACTAGAAATACCGTTCGACCCAGCCATCCCATTACGTGGCATATACCCAAAGGATTATAAATCATGCTGCTATAAAGATACATGCACACGTATGTTTATTGCAGCACTATTCAAAATGGCAAAGACTTAGAATGTCCATCAATGATAGACTGGATTAAGACCCAAATGTCCATCAATGATAGACTGGATTAAGAAAATGTGGCACATATACACCATGGGATACTATGCAGCCATTAAAAAGGATGAGTTCATGTCCTTTGTAGGGACATGGATGAAGCTGGAAACCATCATTCTCAGCAAACTATCGCAAGGGACAAAAAAAAACAAACACCGCATGTTCTCACTTATAGGTGCGAATTGAACAATGAGAACACTGGGACACAGGAAGGGGAACATCACACACTAGGGCCTGTCGAGGTATGGGGGGAGAGGGGAGGGATAGCATTAGGAGATATACCTAATGTAAATGACGAGTTAATGGGTGCAGCACACCAACATGGCACATGTATACATATGTAACAAACCCGCACATTGTGCCCATGTACCCTAGAACTTAAAGTATAATTTAAAAATAAATAAATAAATAAATAAATAAATGCCTGTGTTTAAAATGAAGACCCCTATGCCAAATACCAAATCTATTAAATCCAAACTATACTCATAGGATTGTGTTTCTAGTTGACAAATCAAGTTTGCACTGATTTTTTTTTATTTTTCCCTGACATTCTTAAAACCATGACCATGCATCTTCCCTGAGACCAAAAAAAAAAATTTTTGTAATGTATCTATTGTACAAATGGCACTGTGTTAGAGTTGGGCCAAAATAGGAAGCATATAGAACCTGTTCAACATCAAGATCAGAAACCGTGAGCTCCTAAATACATTCTAGCCATGCCCCCATCTTATTCTCATTTCATTCTCAATATTTGCAATTATCCCATTCATTGTCTCCAATTCTGTATATTACTATTATATAAACATTATAGATAGATGATGGGTGGGTCAATAGATGAAAGCTAGCTAGCTAACTATGGATAGATAGATAGATAGATAGATAGATAGATAGATAGATAGATAGATAGATAAATGTAGATCCAAAAGCAAGATAAACGAGATATACTAAAAATCTCCATTTTGAACAGGACAAGTATTTAAGAATTTTAAAGTTTTACAGTAGCAGAAAATGAATTGTTGGAGTAGTCTTCTGTTTAAATTCATTGGTGGAAAATTAAATGAGATTCCCAGCAAATAAAAAGCTCAGTATCTAATAGTCTTTCTTCGTTCACAGTATGGTCTGCATTTTCTGCTTCCTTTACTTCACAAATAAGCTCCAAACCTTGTGGTGTCCTAGTATGACAAGCACTGCTTGTTCAATGCCAGGAATGAAATATCTAATTACTGATGGAAACTCACCTGTGAGCACAACCCAGCAAGAGCCGCTCATGGAGCTCATTTAGAGACTCCTAATGGTTTTGATTCAAAGAACTCCCTGAAAACTGAACTGATTACATCGGAATTTCTGGCTGCAATGGTCAAAGTAATATCTACAGGATATGACAGGAATTATGATAAATATCGAAAGCTCTGTAAGTCAAAGAGTAAAATCACTTTTCTACCTGAGAGTTCTGTTCCATATAAAATGCAGAATATATCAACAGTGAAAAGGTAATCTTTTCACAGTGGATGTAATGAAGATATACAACACACAACTTGGCTAAAGAAAAGAAAAAGAATCCCTTCTGCATGAAGATTTTCTCTTCAATTTAGTTGGAAATGTGAATATGATACTAAATAATTCACTGAATTATTAAATGTCTACCAGATTACCTTGGAAAAAAATTGACTAGCCTTCACTATATATGTAAATCTTTTGTTGAAAACTTTCTCCTTTCAAATCAATGTCTTCCAGATACCAGGTAGGTCTTTGAAAATGACCTGAGGTTTGGTGTTATGACAAAAATAAGAAAAGTCTGAGAAACTGTCATAGCCAAGAAGAGCCCAATGAGACACAATAACTAAATGTAATGTGATCTCCCAGATGGGATCCTGGAACAGAAAAAGAACATTAGGTAAAAACTAAGAAAATATGAATAAAGCATGGACTTTAGTTAATACAAATAGATTAACATTGGTTCATTAATAGTAACAAATGTACCACACTATAAGATGTTAATAGAAACTGGAAGTAGAGTATATAGGAACTACCTGTACCATTTTTGCAGTTTTCATGTAAATATAAATCGATGATAAAATATAAAGTTTATTTTTGAAGTTTTTTTTAAATGAGCCCATAAACTATTTTCCGAGAAACAAATTAAAGCTACAAATATCTGAAGCAGACTTGATGGTAAGCCAGTAGTGATTATCTGATTATATCCATGTAGGTTAATTATAAAACAGCTATATTTCAACAGAACTAAACATAATCTAAAGCAAGACATAATGTTATATATAACAAACCCACCAAAGAACAACGGCACAAGATTAGAAAATCTTCCATGCCTAAATGACTAGCATCTTCCTAAATGTCCACTTTTCTAGGACATGTTTTCAAAATGAAAACCATTATTATACTGCTCCTGGGAAATATAAGCAGGAAACTAACCTTAAAGGGCAGTAAGAATAAAGTATGCAGAGATAATAAGGCATGAATTCAGGATAAAAAGTTACCTTCTCTTTTAAAACTTTCTTCTATAAATGGAACCTGCAAATTATTTTCCAGGGTATAAAGTATCTCACTATTACAGAGACTTAATTTCAAATTCTTCTGACCCAGGACAAATTAAATTTCAACTTAAATCTAAATGACTGGTAAGGAGTATTTTGCTTCCACAGCTGGGCGATGACCTTTCATGAAAACATGGATTGAAATGAGAAAGTGAGAGAAATAGGACGAGATGGTCATATTCATACCATAATTCAGCAGTTCAGCTGTATTTGAGCTAAATATAGGCTCAAGAGCTATACTGGGAACCAAAATACCAATTATAACATAATTCTAGCATAAAAATATGTTTTGATTTTCAAACACTAAACTATAAACAACTGACTTTGGAACTCAGACCTTGTATAAAATGTCTGCTGATATATATTCATACTGTTAGAGAGTAGGCAGACAGCCAGAAATGAGCAGGCAAGGGAGCCCCCTAGGAAAAGAGGTCCTGAAGATGCTGCCCACTGATAGTCAGGGCTGCCACTGACACTCAGCAAAAAAGACGATGGCTACATTGGCTACATCTGGCCTCGTGGTTAGGATCCTCTAGCCCTGAAGGGGACTTAGACCATGCCTTAGCCAGAGACAGGTATGCTAGGGATTTTCCCCACTGACAAACATGCCCATTCCTCTAAAAACTCACCCTAAAGTAGCCTTTTGCTCATTATAATAGTAAAAAAACACATCTCTGGGAGATTTAAAATGCTAATAACACATGCAATGTGTGTACTAACATTTACAACCATGGAGCCTGTGTATCCAAAAAGACCTCCCAAAACATGCTTGCAATTAACATCCACTCACGCCCCTTCATAAATAATTATGTAAGATTCTCCTAAAGAGTGTCCCTCAGCATTAGCTCCTGGTTCATTCTTTTGTGCATTGCACTCTGTTTTGACTTTCAGAGTGTTCTGTCTTTTTAAATAATGGTGATACTGCTGCTACTATTTTTCCAGCTGGACCAGCCAAGAGCTGTTTTCCACTCCTCTCTAGAAATGTACCTGTAGTCCTTCAGTAACTTCTGCTACAATGTGTCTCTTGACTGAATTCTTTCTTCCAAGTTAGACAAGAACCAAGGATGCTCCCACTTCCTGGTAACAATACCAGGAATTTTACATGTTGCTGTGGTTGACTAGAGCTATGCCTATCCTCATCTCCACAGAAGGCCTATTAAAGTACTGATGCTATTTGTCCTAAGGAAAAAGTTAAGAAGATGAACTAAACTCTGGTTGCAGGGTTGTTCTATATTCAAACTAGGGAAGAGCTAATTTCCAGCCAAAAAGGAGACTGCAGAATTGGATATGTACATCTATATATTGGTCTATTATGCACTTATTAAGATGGCTATAGAAAAATGTGTAATATCAGAGAAAATTTTTATGATATGCTATGGAGGTCAAAAAATTGTTCTCAGTTCATTCCCCATCATTCTCTGCTCTGTTCTATCTCAGAGGGAGCCATATTTCCTTGTCCTGTGGCTTCCAATAGTTGCAATGACAGGCACAAGCAGAAAGCTGAGCACAGGTACAGCCAACAATGTCAATACTGAATCCAGACTGCCTGGGATCCCTTTTTTATGGATTTTGTGTGTATCTCAGCTGCTTTCATGTGATTTCATTTCAAGGGAATGCCTCCAGTTATTTTCCAGAAAACTGTTTGCAAGTTCCCAGAGCCCACTTTTCCTAGCAAAGAACTGGAAATGCCCGGGAATTTAATTCCAAGAGTGGGGCAGTCACTCTTAGCCAATGAATAAGATAACTGGAAGTAAGAAAACATTTGCTTCAGGGTCAAAGAATTGAGGTACAGCTTACACTTCGGATGGTCCCTGCAGGATTCAGCGACAGCCATCGTCTAAGGTACTTTGCCTGGATTTTGTCTTTTGCCCCTCTCTTATCCTACTCCTTACACTCCCCTATGGGTTCCCCCAGAAACACTTCTGTGATAATTCTTTCCATACAAATTCTTGCCCAAATAAAACTCATTATAAACCAGTAGAAGAAAGGGAGACACTAACGGATGTTTTCCCTGTCCCCCTGCCTCAGTGCTGTCCCCAGCAAAGGCTACATCTTCTCCTTGACTCCAATTTCCATCAGGTAGCCTTCAATGGGGTTATTCAATGCAAGTACACTCAAGTCTTTTACATTACAGTTAAGATGTTGTGTGGAAGAATGGGACTGCAGGATTTGGGATGGGTGTCTCAGATAAAGCTGAAAAATCTTAAACCACCAAAAACCTCTTGCTATTTTAGGGCAAAAATGGAGACTTGCACGTACATTATTCCCTCATCTTATCATATAGCCCAAGAAGCAGCCAGTCTAACAGAATAGGAGATGGTCTATCGAAAATTTACTGGGGTTGGTGTGCTATTTTCCAAAACGTAGTATGTTTTAAAACAGAGGCAAATATAAGGTGTTATTTTCTCCCATTGCCAATACACACAGACCTGAAATCAATGGATAGAAATAGAAGTGGCTCTTTCACTATTACACATAATATTCCATCATTGGAATCTTGTAGCCCTGTGTTCTGATGCTTTATAGATCTTAGTTCCCAACTGGCAACTGGTCATTTGGGGCTCCTCATACCAATGATTCAACTGGCAGAAGAGGAGTTACTACACCAGTTTTGATGGTTTACCCAATTTATCAAAGGGAAATTGCATTGTTGCTACACAATAGGGACTGGGAAGACTATGTCAGAATCCACTAGGAAACATCGTAGTATTTCCATATCCAGCAGTAAAAGTTAATGGAAGATTATAGCAACCAAATCAAGGCAGGACCACTAAAGACCCAATATTTCAGGAAGAGTTAGAGCTCTCCACCAAAAGAGAACCCAGTTAAGGTACACCTGAGTGTAAGAGAACAGGGAGCAGATGGTGGAAGAAGAAATTGAAAAATACCAACTATGGCCTCATGACCATTACATAAATGAAGACTGTATCAGCTACGCATATTTTTATTATTACTATGCCTCCATTTCTTAACAAAATACCCATTTTCCCCTTTTATCTATTCTCTACTATTTTGTTGGAGGAGTACTAGTGGGTTCTAATTTTATAAACTTAGTTTTCAGAGATGACCCTGAGAAGTGACAACGTGCTAGCAGCCCTCGCTCTCTCTCTCGGCGCCTCCTCGGCCTCGGCGTCTGCTCTGGCCACTCTGGAGGAGCCTTTCAGCACGCTGCTGAGCTGTGGGGGCCCCTCTCTGGGGCTGGCCAGGGCCTGAGTCGGCTCTCTCTGCTGGCGGGGAGGTGTTGGGGAAGAGGCACAGACCGGAGTCGGGGCTGCCAGCGGCACTGGTTCCAGGTGGGCGCAGGCTCAGCGGGCCGGCACTGGGCGCGACCTGCAGGGGAACTGCTGGGCTTGATTGGGGGATGAGCTCCCTCTGGGCTGCCAAAACGCCCGGGCTAGGTGCTGCAAAGTGCTGCGGCTAGTGCCATTGAGAGGTGAAACCGGCTGGGCCTCTGGGTAGGGTGGGGACCTGAAGAACTTTTCTGTCTAGCTAAAGGTTTGTAAACACACCAATCAGCACTCTGTCTACCTAATTTGGCGGAGGCTTGGGGAACTTTTGTGTCTACCTAAAGGATTATGAATGCACCAGTCAGCATTCTGTGTCTAGCTAAAACTTTGTAAACGCATCAATCAGCACTCTGTCAAAATGGACCAATCAGCGCTCTGTAAAATGGACCAATCAGCTCTCTGTGAAATGGACCAATGAGTAGGATGTGGGTGGGGCCAGATAAGGGAATAAAAACATGCCCTAGTCAGCCAGCCCCAGTCAGCTACCCTAGTCAGCCAGCCCCAGCAACGTGCTTGGGTTCCCTTCCACTCTGTAGAAGGTTTGTTCTTTAGCTGCTAGGAATAAATGTTGCTGCTGCTCACTCTTTGGGTCCGAACCACTTTTAAGAGTTGTAATACTGACTGCGAAGGTCTGCAGCTTTACTCCTGAGGCCAGTGAGACCGCGAACCCACCAGAAGGAATGAATAACTCCAGACATGCTGCCTTTATGAGCTGTAACACTCAACTGGGAAGGTCTGCAGCTTCACTCCTGAAGCCAATGAGACCACGAACCCACCGGAAGGAATGAACAACTCCAGACACACCACTTTTAAGAGCTGTAACGCTCACCGCTAGCATCCGTGGCTTCACTCCTGAAGTCAGGGAGACCACGAACCCACCAGAAGGAAGAAACTCTGGACACATCTGAACATCTGAAGGAACAAACTCCAGACACACCATCTTTAAGAACTGTAACACTCACTGCAAGGGTCCATGGCTTCATTCTTGAAGTCAGCAAGACCAAGATCCCAGCAATTTGGAATACAACCCCACCATAAGTAGGTATCCAGAGTTAATGAAAGGGGCTATATATCACCTGGATAAACTGTCCTTGGATAATAGTTTTTGCCTCTGCTTTGAAGGAAAGGAAGAAATTTTTTTTCTATGTAAGTGACTGCTGTCTTCTCTTAGAAATATTAAGTTGTTTGGGCATTAAACATGGGTAGAAGGATGAAAATGGGGGCCAAGTAACAAAAGGATAGGCTATAAACAACCATTCTACTGTTCACTTTTAAATCCATTTCTTCTCTTCTCCACCCTAGTATGTATTACAGCCAACTACATTTCCATGGTCCAAACTACATAACAAGCAGAAGGCCAAAGGATAGGAAAAGTGAGGAAACTTGAGTTTGTTCCTTATTTTATTTATTTATTTTTTATTTATTTTTTATTTATTTATTTATTTTTGGAGATGGAGTCTCACTCTGTTGCCAGGCTGGAATGCAATGGCGGGATCTCAGCTCACTGCAACCTTTCTCTCCCGAGTTCAAGTTATTCTCCTGCCTCAGCCTCTTGAGTAGCTGGGACTACAGGCGCCCGCCACCATGTCCAGCTAATTTTTGTATTTTAGTAGAGATGGGGTTTCACCATGTTGGCCAGGATGCCCTTGATCTCTTGACCTTGTGATCCGCCCACCTCTGTCTCCCAAAGTGCCGGGATTACAGGTGTGAGCCACGGCGCCCAGCCTATGTTTTTCTTCTTTTCCTGCTGCAGGTGCACCCCCAGCAGCAAATGTATCTTCTCTGTGGCTCCAGCTTCCACTGAATGTCACCATTATCCCAGCTCTACTTTGCAGCCCCTCTGTGGATCTAATTCTCACTGGATGACCCTGGCGTCTATGTTATGTTAACTCCGCTTCTTTGTATTTCTTAAGGTCTATGACAGTAGCAAGAAGCATTTTCCTACTGTTGATAATTTCTGGGTTCCCTCATCATTCTGTTTAGCTTCTCAACTCTTGAATCAGCAGTGTAATACATTTCCTTTATTTTACACTTCTATTTAAAATATTGCTGTGGCTTGATTGTCCCCACCAAAACTCATGTTGAAATTTAGTTGTCATTGTAACTGTGTTGAGAGGTGGAACCTTTAAAAGGAGATGAGATCACAAGAGCTCAGAACTCATGAATGAATTAATGGCATTATCAAGAGAGTGTGTTAGTATCAGGAGAGCAGTCTCCTGATAAAACGATGAGCTCAGTCTGGTTTTTTTCCTCTCTATGCCTTGTGTACACATTTCCTTGCCATGTGATACCTTCACCAATGATGCAGCAAGAAAACTCTCACCAGATGCTAGTTCCATGTTCTTGGACTTCCCAGCCTCCAGAACCATGAGCCAAATAAACTTCTGCTCTTTATAAATTACCTAGTCTGTTGTATTCTGGGTAATTTCTATAGCAGCAGAAAGTGGACCAAGATAAACAAAGTACACTGGTTTCTATTTGCTCCTAATACCATTCTTAAGTGTACAACATAGAATACCACATAGTATATACAATATGATCTCACTTTATTAAAGAAAATACACAAAAATTGTTTTGGAAAGATATACTTGTATATTATTAACAGTGGTCAGGGAAGTCAGGTATATATACATATACATATATACACACACACGTATACATATATACGCACACATATACGTGTGTGTGTGTGTATTTGAGACAGGGTTTCACTCTTGCCCAGGCTGGAGTGCAGTGGCACGACCACGGCTCACGACAGCCTCAACCTCCCTGGGCTCAGGTGATACTCCCACCGCTGCTTCTACAAGTTTGACTGTTTTAGATACTTTATATAAGTGGAATCATATCGTATTTGTCTCCTGTAACTGGTTTACTTCACTTAGCAAAACATCCTCCTGATTCATCCATATTATCACAAATGGCAGGATTTCCTTCTTTTAAAAGGCCAATAATATTCTATTGTATGAGTATGCCACAATTTTTTCTCAACTCATCTATCTGTGAACACTGAGGGGTGGTGTTTTAGTTGGACTTACTAATGCCAGTTGTTCTGACAACCCCTAAATCTCAGTGGTTTAACACAATGAAATTTCATTGCTGGATCACCTCACAGTCCAATCAGATGTTTGGCAGATCAGTAGTGGTTTAGGGCTTCTTACTTCTTCTGTCTGTGGTTCTAGCATCTATCCGTTGGTATTTCTTTGGAGTTATCTGTTGGATCCCCTTCATTCAACCAGCTAACAAGTGAATTGGGAAGGTATAAACAATGGCATAAAATAGTTAGGGGCCAGGTCTCCCAAGTGCTTGAATCATCCACAAGTGTTCTAAGTATGTCCAGTATATTTTTCAGGTTTGTTTTGTCTACACATAACAGAAATCCAAGTACACTAGCATTAACAAATCAAGGTTAATTTTTCCCACATACAACAACAAAAATAAGCAAAAATGAGACATCTAACACTAACACAACTATACCAAGTTGCCACCAGGAACCCAGGATTCTATATCTTTTCACTTTACCATCCTTACCATGTATCTTTCTTCTTTATACTTGCAAAATGGTGCTATACTACTAAAGATTAGCATATTAGATCAAGTTCCAGGAAGGAAGGGAGAGGAGAAAGGGTTAATAGCATGTGCCACCTGTCCATCTTTTTTTATTCAAGAAAAAAATAGCTTTCCCAGAAACCATACCTAGAATGTTTTCTCTTATTTTTCATTGGCAAGACTGCATGTGCAGGGAAATTAATGCAATGAGTATTTAACTAGCTGCATTGCCATGGTGAACAAAGATGAGCTCCTGTAGCTAAAGCAGAAGAGAGGAAGGACGTTGGGCAGCCACTATGAGCTTGTGCCTCGTGTAGATGTGCCAGTCCTCCAGAGCTTTAGTTGAGATCTCTAGTACACTGATTTTTTTTCTCTGCCTCCTTTAAGACCTGTAACTGCGCAGCCCAACCAATCAAAATAAACATCCTCATTTTCTTTAGTATCCATAAGTCGAAGGAGTTGAATATTTCAGATTTGCTCCCTCACACAAGCTATAACTCTAATTTCCTGTTTGAGTCAGACAAGAGTTTGACTCAAGATATAATAATATAGGATGGGATCCCTTTATAGCATAGGCTTGGCGCCTTTTCAACTGAGGCATTTTCTGCCATACTCTAAGTTTATTCATGTTTCTTGACCTGGGAATGTGATTCAAATGACTGTTTGTATAACTCTGGTTTGCAAGAACAGAAATCATACATGTAATTGGAGAGGCCTCTGGACATGCAGTTAGTGCTTACTATCAACTTTGCCCAGGATCAGGGAGAGGCTTAGAACACTATTTTGCATTCGATAATGTGGTTTTAGTTCACGTACCGAAGACACATCTTTAAAATAGTTTCTGCTATGTGTAAGATTGATACTAGGTAATTGGGAAGACATGAAGATATATTAGACACAAAGCCATCTTCAAACATTTGACAAATTAATAGAGGGTAGATAACATGTATTACAATACCCATAATACAAATTAGATTATGATGAGCATAATGTATGTAAAAAAATTATTTCCTTTGTGGGTATGTGGAAAGATGACTATGACATCTACCTGGGTAAAATTTTGATAGGTAAATATAGGGAAGAGGAAGTTCAAATGGAGAGAAAATATAAGCATGTAAACGTAGCAAAAAAAAAAAAAAAAGGGTGAAGTCTATGTTCATAAAATCTAGAAAATACTTGAAAAATGAAGTTAACAACATGGGTTGAGACCAAGTTATGGGACCAGGAATTAAATAAGTCCACCTGTCCTGAGTTGTAAAACTGACAAGAAGCTTTTTGTTTAAAAAAAAAGTTACATCTTAAAGGGTCAAGGGAAGAATTTGCAATAACAAGATTTCCAAAGGTCCAATTAAAGGAGATCAGAGGCTTAGAGTCAGGAATAAGCTTGTCTAGAGTCTATTCAAGCTGAAGGAAATGTTAAGTCTGTCTTGGTGGTGTCTAAAAATATAACCTGGGGTCTACACAGGTCACGGTTGTTTCAGGCAGTATGGAGGGGAACCATAATATTGAAGTAAAACACAGTTAACAAATCTTGTGTCTTCTTAATATTCATATTTAGGGAGGTGAATATTTTGAATTAAATATATAACAGGTTTTATAACAATGGATTTATTTTAAAATTCAAAAGCATCTCTGTTCTCAAAATTTATTAAATCAGTGCACATTTCTAACTGCATGCCAAACAGCCTGCAGTGCTAGGAGTACAGAGACAGCACCAAGACCAGAATCTTGCCTCGTTTCTCCTAAAGCAGATAATGTTATGCTTGCTTGGCATTCTTGCCAGCACGGCTGTAGCTTGCTGTCACTCATCTCTAAAAAATTAATGGCATTACTATAGAAAGTGTTGCCCTCCTACCAGTGTAATCCTGAGTTACTTGTGTCACTAATGCGAAGGTGGGAAGTTGAAGATTATTTTCATAATTGCTGCCTACTCTGATGGAAACATATAGTGAACTGCTTTTTTTCAGGTGTCAATGAAAATACCATCTTGCACATATCATTTGAATGATTCATAAATCACAATGAAAGTTTGCCCTTGCTCAAAGGCAAAGAAAAAAATTTACAGGGGACTTAGACAGGTAGAAATGGGTTTAAAAACAGCTTCTCAAACAAAAATGTTGGATAACAATAAGCGATGGTTAGAGACGCTAACTTCAAAATAACTCAGCTTTTCTTCAAAATTACTTGATTCTTTCAGAGTACATCTGAAATTTTCTGTTAATTTTTTGCTTCTCTCAACTCTATGGATGGGAGGCATAATAAAATTTGGTGTAGATGGTATTTCCAAAATATATTTATGTAAATGTCACTTGGATAAAAATGCTGTATTCCAAGGGCAAGAAAATCAATCCCCAACCTCACTGAATATTTGATCTATAATTACCTTCCAAAATTAGGTACTGGAAGGACATAATAGGTCTAATTCCACTGAAGTATTTTTAATAGCATATTTAAATCATCCTTGATTCCTCCTATACTTATTAACAATTTTCTCAGATAATTTTATGAATGATAATGACAATCTTCAGGGATTACTTAAAAGGAGCTTTCAAAACCATGCATCAGGAAGACAAAAAAAACACTCCACTGCTTTTTAGAGTTTCTCTCTAGTGAATGGAAAATAAGAATCAAACGTTTGAATTTCAGTGTTTCATGAAAATAAAATATCCTATTATGCCAAATTATTTAGGAATTCAAAATAAAGTCCAAAATATCTTCAGGTTATGGTTTAGTGCCATCTAAAAAATATATGGGGCCAATTTTCAGATAGAAGCCATACATTTTCTTATTTTTCTTTCAAAACTAAATAACAGCAAGGAAAAGGTAATAGGAACAACTCAAAAATAGGTGAAAGTAAGCAAGCAGAGAGGTCAGTGAGTACTAAGCTGGCTTTGCAAGAATGTTTCTGCTGAACTTGGAGCCCTTCGACTTCTGCTTTGAAGTCTGTATAAGTCAAGGACAGAAGCACAGCCTAGAGCAAGTGCTAAGTAAGGAATCTCATAAGAAATTATACTTCATAAAACTGAAATCTCACTGGGTTTCACCCTCAGTGTAAGGATTTTAAAAAGAAATAAATAGTCACAAGAATATAATAGTCTCAACCTTGGCACAGGAAACTGGAAAAAAAAGAGTTCCCTTGAGAACTCATAACCGCAATCCAGACCTCATACTAGTGTGCAAGCCAAACCATGCAGTCTGTGCAATCCATACAAGTTTAATTGAGAATTCAAAGTGTTTCTGCATCGGTAGTGACCTAAGGGAACTGGCAGAAGCAAGCACAAATTATCTCTGGAGACCTCAAAAATATTCCCATAGGTGAAATTCAAAGAAATACCAACACGTCAAGTCAAAAGTCACAAAACATACAAAGAAACAACACTATAGGTGAGGGCAATCAAAAATAATAAATGTTAGGATCTGACATGCAAAGAATTTGAGATTTTTGAAATTATCAAAATACTAATATTTCTCACAGAATATTAAAGAACTATTAAAACATGTATACAGAAATAAAAGGGATCACTGAAAACATGAGTAAGAAAACTCTAAAGAATTGCAGGACATATATGAAAATAGAATTTCTAAAAATGAAAATATATAATTAAAATGTAAAACTCAATGGATACATCCAACAGCACACTCACTATACACAGAGAAAAAATTATTATCTAAAAGATGAAGCCTAAATATTATTCACAGCCTAGCAGGAAAGACAAAGAAATTAACATATTAGTATTTGTTTAAAGAGGAATTAAGGAAATACAAAAGAGATTGAGAAGATCTAGCAGTAATCTAATGGAAGTTCCAGAAAAATAAAATAATACGGGAAATTTAGAAGAATATTGAAACAGATGTCTGAGAATATTCTAGAATTTTTGAAAGTCTCCAAATATCAGAAGCCCAGCAATATTAAGCATGATATAGGGAAAAAAATACAGATACAGATATAATCTCCACAGTTAGATACATTATTCATTTTGGAAAACGACAGGACACCATATTTCAAGAAACCTTAAAATCAGTCAAGGAGATAAGATCAATCATCTTGACTATTTTACAGTAATGAAAGCTAGAAGCAAGATATGTTCCATGTGCTAGAAAACGAAAACAAAGAAACTGCCAGTCTAAAATTTTATAACCAGTGACAAAACACTTCAATACTGAAGGTGAAATAAGTACATTTTGAGAAAATAAAAACTGAAAAGAGTTTGCCTTTGTAAACCTGAGTGTGTTAGTTAGGGTTCTCCAGAGAATAGAACCAGTAGGATGTCTATACACACACAGAAACAGAGTGAGAGAGACAAGAGAAAGAGAGAGAGAAAGAGAGAGAAAGAGATTAATTGATTATGGATATTGGCTCATGCACTTAATGAAGGATAAGAAGTCTCACAATCTGCTGTCTGCAAGCTGGAGAACCAGAAAAGCCAGGGGTGTAATTCAGTCTGAGTCCAAAGGCCTGAGAACAAGGGAGAGGGAAGGGGGCTGTGGGGAGGAGATGAGTCTTCAAGTCCAAAGGCCCAAGAACCAGGAGCTTCAATGTCTGAGAGGTGGAGAAGATGGATGTCCCAGCTCAAACAGAGAGAGTTAATTGACCCTTTCCTCATTTATGTTCTGTTCAGACCCTCAATAGATTGAATGATGCTCCTCAACATTGATGAGTGCAGATTTTTACTCGGTCTACTGATACAAATGCTAATCTCTTCTGGAAATACCCTCACAGACACACCCAGAAATAATGTTTTACCAGTTATCTGGGCATCCCTTAGCACAATCGAGTTAACATAAAAAATTCACCACCACACTGTACTAACAGAAATTCTAAAGAATGCATACTACAGAAATAAGCCTTCTACAGTTTTTATATAAAATTTAAGTATAACAAAAAAGAATATAATTGAGATGGAGATACTTTAACTTATAATGTTTTATGGACTTTGTGTTTTCCTGAAGGGAGTTGAAGGTTTTGATTAGTAATAGGATTTTATAAGTTAGAAATTTATGTTTTAATTTATACAGAAATAATAAAATAATAGAAACAGGCCAGGCATGGTGACTGATGCCTGTAATTCAGCACTTTGGGAGGCTGAGGTACACGGATCACCTAGGGTGAAGAGTTCGAGACTAACCTGGTCAACATGGTGAAACCCTGTCTCTACTAAAAAAAATACCAAAAATTAGCCTGGCGTGGTGGTAGGCGCCTGTAATCCCAGCTACTCAGGAGACTGAGGCAGGAGAATAGCTTGGACCAGGGAGTTGGAGGTTGCAGTGAGTCAAGATCGTGCCATTGCACTCCAGCCTGGGCAAGAAGAGTAAAATTCTGTCTCAATAATAATAATAATAGAAACAAATTATATAAATTCTAAACTAGTAGCAAGAGAAACTGAGTTGGCTAAAAAAAATAATCTACGAAAGGGAATAAAAGAATACAAAGCCCAGGAAACATATTTTGGAGAAAAGTGTATAAAGTTATAAATGCATATATAAGCTAAATATGAATAATACACTAAAATTTAAACATATAAAAATTTAGAATAAAGTGAATGATAGTATAAATAAGATGGTAGACTTAAATCCAAATATATTATTAAACATCAACAGACTAAATGCAGCAAAGACAAAAAGTATAAAAATGGGTATAAAAGAATTATATGTGCATTGTGTGTGTATGCACAAACATACATATTAATATATATTTATATACACACATATATAATTAAACTATGAGGAAACAGAACATTTCAAAGTTAAAAGATAGAAAAAGATAAGTACTAACAAAAATCCCTAGTGAGATAAAGATAGTGACAAAAGTTTTAAATCACCAGGATTTACAACAATCTTATGTTTATATGTATGGAATAAAATAATCTCAAAACATATAAAGCAAAATTGAAAGAACTACAAGAAAAATAGAAAATTCCAGCACCATAATAATGAAAACATGTGTCATGATCTTTCTCACTGATTGCTCACTACAAAAAAGAAAAGATGCTCAAAGTCATTAGTAATCAATGAAAAACAAGATATAGCTATAGCAAGATATAACTGCATGTCTGCCAGCTTAGCAGAAATTTGTAAACTGAACAATAGGCCATGAAGCAATAGGAATGCTCATCCACTTGCAACTGCTCAGAAAAAAAGTTTGGTATGTGCATTCCTTTGAACTAACAATTACACTCCTGGAAACAGACTTTAGAGAAACTTCTTGCACATGTGTATCAGAAGAAAGTTGTGTTCATGAATGCTTATTTTTGCATTTTCAAAACCCAAAAGTGCAAACAACAGAAAGTATAAACTATGGTATATTTCTACAAAGGAAAATTGTAAAGCAACAAAAACAAATGAAAATAAACACAGCAATCACCAGAAAATGAGGAAATCTCAGAAATATAATGTTGAATAAAAGATTCAAATCACAGACGAGCATAAGAACTGTGATTCTATTTAAATAAAATTAAAAACAGGCAAAATCAAAGAATATATTTGAGAGAGAGAGAGAGAGAGAGAGAGAGAGAGAGAGTGTGTTGCAATACAGTACAGTGGCTTGCATTGGGCCAACTAACAAAGTTGACTAAGATAATTCAGAAAAATCAGGACATCTGGATGTGACAGCCCACACATTCAGGACTACTAGAACCCAACTTGCAGAACATTTTCCAGTATTCCAAAATTTTCCCAAGTCAATATAGGCAATGAGGAATCAGAAAGAAATTTGAAGTTAAAAGGAATCAAAGCTCAAAGCTCTGAAAGATAAATAGTAAGGCTATAACCTGAGAAACAAAAGCTGTACAAAGCCCACAGTATTCATCATATTCTCTCCCTCAAGTCCTCCAATTACTCCTCATAATTAAATACTAATTCCTTAGCATTCTGAATTCAACCTACTTTAGCTAAACAAAACAGGCCACTTTACTCTCCAGCTTCACATTTTCTTCATTCTTCATTTTTGTTACTATTATTCCCTCTCTCTAAAATCCTTTTTTCGCATCTCATCATGTCAAATCCCTGCTCAATAGGGAAAAACTGAAGGCCTTTCCTCTAAGATACTGAAACATGACAAGAATGCCCATTGTTACCACTGTTATTGAACATAGTACTGAATGTCTGGCTAAGGCAATTAGACAAGGAAAAAAAAAATTAAAAAAAAAAAGAGCATCCAAACTGGAAAGGAAGAACTCAAATAAGCCTTGTTTGCAGATGGTATGATCTTATATTTGCAAAAACCTAAAGCCTTCACAAAAAAAAACTATTAGAACTGATAAATACACTCAGTAAAGTTGCAGGATATGAAATCCACATATGAAAATCAGTAGCATTTCTATATGCTAACAGTGAATAATATGAAAAAGAAAGAAAAAAGTAAGCCCATTTACAATAGCCACAAATAAAATTAAATACTTAACCAAAGAAGCAAAAGGTCTCTATAATGAAAACCATAAAACACTGCTGAAAGAAATTGAAGAGGACACCAAAAAAATGGGAAGATATTTCATGTTCATTAACTATAAGGATCAATATTGTTAAAATGCTCACACTGCCCAAAGCAATCTACCGATTCAATGCAATCCCTATCAAAATAGCAACGACCTTCTTCACAGAGATAGAAAAAACTATCCTAAAATGTATATGGAACCACAAAAGAACCCAGAATAGCTAAAGCAATCCTAAGCAAAAAGGACAAAATGGGAGGAATCACATTACCTGGCTTTAAATTAAACTATAGAGCTGTAGTAACCAAAACAGCATGGTTCTGGCATAAAAACAAGTGTATGAACCAATGGAACAGAATAGAAAACCCACAAATGAATCTACTTACCTACAGTAAACTCATTTTTGACAACAGTGCCATGAGATACACTACACAAAAGATAGTCTTTTCAATACACAGTGTTGGGAAAACTGAATATCCATATGCAGAAGAATGAAACTAGACCCCTATCTCTCATCATGTACAAAAATAAAATTAAAACAGATTAAAGATTTAAATCTGAGACCTCAAACTATTTAACTACTACAAAAAAGTTTCGAGGAAACTCTCCAGGACATTGGTCTGGGCAAAATTTTCTTGAGTTATACCCCACAAGCATAGGCAACCAAAGCAAAAATGGACAAATGGAATCATATCAAGTTAAAAATCTTCTGCCCAGCAAGAGAAACAATCAACAGTGAAGAGACAACCCACAGAATGAGAGAAAATATTTGAAAACTACTCATCTGACAAGGGATTAATAACCAGAATGTATAAGGAGCTCAAACAACTCTACAGGAGAAAAATCTATTAATCCAATCTAAAATGGGCAAAAGATTTGAATAAACATTTCTCAAAAGAAGACATACAGGACTGGGTGTCGTGGCTCATGCCTGTAATCCCAGCACTTTGGGAGCCAAGGCTAGTGGATCACTTGAGTCCAGGGGTTTGAGACCAGCCTGGGCAACGTGGTGAAACTCCATCTCTACAAATAAACACAAAACAAATTAGCTGGGTGTGGTGGCACGTGCCTGTAGTCCAAGATACTTGGGGGGCTGAGGTGGGAGGATTGCTTGAGGCCAGGAGATCAAAACTGCAGCAAGTCAAGATCATGCCACTGCACTCCAGCCTGGGCAACAGAGCAAGAGGCTGACTCAAAAAGAAAAAGACATACAAATGGCAAACAGGCATATGAAAGGAGCTCAACATCATTGATCATCAGAGAAATGCAAATCAAAACTATAATGAGATATCATCTCACCCCAGTCAAAATGATTTATATCCAAAAGATAGGCAATAACAAATGCTGGCGAGGATGTGGAAAGGGAACCGTTGTACACTGTTGGTGGGAATGTAAATTAGTACAACCACTATGGAGAATAGTGTGCAACTCAGGCAAAAAAAACTAGAAATACAGCTATCATATGACCCAGGAATCCCACTGCTAATACCCAAAGTAATGGAGATCAGTATATCAAAGAGATATCTGCATTCCCGTACTTGTTACAGCACTGTTCACAACAGCTAAGATTTGGAAGCAACTTAAGTGTCCATCAACAGAGGAATGGAAAAAGAAAATGTGTTACATATACAGAATGGAGTACTATTCAGTCATAATAAAGAATGAGATCCTGTCATTTGCAACAACGTGGATTTTATCATGTTGGAACTGGAAATGATCATGTTAAGTGAAATAAGTCAGGCACAGGAAGCCAAACATTGCGTGTTTCTCACTTATTTGTGGGATCTAAAAATTAAAGCAATTGAACTCCTGGAGACAGAGAGTAGAAGGACGGATACCAGAGACTGGGAGGGGTAGTGGGGAGGTTAGGGGGAAGTGGAGGGGAAGTGAGATGCTTAATGGCTACGAAAAAAATAGTACGGGGAATAAACAAGACGTAGTATTTGGTAGCACAACAGAGTGACTATAGTCAATCATAATTTAACCGTACACTTTAAAATAACTAAGAGTATAATTGAATTGTTTGTAATACAAAGGATAGATACTTGAGGGGATGGTTACTCCATTTCCCATGCTGTGATTGTTATGCATTGCATTCCTGTATCAAAACATCTCATGTACACCATAGTAGATGTGTATACCCCTATTACATACCCACAAAAATTAAAATTAAAAAATGTGGATTGAGGTCACCAAGGGACAGAATGATGGCATTTTTCTCAGGAAAAGTGACTAGCCTTCAATACCTGTTTCTATTAATAGTTACCAGATATTTAGGCAAATGACGCTATTAAATGTACAAAAGCCAGCTTCTTTCACAACTCTGAATACACTGCTTAGGCGTGAAAGCTGCAAAAGAATGCAGACTGAAAATAAGTGACCATCTTTTAATGTTTCTCCACTGCTTTATGTACAGGAGTCAACAGTTTTATTATTAGGACAATTGCACTGGCTGAACTATCAAGAATGAAATGGAATTGCTGAACCTTAACCCAAGGACTACCATATTGCTTTGAAACCCCAATTTTACTTCATCAGAAATCCCATTGATGAGGGAGTATGAGTGTAGCACAGTTGTGCTATCTGTAAACTTTAGTCTCCCACCTTCTGTTTCTGAGGTGACCAAGGAGTTGCCTATAAACTCTACAGTCTACCTCTCCCATGTTTGGCCTGCTCAGTGAATGGAACAAATCTCATGGGGGCAGGAGAAGTTAGAGGACAAATACCAACCTGTGGAGTACCCGGGGAGTAAAAGGTATAAACTTAGTGTTCTGCAGTATATTATCTGGCAACAGCTGTCAGCTATCTCCAAACAATAAAAGTTAATTATATTCTATTCATCTCTTCCCCAGTCATAGTCATCATTCTAGCCCACATCAGCGTACAGAGTTATTTAACATATTAAATAACATTACAGCATTACAGGACTAGTTATTTTCATGTCCCAGTTGATCCAAGCACTGTTTGGATATTGGCTGCAAGTCTGTTGGTTGCAACAAAATTCTCTTTGGAAAATCTCATGCAGCAGGGGTATGTAGAAGATTCATTATATCACTACACTTAATGAAACTTGTTTTTGGATATAAAATTTCCCCAAGAATTATATTCAAATATATTACTTTCATTTATGTCATTCACTTTCTCCAAAACCAGCTCAAAAATAAATTATTTAACTCAAATTATTTTACCCAGCCTTGATTAAACTCAGAGATCATATGTTTCAGTAGCAACTAGCGGAAATTTTAAGTAAAGAGCTGTTGAAGTAGGGTTTTTGAGAAAGTAAAGCAGATGATTACAAATTATCTTTGTTGAAATGAAAAATAAGGGCAATGTTAGTGGTATTTGCATATTAGTTGCCTCAAAATTTCAGTGAAAGTTGTTTTTTTAAGATCTTATAATCATAGTTGATTTTTTCCTAAATCTGTTTACCCAAGTGAAAAAAATGAAATGTTTCTTTTAACAACTACAGGAGTCATTAATTTATAAACTTGAGACTAAATGTTTATTATCAGAAACAATATTTGTTAAAAGAACTTACTGTTTCTTTAAACAATGTTTGTCTTGGGAAGTTGGCTTTTCTCACTAACCTTAAGATAATTAACCTACTATCTATGATCTCACTGATCTGGCTCTAATTTATTTAATCAGTGTAAAAGAACAGAAAGATACTCCTATAATTAAAAATATACATAAGAGAAATCAACTCCCAGAGTGATGATGTGAGAAGTGTAGACCCTCTTGCCACTCAGTTAACCATTCAACTGCTGAAAATGATATAAAAAAAACTCTAGAAATTGTCTTAAGGCAAATAGCAAATGGAAAACATTTAGTCCAGAAAATCTGCTAAATCTCACTAAGGACATCAACAGCCTGGGACAACTGAGCCATGAATTTGCTCACATACCATCACTTCCCCCAGGCCCCAGATCAATATGATGGAAGCTCTACTGCAGAAATGTGCAGCTGAGACCAAAATTCTTCTCTACCTAGCTGCCAGCCAGAGACACATAGAACTAACAGACATCTATAGAACACTCACTCAATAAAAGCAGAATACATATTCTTCTCTAGTGCACATGGAACATTTTCCAGGAGAGCCCACATGCCAGGCCATAAGCAACATGGGTATTAATCACAGGAAAAGGTCAAGAGAATTGAAAAGAAAGCAAATTCTGACTTTACTAAACCCCTGAACCAACCAACCCCAGCAGCCACCTACTTACAGACTTATTGTTATGAGATGAAAATAAATGTATTTTTATTAATCTGCTGTTAGTAAGAATTTCTATTTCTTGTTGAAAGCTGAAAGTATTCATAACAAATTCTATCGCTATGCCAGAAAGAGGAGAAGATGGTGCTTAGAATTTTGACAGGAGACTCTGGGGCTTTTTACAAAAGAATATGTTTTTTTCTTCCCCACATACACCATTCTATTAGGACCATGTTAGAAGTCACTTGCACTATGACTAGCTACAATCTCACTTAATACTATGCACAGCCTGACAATAGAGCAGCCCAGTCATTCACCCTTATTGCTCAGGCTCTCAGTGTGCATGTGTAATGATGTCTAATCCTTCCTGTTTTTTTCAAGGCTCTCAACTTGCAGTTTAAAGCCTTTAATAATG
The DNA here is from genome assembly GCF_000951045.1 of Mandrillus leucophaeus. Classification (NCBI taxonomy): domain Eukaryota; kingdom Metazoa; phylum Chordata; class Mammalia; order Primates; family Cercopithecidae; genus Mandrillus; species Mandrillus leucophaeus. Next base: position 288,035 of record NW_012105220.1, on the reverse strand, counting down.
ATCTGAAAATCACTTTTCATTTAATTTGGTCAACAAACTGAAAAAAAATTATAGTCGATACCAGAAAGTGGTAAACATCTTTCCTAGTCTCTTCCCATAAACTCTTGTAGTGGATCTCAAAGTGTAGTCCCCAAGCCAGCTGCATCAACATCATCTGAGAACTTGTTAGAAATGCAAATTCTCAGGCCCCCACAGACCTTCTGAACCACTTGCTCAGAGTTTGAGAGCCCCTGCCCTACAGCGCACAGCCATATCAGGTGATGCACTCTCTCCTCCTACTCTTAGGCTTTTCTTTCTTACCACCTTCTTCTAGTATCTAGCTTTTCCCCTCTCTTCTGTCAGTGTTAAAAGCCTGCAGATAATATCCAAATCCATCATCTGATCTCATTAATTATCAGGATGACTGCTGACCCCACAATAAGGCTCATGGGAGATTCTCCACTTACATATCATAATACATAACCCAAAAGCCCATGCTCCAAATATTTAACCACAGCCTGTCAAAATGAGGAGGAAAGTAGAGTAAAAGGTCCTATATGTCTGTCCCCATCCCAAGTAAAGACATTGAACCTCTTTCTTCATTTAATACACCCTTAATCATGGGCCCTTCCTCTCATTTTTCCTTCCTTCTCCCTCTATCTCTTCACCTAGTACTCAGTCAACTCACTTCATGTTCAAAATAGCTCTCACTGTCAACTCTACCTCATTTCAAACTCCAATTATTATCTTTACTCTGTCTAAACTTCACACTGTCTATTTTCATTTCTTTTAACTAGGAGAGTGAAAGCTGAGCATCGATGATCTGTGTTTATATATCCTAGAGATTCACCCTAATTATCTTGTGTTAAAGACAATGTATTATTGTTTCATTCATTTTTAATCAGCCCTCTCTGCAGTGAAAGAATGTCCTTTTTGAAGAAGTGATCTCAGTGTGAACCACCCCCAACCCTGGTTACCCTTTACTAACATCTAATTTATGTACATATTCACAAGGTTGTTTTTATATGCTTCTCACTGTGTATCCCCTAGCAGATTTTTTAACAGATATTTCTCATGTATTTTCCTGAGTACTTGAAGACTTTTGAAAATCTGACTTTGGTTATATGTTCATTAAAATGTCATGCAGCACTATCCTTCCAACTAGAGACCCAAAAAGTAATGAAAGACAAACCAAAGCCAAGAGACTCCTCAGCCTGGGTGTACAGTAGAGTTCACCCCAATTACAATAAAGTATCCCTCATTTAAGCATCTAAAAAACAATTTTAAAAAGTACTATAGAACAGACATCTCTCCTCAGGAGTGTCAGCTGTTTGAAAAAAAATTTGAAGGGTATAATGGAAGTAATGCCTACATGTGTCTCTATTCTATGAACAAAACTATTCTGCTGACCTGTGTATTCTTCTTTTTCCCTTGCCACTGATATTTCTCTATTTTTATTTTATTTTGCTCTTTGAAGCCACCACAAATCCTTCTTGGAAAAACATCATAAAATCAATGATTTATTTTAAAAAGAGTTTCAGTAGCATATTTGTTAGTTTTAGTAATATTAAAGTGACAATAATAAAATATACAGTGCTTTTAACTTTTCTATGCATTTCATTAACATTTTTCTATGGATTCTTACACTAAATCTAAGAGCAGGAATTTTTAAATTTTAACAATAAGAAATTAAAATTTAGAGATGTAAGTCTCTCATGGTCATTCATTTAGATATTATTAACAATAACAAAAACAACAGCAGCAGCAGCTCATTACATTTGCAGATTGCTAACTAGGACTTAAACTAAGGACCACCAATTCCAATTCCTACACTATTTCTCTAGTCATAACATACCTCTCCAGTACCTATGAGAAAAAGTAACTAAATTACTTAGAATTATCAGAAAGGAGAAATGATTAAAGCCCAAGCCAGTGTTACACATCATCAATCACTAGCATACACTTGAATATTTACATAGTTCCTTAATTCTCTATTTAAGAAAGTCTAATAAAGAGAAAAGTTAACAAAAAAAAAAAAGAGCCTAAATAACAAAAGAAATTCTAAGCAAAAAGAACAAAGCCAGAGGCATCACATGGTCCAAATTTAAACTATACTATAAGGCTACAGTAATCAAAACAGCATGGTGTTGGTTTAAAAAAAAAAAAGACAGACACATAGACCAATAAAACAAAATAGAAAGCCCAAAATAAAGCCACACCCACAACCATTTGATCTTTCACAAAGATGCAGAAAGGACATCATATTCCATAAATTGTGCTGAGATAGGTGGTTAACCATATGCAGAAAAAATGAAATTAGACACTTGTCTTTCACCAGATACAAAAATTAACTCAAGATGGATTAAAGATTTAAATGTAAGACCTCAAACTATAAGAATCCCAGAAAAAAAAAAAAAAATCCTAGGAAACACCCTCTGGACATTGGCCTTGGGAAATAATTTATGACTAAGTCTTTGAAAGCAATTATAACAAAAACAAAATTTGGTAAGTGAGACCTAATTAAACTAAAGAACTTTTGAACAGCAAAAGAAACTATCAACAGGGTAAAAGAAAACCTACAGAATGAGAGAGTAACTTAAACAATGGAAAAAATCAAATAACCCCATTTTTTAAAATGGGCAAAAGACATGCACAGACACTTCTCAAAAGAAGGCATACATATTAGCCAACAAACATGGAAAAATACTCAACATCACTAATCATCAGAGAAATGGAAGTCAAAACCACAATGAGATACCATCTCACACTAGTCAGAATGGCTATAATTCAAAAGTCAAAAAATAACAGGTGCTGGGACAAAGGGAACACTGAAACACTGCTGGTAGGAATGTAAATTTGTTCAGCCACAGTTTGAAGACTTCTCAAAGAATTTAAAGTAGAACTGCCATTTAACCCAGCAAACAAATTACTGGGTATATATTCAAAATAAAATGAGTCATTCTACCAAAAAGTTACATACACTTGGATGTTCATTGCAGTACTATTCACAATAGCAAGGATATGGAATCAACCTAGGTGTCCATCAGTGGTGGACTGGCTAAAGAAAAGGAGGCACACATATGTCACAGAATACCATGCAGTCATAAAAAAAAAAGAGTGAAATCATGTCCTCTGCAGCAACATGGATGCAGCTGAAAGCCATTATCCTAAGTGAATTATCAAAGGAATAGAAAACCAAATCCCACATGTTCTCACTTATAAGTAGGAGCTAAACATTAGGTATTCGTGGACATAAAGATGGCAACAAAAGAAACTGGAGGCTGCTAAAGGAGAGGGAAGGAGACAGACAAGAGTTGAATAACCATTGTGTGCTCACTACTTGGTTACACCCCAAACCTCAGCATCACACAATATACCCAGGTAACATATACCCCTTGAATCTAAAATAAATATCTCTTTTAAAGAGAGATTGAGGTTCAGTGGTAGGACAAAATAATGGAAAAATCTGTGGCTCAAGATCCACCTAGTAGGTAGAGCCAAGACTAATTACTAGTATTATCACATGCTGGGAATGTACCATTACTTCCATTTGAACCTATTCTTTTCTGTCTTCCTCTCTAACGTATAAACTTGGAGTAGGTCACTGAGTTCTATGAACCTTGGTGGTGCTGCCTGTAAACTAACATTATTGGACTAGATGATCTCTAAGCTCCCATTCTAATGGCCCTTGTTTCTATAAATAAAAAGTGGGCAGGTTCTTTTAACAATTCTTGAAAAGTAGCAATTGAGAAAGCAATGCTCAGCCATCATCAAGTTGGGCTTGATCAACCTTAGCTAATGATTACCACACTTTGTGTGCAGCAAAATCATCTATAGTATGCTTAGGATTCAGGCTGCATATGTGGGGAATACAGCAGAGTTATGTTTATAAGAATCACTTCAATCTCAGTGTTTTCAGTTCTCAATTGAGGAGCAAAAGGTCTCAGCCTTTTTATGTAAGGCCTTCTGCCTCCAAATAGTTGAAAAAGTTCCAGAAGTACCCACATGTACAATTTAAATGGCCCCTAACCCTCACCAGCATTGGACCGGTGATAAAAATCACTTTTTCAGAGTCTCCAAGGGAGGGATCAGTAAGGGAAGAGTTCACCAAACACCATGAGAGCAACTCCTTACAGCTCAGGTCTGGGATCTTCTAGTGATGCTGGTCTCGGGCCTCTGCCTCCCTACAGGTGCTCATTTGGGATCATTGACCATTAGCTGTGGAATGTGTGTGGCTTATCATTCTGTCTAGTTAGTAGAGAGATGCCTTCCCTTTTCCTTACAATTTTGTAAGATTATCTCAGAGTAAAGCTGTTTTGAACCCAGACAACAGTGGAGTTTTTCTGTTTGTTTTTCCCACCCCGCATGAGCACTTATGCAGTTATGTTTATCTTCCTTGAGCACCTAGAGCTCATTGGTGGTGGAGGGAGTCTTACAGCATAGGTGGCCTCTCAGAGTCTCAGTAAGGTCACTCCTTTCCATATGTAATAATGAGCCGTTGTTCTATTCATCATTACCTCATAGAGCTCTTTCTTTGTCTCAGTTCTCATTTACTTACTCTTTTTTTTCTCCTTTTCCTTTTCCTATACCTTCCTTTGGTCCTTCTAAGTATCCAAATTGCCCTGCAAGTATGAATTTTACAATAATGTCCTCAATTTGGTATATCAAGACTGATCTTAGTAGTTTCCTTGCACTAGGCACGTTCAGCTTAAAAACAAAAAGTGCCACCTCTTTTCAATAGAAAGAGATAATGTCCAAAAGCCTGAGGATAACAGTTAAACCCATTGAAAATCAATAAAAAGCCCTTTAAAGGCTACCATTTTCTTTAATGACATTTTTTCTTAGTGCTGGATGTCCCCTACCATCAGGCAATCAGTAATAGGATTGCAACTCTTACAGGGAAAGTGGAGGGACTGAGGAAAAAAGAGAAATTGAATTCATGTGTCTTTTCCTTAACACAGCCTCAGATTTCTTTTTCAGAAAATAACTTCTGAACATACAGCATGAGGAAGCAGTGCTTCCCAACCAGTACATTTGAGTGGTGAGTACTCAACCCAGAGGTCTCAGAAACCTACTAGATTCCCAACTCTGCCACAATTTTGCACCAAAGGGCACCCTCACTTCACTTCTTTGTGGGTGTAAAATGAAGAGAAAGATACCTGCCCATCAGAAGCCAGCACCATGCTCCAGGCATAGGGCTTCAAGAAAACACAGAAGATTCAAAAATGAGGATTGTCATCTCAGAGAAGTTTATGAAATTATTAAAATTTGCAAAAACAATTTTAATCCTATCCGGGGTCAGCATGACAAAGCATTCTCCCCCCAGTCAAGCAGCAAGCGAGGGAAAGGAAGAGCTGCTCACCTTCCATCTGAGGGACTAGGCCAGGAACAGTTTTATCGAATGTGAATCTAGGCATTGCACCTCCATACATGACCATCAATTTTTACAACTTTCTTTTCGGCATTTACTCTGGTTTCACCTTTCATATGGGACTCCTCTGACCTTCAACTCTCTCCCAACTCATGTCTTATCAGGCTGGCTGTGACATCTGATAACTGACATCATCTGGCCCTATGACTTCTCTCTCTCATGAATAGGCAGTCAAGGTCTGGCATATCCTGACTTCTGTAATCAATTGTTGTGATGAAAAAATTCATTTGAACAAACATAGAAGTGTCAGAAACATTTTTAGGAAGGCAGGACCCTGGAAACAGAGTAGGAAGTGATGACAACATGCCAATTCAAAAATAATGTAAGTTATTCTACAAATAAAACCTAGTCAACATGAAAAAATGACTCAACTGTTTCTCCCAACAATGACTATAGAAAATATTTTTAAAAAAAAAAGATGTTGAAAAATATAAATATTTGGGTAATTACCCACTGCCATTACTCCACACAGTGTGTGGATTTTCAACTTTACCTTCCAGTCAGATGAAAGATTCTTGAACTGGTATGTGAGCTCTGCATCTTCTTTTTAGAAGAACTATTTAGACAATGCTCAACTTACAAAGAAATTGCCACTACCCTTGTGTGAAAGAAGGGCACACAGGAGAAGTAGTGGCAATTTCTTCAAAGTTTAGAGAAACTCTGCTAGTTGAGAGGAACTGCTCAAGTTTCTCTCAACTAGCAGACTTTCCTGGACTGCTTGAATCCCTGTCTGCTGTGAGAAGAGAATTTCAAAACGTGCTGGTGCTCTTGGAGAGCTCCTGGATTCAGAAGTGAGGAAAGGGAAGAAGTTTCAAAACCTATGTGTATCAACTAGAAATTATTTTTGCAATTAAATAAAAAACTCTGGTAACAAAAAATATTTGTTTCCTTAGCAAGAAATTCAAGAGGAGGACTGAGAGAAAGCCCCCGATTTAGCAGTTGGGAGCCCAGAATCAGAACAGGTTCAGCGGACTTCAGTAGAATGGTCAGGGTAGAGACCATGTTGCAATGGGTTGTCTGGGAACAAGCAGTTTTTTTTTTTAAGTGCAGAGATAAATTATATACTCTAGACCTTAAAAAACATAAAAGACACACAAATGGCCAACAAATATATGAAAAAAAGTGCTCAACATCACTAATCAACAGAGAAATGCAAATCAAAACCACGAGGTATGACTTCAGCCCCTATTATCAAAAAATAAAAAGTAATGAATGCTGGCAAGGATGCAGAGAAACGGGAACACTTGTATGTGGTTGGTAGGACTTATACTAGCAAAGCCACTACAGAAGACAGTATGTGGTTCCTCAAAAAACTACAAAGAGGGCTACCACATAATCCAGCAATCCCACTACCGGGGCATTTATCCAAAGGAAAGAAAATCAGTGTAACAAAGAGACCTCTTTACTCTCATTTTTATTACAGCACTATGCACAATAGCCAAGACATGGAATCAACCTAGGGTCTAACAGCAGATGGCTGGATAAAGAAGATGTGATATATACACACAATGGAATACTATCAGCCATTAGAAAAAGAGGTTTAATTGGACTTAGAGTTCCACATGGCTGGGGAGACCTCAGAATCACGGCAGGAGGCAAAAGGCACTTCTTACTTGGTGACGCGGCAAGAGAGAATAAGGAGGAAGCAAAAGTGGAAACCCCTGATAAACCCATCAGATTTCATGAGACTTATTCGCCATCACGAGAATAGCACAGGAAAGACCAGCCCCCATGATTCAGTACCTCACCGTGGGTCTCTCCCAAAACATGGGAATTCTGGGTGATACAATTCAAATTGAGATTTGAATGGGAACACAGTCAAACCATATCATGTATATATATGACATTTCATGGATGGAACTAGAGGACATTAAGTTAAGTGAAATAAGCCAGGAACAAAAAGTTAAACACCGCATGTTCTCATTCATATGTGGAAACTAAAGAAAAATTAACCTCATAGAAGTGAAAAGTAGAACAGAGGATACTAGAGGCTGAGAAGGGTAGGGGAAAAGGGGTGGGGGGGGTAGGGAGAGATTTGTTAAAGGATACGAAATTATAGTTAGATAGGAGGACTAAGTTCTAGCATTCTATAGCACTATAGATAACTATAGTTAATAACAATATAAAGGTTCAAATAGATAGAAGGAGGATACTGAATGCTCCTAACACAAAGAAATGATAAATATTTGAAATGATGGATATGCTAATTACTCCAATCTTATCATTACACATTGTATGTATTGTCATATCACTATGTACCCCATAAATATGTATGATTATCCATTTAAAATATTTTTTAATTTAAAAAATAGGAAGAAAAAAACCTTAGCTTTAGAATTTGGCAGAGTCACAGAGACAAGAAAAATTTCCCAAAAGGTATCTATAGATATTTAAACACATTACAGAAGATTAAAAAGGGAAAGGGTAGGTTTTATGGTAAAATAATTTAGGGATATACTGAGTAAGCAAAGGTAAGAAGATGTCTTTTCATTACTGCAGAACTTCTCAGCACCTTCAACAAGCTACTGTGAGTTCTCAGTATTCAAAAGGAAATTAATAGTATACAAATGACTCAAGTTTATTTGACAAAATGATTATTTTTTCCACCGAGTACCTCCCAGAACTAGTATTTAGAAGACAAGCTATGGAAAACACGGCTTAAAGAATAGAGGATAACATTGTATAAGCCAGGTAGAAACAAGAAGTAAAAAAGGCGAAATTAAAGAAGCATTAAGGGATACCTGATGGGAGAAGGGCTCAGAAAGAATAAGGGATATGGCAAAAGTGAACAGGTGGAGGCTAGAAGGGTGCTTCTTCCTCAGCTGTCTGAGAGGCATAAAGAGAGAGGGAGAGAAAAAGGTGTCAGCACATCTACACAAAGCAAAGGTAGTTGAGGAAATTCACAGGGCAAGACTATATTCTTTTCACAAAAGGAAAGGTTAGATGTGCATAAAGGACAAAGGTCAGGGCCGACTAAGGGAAAGAGAAACAAAGCCATCAGGGTCTGGGAAGGGGTACCAGGAACAAGGAATAAGTGAAGACAGGGAAATGGGACAATATCAGTTTCAAAAATATACTTTTATTAAATGTCAAGATTGTAATTATGCATAAGCTCTGACCTAAAATTTTATTTTAATGGCATTTACTCCATATATATGTGTGTGTGTGTGTATATATACATACTTGTATAATATATATATACATATGTATACATATACACTTGTATAAGTCTGTAGTTACATGCTCTAGGATGTTTATTAAAACATTGTTTATAGTAGCAGAAAATTTTAAAAAACATCTACATGTAAATTACTTAAGGATAGTTAACAAATTAGTCCACATTCTTAGAACAGTAGATAGGCAGACAATAAGAATATACTGACTTGGAAAGATGTCCATGATATTAAGTGAAGAAATCAACTTATAGAACAATATGTGTAACATGAACCCACGTGAAACCTGTGGGTGTGGCTGCACACGCGCATGCACACATGCGTGCACACAAAAAATGGTGATTGCATGTCTAAGTACATAGTTCTAGGCTATGGTTTTGGTGGAACTCAGGCTGGAAAAAAAAGGAGGAATTTTTATCTTTTACTTCATATCCTTCTGTTTGGACATTTTTACAGTAAGCACATACTGCACTTATAGTTTTTACAGTTTGTTCCTTCCTGGATCTACACTCTAGAGACCCTCCTCCTTCTCTCCTGTAGCACGACTTTGCCTCCTAGCTCCAAAGAATCAAGGGCAGGCTGTACTCTCCTGCTGTGACTCAGGCCCTCCTAGACCTCAGGGCCTCATGAAAGACAGAGATCGCTTAGATTTACTGATAATTTCACTTTGTGACTTCACTTTGTGGCCAATCCTTTCTGGTTCTCTGATCTTCAGACCACAAAAATGTCATCCGGCTCTAAGTTTGATCCCAATTCTACGCAGACTAGAAAGGGCATGCCAGGACAATGACAAAACATTAATTTTGGGGGCAAACAAACTTTGTTTCCAATAAATAACATAGAATTAATTCCTGGAACATAAGTGTGTTTATAAGTCCAGCCTGATCACGTAATACTAAAAAATCAGTAAAAATACCGACTTAGAAATTATTTTTATAGAAACATGATTTTACCTGAACTTTCCTATTATTATTTCTTCTACGGACTCAAAATTCTACTCTCATTTTTATTTTATTTATTTTCAAGGAGAAATTCATTGTCCGATGTTCACTTTTCAGAAAATGCAGTCAAAATTTGCTTACAATAAGCCATGCAGATGTTTCTTATAACCACTAGGGGTCAGACTACTACATTAGTAGAAGTCAAACCCAACTTGAAACATGGTATTAATTGGTTGAGGATCAGGCTAACATTCTCCTGCGCAGGAAACAGAAGACTGACCATTTAAATTAAACATTTTATAAAGGAGATAATGAGAAAGAATGCATTTGACAAGAGAGGCTCAGAAAGTTGAAACTATCATATATGATAAATATAATATAGTAAAGAAATTTCATCCTTAATAAAAATTTCAATTATTCACTTGCTCATTCTCATTGGCAAGATATTACTCCAATCTAAGTGGGCTCAGATCAGAGGATTAATCATTGAACCGGGCAAATGTTAGGAGAGCAGAAACAACTAAAATCATGAAACTGTCAGCAAAAAAGAAGAAATCCTCATTTATAAAGGATAAACTGCATGACTAGCAGAGGATTGAGATGAATGGCTGAAACATTTTTCCAATGGATTTCAGCCATGGTAACAATAAATCTGAGTCATCTCACAGCAATGGGTGTGTTCAGGAGTGTGGGCAGCTCTGGACTGGGCCTTTGTTCCACTCCCTGTTTGTGCCACAAACAGGGCCCTGAACACACTCCTCTTCTCCTCGTCTCAAAATGTCTTGAGTAAGATTAATAAAGAATATTCAGGCCTTAAAATTAAACAGATTTTTCTAACAATATTGTTATATAAAAGCTAAGAAAGTGAGGGGAAAACTTTCAAGATTTAAGTTTTAACAAAAATTTTTTAAATGAGGGTATTGACTCAAGATACATTATTACAAGTTGTGTTTTTTAAAAATGGAACAAACTGAGATCATAGACCATATCTACTGCCAGACAAAGTGATTAACAAAATGTCGAAATTTATTTACATTTTTAATGATAGTGTTTTAAAGTAAATACTTTAAGTGTATATGTAAACATATATGCGGGCTATTCCCTGGAATGATAAACAAAAAGTGGTTACCTGTTGAGGGTGGGGTAGAATTAAATGGATATGGATAGTGTGGCTATAAGAATATAAGGTTCGTTTCTTTATATATTGTTTTGATATTTTTGTGATTGTATTACATGATGCATTACATTTTTTAAATTTTGAATATATCCATTGCCTATTCAAATTTTAAAAAAATTAATTTTAAGCTTTATAAGGGCAAAAGTGTGGGCCAATACAAAATTAAACACAACTGAATATGAAAACCCTCCGTGATGTGAATGGGGGTTAGAAATGACACAGGGATCTTTGTTGCTAATATAAGTTGGCAATATAACAGTGATACTATGTTTTAAATGGACTGCATCAAAATACCTCAACCAAATTGGCCACATCTTAATGGTTGTATCTAAAGATTTTGTTTGGCAGATTTTTCACCTGTGCCCCAAACCCTCACTGAACTGCTTATACCTCATATGACACTAAATCCGGAGAGGGAAGAAGTTCCCCTCTCCCCTTTTTTCTTTACATACACACATGCATGCACAGTATGCACACGCATGTGCACACTGGCATGTGTGTCAATGAATATTAACGTATGCAAAGAAACAATGGAGATGGTCACAGGCAAATTTATTCTGCAAAGCACTAACCTAACTCATAGCCTTCTCAACATACAGGTCAAATGTGATTTCTATCAAAATTCCAGCAAGAGAATTCGTAGATGTAGACAAGATTATTGTAAAATGTATATGTAAAGGCAAAGGAACTGGAATAGATACAACCATTTTGATAAAGAATAAAGCAAGAATTATTCTACTCGATTTCAATATATATCGCTACAGTAATCAAGGCTACATGGCACTGGTGATAAAATAGACACATAAATCGATGGAACAGAATAGAGAACCCAAAATAGACCTATACAAATATGTGCAGTTTATTTTTCACAAAGGTGCAAAAGCAATTCAATGGAGGAAAAATAACTTTTCAACAATGGTGCTGAAACAATTGGACATCCACAGGTCAAAAAGATGAACATGGGCCTAAGCTTCAACATTAAATTAAAATTAACTCAAAAAGTATTAGCCTGGGCAACATGGTGAAACCTCATCTCTAAAAAAAAAACACAAAAAAATTAACCAGGCGTTGTGGCATGTGCCTGTGATCCCAGCTACTCAAGAGGCTGAGGTGGGAGGATGGCTTTAATGTAGGAAGTCAAGGCTGCACCCCAGCCTGGGTGACAGCGCAAGGCTCTGTCTGAAAAAAATAAAATAAAATAAAATAAAAACAAAAATAAATAAATAAAGTATTAAAGATTTAAGTGAAATTTTAAAAGTATAAAACTTTTAGAAAAAAGTAATAAGAGAAAGTCTTCAGAATCTAAGACTAGGTAAAGAATTTTTAGATTTGACACCAATATCATGATCCATAAAAGAAAAGATTGATAAATTGGATTTCATCAAAATTTCAAACTTTTGCTCTATAAAAAATTCTATTGAAAGGATGAAGAGACAAGCTTCAGAATAGGAGAAAATATTTGCAAAAATGTATCTGGCAAAGGACTAGTATCTACAATATATAAACTATTCTAAAAACTTAACAAAGAAAAACCCAATTAGAAAATGAACAAAAGACATAAACAGACATACTAATAAATATGGTATACAGGTGGCAAATAAGTACATTATAAGACATTTCACATCATTAACTGGCAGGGAAATGTAAATTAAAACTACAATGAGATATCATTACACATCTATTAGAATGGCTAAAATAAAAAATTGTGACAACACCAAATGCTGACAAGAATGTGTAGAAACTGGATCACTCATACATTGCTGGTGGGAATGTAAAATGCTACAGACACTCTGGAGATTATTTTGGCAGCTTCCTAAAAAACTAAATGTGCAACTGTCATACAATCCAGGAATTGCCCTCTCCAGCTTTTAGCCGGGGGGTCGGGGGTGTGGGAAAAAACTTCCATCTGTAGAAAAAACCTATACATAGATATTTTTAGCTACTTTACTTGTAATAGCCTAAAACTGAGTACAGTCCTGATGTCCTTCCATGAGTGAACAGTTATACAAAAATCTGGTATATCCATACATGCAATACTACTCAGCAAGGAAAAGGATTGCATGAACTATTGATACACGCAACAACTTGAATGAATGTCTGGAGAATTATGATGAGCCCAAAAAGCCAGTCCCAAAAGGATAGGTACTGTATGAGCCCATTTATATAACATTCTTGAAATGACAAAATACTAGAAATGGAGAACAGGTTCGTGATTGCATGGGGCGAAGAACGAGGTTGGGAATTGGTGAGAAAGAAGGACGAATGCTACAAAAGAATGCTACAAGAATCTTTGTGATGAAAGTTCTCTGCATCTTGACTGTATCAATATCAATATCTTGGTTGTAATATTGTACTAAAGTTCTGTAAGATATTAGCATTGGAGGAAAGTAAGGGTATATGAGATTTCTCTGTATTATTTCTTAGAACTGTGGGTAAATCTCAAAATGATGTTTGGTTTTATATATATATATATACACTTATGTGTATGTTATTATAATTTTATACCTAAAGAAATATATATGTTTAGTTTACATAAAATATTTCTAAAAGAATTAATAACATAAACTATGACCTTGAGTTGTTATGGAAATGAGGATCATAGTAGCTATGCATATTTTTTCCTTGTTGGATGTGCATGTGTGTGTGTATGTGTATGTGTACAAATTATTAAGTTATTGCCTACCAGTTCCAAAGCTACTCTTCTCTCTGCTTTATGTTTCTGGAACTGGGACTTCACAAATCACACTTCTGCTTTCCTAACTTAGGCTTTCCCTCTTAAGCTCCACCAACACAGGGAAACTAAAAGACAGAAGGAGAATAAAGGAACTTCCTCCTCCTCATTTGCTTCCTGTGGGCTTCTCTGTTCCATGTCCTTCTGGGCATCACACAATAACAGGTCTTCTCCATCTAAGAGTATGAAGGCCTTCCAACAGCAGCAGCTGAATTCAATTTGCATGTTTTCCAATCCTTGCAAAACCAGTCACATTGAACTGGTGTCAGCAAACTTTTGCTATAAAGGACCACATAGTAAATATTTCAAGCTTTGCAGTCCATTCGTTCATATAGCAACTACTCAACCCTGCTGTTGTAGCAACAGCTGTAGATAATATTTAACTGAATATGCATGGCAAGTATAACTTTATTTTTGGACCCTGAAATTTTAATCTTCTATGAATTTTATGTGTCACAAAATATTATCATTATAAGTGAAATTGTGCCCCTCAAAAAGATATGTTTTACTTGTAACCTCCTATGTCTGTGATTGTGGCCTTATTTGGAAATGAGGTCTCTGCAGATAATCAAATTAAGGTGAGGTCATAATCAAATTAAGGTTAGGTCATCCAATATGACTGGTATCCTTCCTTTCACTTTTCTTTTTTTTTTTTCTTTTTTTAAGAAATGGGGTCTTGCTATGTTGCCCAGGCCAGTCTTGAACTCCTGGGCTCAAGTGTTCCTTCCTCCTCTACCTCCTAAAGTGCTGCAATTACAGGCATGAGCCTTCATGCTCAAGCCAGTGGTATCCTTACAAGAAAAAAATGTTGCAAAGACATGGACACAGAAAGGAGTTCGTTCTGTGAAAATGGAAGCCAAGATTGAAGCAATCAGCTACAAGCCAAGGACTGATTGCCACCTCCGGAAACTAGAAAAAGTCAAGGAAGGATTCTACCTAGAATCTCAGGGAAATCATCGCCCTGTTGCTAACTCTATTTTGGATTTCTAGTTCCCAGAACTGTACAAGAGTAAATTTCTGTTGTTTTAAGTCATGTAATTTGTGGTATTTTGTTACAGGTGGCCCTAGGAAACTAATACCCTTATTCTTTTATTTTTTATTCAATGTTTTAAAAACATAAAAAACCATTCTTAACTCCCAGGTCATACAAAACAGGTAGAAGGCTGGACTGGGCCTATAGGCACCTGATCCCCACCTCAAAACATCAACATGTGCCAAGCAATGCCCATAAAGTCTGTTTTAGGCCCACACTACTACATTCTAAGAATTTCAGTCTCTTCCCTTTTCCTCCACCCTGAGGGAAAGGTAGATGCTTCTGTAATTGCTACTTATATTACACTTCGCTATTCTCTCTTTCCTCTTCAGTTACCTAGCTAATAACTTTATACCTAGTTAACAATTATTTATGTTAAATTTTCTCTGTTAAAATAATTGCGTGTTTTTTCTCCTGGCTGGATCCTGACAGATATAATTTTCTTCTGAAAAGATTATTCAAGATTTTATATGAAGTACATTGACCTTTAAGGCTTTTGGGATGCCATGGTAATTATTAAGTTTGATTTTAGGTAATTAAGTTTGATTTTAGGTAATTGAGACAACTCTTTGCAGAGCTGAGATCCCTGACACAGAAATTGCATACTTTGTCACAAACTTTAATTAATAATCATTCTTGCTTTAATAGATTCATTCCTCTGAGGACCCTCAAGTACTTCAGAAGAACTAAAAAATGAATACCGTGTTACACCGAAGAAGAAATAAAAGCTGCCAGTGTCTTCAGAAGTTAAACAGACACCTGTTCTTTGACCCAGCAAACCCATCCTAGGTACTTACCCAAGAGAAACAAAAACATGTATTTACAAAAAGACTTGTATAAAATGTTCAAAGCAGCCTTACTCATAACAGCCAAAATCTGAAATAACCCAAATGTCCATCAATAGGATAAAGAATAAGTAAACTGAAATATAACCATATAATGAAATACTAATCCATCAATAAAAAGGAATGAACTTCTGATACACAAAACAATGTAAATAAACGTTAGGAACATTATGTTGAATAAAAGAAAAGACACCAAAGAACATACGTAATTTTGTTTATATGAAGTTCAAGAACAGGTAAAAATAATCTGTGATGATGGAAATCAGAACAATGGTTGACTTAGGGTAAAAGAAGAATGTTGACTGGAAAAGGGCAGGAGGGAAGTTTTGGGGTGATAGAAATACATCCTAGTTGGGATAAGGATGAAAGAGGCTTATATATTTGTCAAAGCTCATTGACATGCACTTTATTTTTTTAGATGAGGTCTTACTCTGTCTCTCAGGCTGGAGTGCAGTGGCACGATCACTGCTCACTGCAGCCTCAACCTCCGGGGTTCAAGTGATCCTCTCACTTCAGCCTTCTCAATAGCTGGGACCACAGATGTGCACCACCACACCCGGCTAATTTCTTTATTGTTTGTGGAGATGGGATCTGCCTATGTTGCCTGGGCTAGTCTTGAACACCTGGGCTCAAGCAAACCTCCCACCTCAGCCTCCCAAAGTGCTGGGATTACAGGCGTCAGCTACTGTGCCCAGTTAATCTGCACTCTTAATAGATGCATTCCACTTTATGTAAATTTTACTTTAAAAGCATAAGAATAAGTAAAAGAAAAAAAAACTAAGGCATCGGTGAATCTCTAATTTTCAGACCTGAAATTCATAGCATAACCTTTGGAATTATAGACTAAGCCTTTAGAAGGCAAGCACTAAAACTATCTTCTTTGTTATATATCTAATTTAACATGCTGTAACATATCTATTGATCCAATAGGTGTTAATATTAGAAGCATGAGCATGTTTCAAACATATAAAGTAGGTATCACTTCCAAATAAAATCTGCGTAAGTAGTTCAAGTTTGGCCTTCCCTTTTACCCTTCCTTTTTTTACAGTATAAAAGATTCTGAGGGAGTTTTTTTTTTTTTTTTTCTCACCAGATTTTGATTCCCAGCAAGCATCACCAATATACAATAACTCATTGAAGGAAAATATTCTTCCTTTGGGAAAAAGACTAAAATTAAACACTTTTCATCTACCTAAAAATCATTACAATGGCATCAAAATGTGAATAATTTAATCTGCTCATAAAATATTGCCTACCACTGACAGTGCTTGGCTGTATGTTCAGATTGACCCAATTTAAGAATTTCTAGTCACAAAAAATTTCAAGTTGAAAAGTGATGACAACAGTCACCTTTTCAAGTCTAGTTCACAGACATTATGAGTAATTTTTTTGCAATGTCAAGCCATTTTGGCATAGCATTTGCCTTCCATCATGAACGACTAAGTGTTCCTTTTCTTTGTTTACCTTACTTTTAATTAAACAAATAACATATTGTTGGGGGCTGGGCACAATGACTCATACCTGTAGTCCCAGCACTTTGGGAAGCCAAGATGGGCAGATAGCTTGAGATTAGGGGTTCAAGACCAACCTGACCAACACGGTGAAAATCCATCTCTACAAAAAAAAAATCCGAATAACAAAATAACATATTGTTGGGTGTGTGTGCATGTAACTTGAAACAACCCAAGTGCTTATTAATAAGAGAATTGATGAAATAATTATGGAAACATGCAGCTTTTTTTTCTTAATGAGATACCTTTAAATGTGGTGGCATGAAAAATTTTTCTGGATATATTAAGTTGTTAAAAACGAAGTCACAGAAGGAGAGGCATAGTATGATCATATTATGTTCAAAAATCTATAACTGTAAAATCATAAAATGTCTGTAAGTATTATGAAACGAATAAAGAAAACATTTAGAAGGATCCATCTACACTGTTAAAGTAGTTAACTAGAAAGAAATGTTCAAAAGAAGGTGTACGGAAAAGGATTTGCACTTGAATTTTATAAGCAGCACATAAATCCAGTTTCTGGAACAATGCTTGATACAAAGCAGATAACAAATAGTTGTTGAATGAATTAATATATTACTTAAGGAATCAATGGCTTCTATAACTTTAAAACAAAACAATTATATTAAAAAACACAAATAAGTAAAACAAATAGAAACCATCTAAAATCAGCTCCCCAAAGAACTGTTGTTTACATTTTGGCATATACATATAGCCCAATGTTTTTATTTTTAATTTTCAAAAATTGTATATATTTATGGTGTGCAACATGATGTTTCAATATATGCACACATTGTAGAATGGCTAAATCAAGCTAATTAACATATCTATTACCTTACATACTTTTCTTTTGTGTATGTGACGAGAGATCTAAAATCTACTCTAAGCAATTTTCAGCAATGTTAATAAGTATACAACATATTATTAACTATACTCATCATGTTGTTCAATAGATCCCTTGAACTTATGACTCCCATTGAAATGAAATTTTGAATTCTTTGTATCCAATATTTTTCTTTTTAATACACAATATTAAAGCACCAGACCAGGCATGTAGCACAAGCCTATAATCTTAGCACTTTGGGAGGCAAAGACAGGTGCATCTCTTGAGGTCAGGAGTTCGAGACCAGTCTAGCCAACATGGTGAAACCCCCTCTCTACAAAAAATACAAAAATTAGCCAGGCGTGGTGGCACACACTTGCAGTCCCAGCTACTCAGAAGGCTGAGGTGGGAGGATAACCTTGAAAGAGAGAGACCCTGTCATATTGTTATATATTGTTTTATACTCAGTACCTGTTTTAAGAAAAAAATAAGGAAGTAAAACCAAAGACAGGCAGCCCGGCACCAGGCCCGAAACCAGGACTGGGCCTGCCTGACCTAAACCTAGTAATTAAAAATCAATTCATAACTTAGAAATCGATGTTATTCATAGATTCTAGACATTGTATAGAAGAACATGTGAAACTCCCCGCCCTGTTCTGTTTCACTCTGACCACCGGTGCATGCAGCCCCTGTTAGGTACCCTCTGCTGGAGCAAATCAATCATGACGCTTTCACGTGAAATCTTTAGCGTTGTGAGCCCTTAAAAGGCACAGAAATTGTGCACTCAGGGAGCTCAGATTTTAAGGCAGTAGCTTGCCGATGCTCCCAGTTGAATAAAGTCCTTCCTTCTAAAACTCAGTGTCTGAGAGGTTTTGTCTGCGGCTCGTCCTGCTACAACCAGAGCCCAGGAGGTAGAGGTTACAGTAAGCTGTGATCATGCCACTGCACTTCAGACTAGGCAACAGAGTGAGACCTGTCTCCAAAAACAAAACAAAAAAAGATAAAACAATGTACAATATTTTGTAAATTGTCGCTTTCCCCAATCAAAAATATACCAGGGTATCTTTCTTTTCTTTTCTTTCTTTCTTTCTTTTTTTTTTTTTTTTTTTTTTTTTTTTTCTTTTGAGACAGAGTCGCACTCTGTTGCCCAGGCTGGAATACAGTGATGCGATCTCAGCTCACTGTAACCTCCGCCTCCCAGGTTCAAGCGATTCTCCTGCCTCAGCTTCCCAAGTAGCTGGAATTACAGGCATGTGCCACCACACCCAGCTAATTGTTGTATTTTTAGTAGAGACAGGGTTTCACAATGTTGGCCAGGTTGGTCTTGAACTCCTGAGCGCCAGAGATCTGCCTGCCTCGCCCTCCCAAAGACTGGGATTACAGGCGTGAGCCACTGCGCCCAGCCACCAAGGTATGTTTCAATGCCAATAAATACATGCCTCAATAATTTTTAATGTCTTCATTTTATTTTAGCATTCATTTTTTTATACTAACAGAACTATTCTCCTTAATTTAAATGTCAATAATGTTCATTCAGTCAGTCAGTCAGTAGCTCAATCAATAAATAGTTTTAAAGACCATGCAATATTTCAGGCAGGTACTCAGGCAAGCATAAGAATACAACAGTTAATGAGGGGAAGAAAGGCACCTGTCTTCATAGCAACTGGAGTCTATGAGGTGAGATAAACACTATACGAATAAATAGAAAGATAAATACATGGTTTTAAAGTATAATAAGAAACCTTTTTAAAAATTTTGGAGACAGGATCTCACTCTGTCACTCAGGCTAAAGTGCAATGGCAAGATCACAGCTCACTATAGCCTCTATCTCCTAGGCTCAAGTGATCCTCCCACATTAGCCTCCCAAGTAGCTGGGACTACAGGTGTGCACCACTATGCTCAGCTAATTTAAAAAAAAAAAAAATTTAGTAGATATGAGGTCTCGCTATGTTGCCTAGGCTAGTCTTGAACTCCTGAACTCAAGCCATCCTCCTGCTTCAGCCTCCTAAAGTGCTGGGATTACAAGTGTGAGCCACAGCACCCAGTCAAGAAATTTTCTTAGAAGATGCTATTCATAATAGAAAAAAATACGTTTAGAAGATGTAATTCAATAATTTCCCTTTGTGAGTGTCCAATTTAAGCTGAACTTGCAGGATGGGTTGAATGTGGCCAGGCAAAAAGAGCAGAGAGCACTGCAGACAGTGAGAACAGAATCAGAGAAGAACGTGCCACTGTGGAACAGAGAGAAAGCAGAACTGAAGAAACTTCTGGAGGAAGGGTGTGGCACTAGACTAGCTTGCAGGGTAGAACTTTGGATTTTATTCTAAGTGCAGAGGGGAGCCACCAAAGAGGGGTTTTGTTTTTGTTTTTGTCCCCTCCCCATCCCATGTATAAATGTACAAGGTTTTTCTTTCTTGAGTTCACTGACCACTAAGAACAGAATGGATTGCAGGAGCAAGAATGAAAATACACAGATGACGAATAAAATGAGGGTTTCCAGGCTTGGGAAAGTATGAAGGAGTAAGAACAGCTGTCCACGGATAGAAAGTGTTGCAGAATGATTTGGCAAAGAAAGATGATGGGGAAGCAGTTGGAAAGTGTCTTTCTGTAACAATTCAATGCACACAGTATTTTACATATAATTTCAGGGTCCTTGTAGAACCCCTGAGTAGAAGACCACAGCTTTAAGACTGGTCACCATCCTTATCAAGAGAAAAGTGGGATTTGAGATGGGTTTAATAATTCTCTTGCCCTTACTGCCCTACTTGCCTTCCTTCCTTGCCCTTGAGAAGGCACCAAGACCTCAGGAGCCATGGTAAGGTTACTGTTAAAATATTAAAACTAATTTACATTGCCAGTGTACCTTCATACTCATTTAAAAATAGAAGACTGCCCAGAAGGAATGTGCTGGGAACAGAAAGAAACCAACTTAGTGCTATACTCTTACCACAAATCATTTAGAATAACATTTACAAACTGGCCAGTAGGTGATGAAATACCTTCCCAAATTTCTCTGCTTGTCTTTCCCTGTTTGGTCATTTATAGTGGCGCTTCTACATTGCTAAAAATAGGTTCTCAAATATGCCAAAAATAATTGAGTCTGCTGTCCTCAATCTCCAAGGGATAGGAGACTGATATTAAACTGAAAGTAATCATTCTGAATAGAGAGATGTTTTATTGTTTGGGGCTTGTTGGTATGGATTCTTCACCAGTGTTTGTTGTTGTTTTTAATACACTTTAAGTTCTGGGATACATGTGCAGAATGTGCAGGTTTGCTACATAGGTATACATGAGCCATGGTGGTTTGCTGCACCCATCAACCCATCATCTACATCAGGTATTTCTCCTAATGCTATCCCTCCCCTTGCCCCCCATCCCCCAACAGGCCCAGTGTGTGATGTTCCCCTCCCTGTGCCCATGTGTTCTCATTGTTCAACTCCCACTTATGAATGCTTGGTTTTCTGTTCCTGTGTTAGTCTGCTGAGAATGATGGCTTCCAGCTTCATCCATGTCTCTGCAAAGGATATGAACTCATCCTTTTTTATGACTGCATAGTATTCCAGGTGTGTATGTGCCACATTTTGTTTATCCAGTCTAATATTGATGGGTATTTGGGTTGGTTCCAAATCTTTGCTATTGTGAACAGTGCTGCAAAAAACATACATGTGCATGTGTCTTTATAGTAGAATGATTTATAATCCTTTGGGTATATACCCAGTAATGGGATTGCTGGATCAAATGGTATTTCTGGTTCTAGATCCTTGAGGAATCACCACACTGTCTTCCACAGTGGTTGAACCAGTTTACAGTCCCACCAACAGTGTAAAAGTGTTCCTGTTTCTCCACATCCTCTCCAGCACCTGTTATTTCCTGACTTTTTAATGATCGCCATTCTAACTGGTGTAAGATGGTATCTCGTTGTGGTTTTGATTTGCATTTCTCTGATGGCCAGTGATGATGAGCATTTTTTCATGTGTCTGTTGGCTACATAAATGTCTTCTTTTGAGAAGTGTCTGTTCATGTCCTTCACATGCTTTTTGATGGGGTTGTTTTTTTCTTGTACATTTGTTTGAGTTCTTTGTGGATTCTGGATATTAGCCCTTCGTCAGATGGATAGATTGCAAAAATTTTCTCCTATTCTGTAGGTTGCCTGTTCACACTGATGATAGTTTCTTTTTCTGTGCAGAAGCTCTTTAGTTTAATTTGATCCCATTTGTCTATTTTGGCTTTTGTCACCATTGCTTTTGGTGTTTTAGTCATGATGTCTTTGCCCATACCTATGTCCTGAATGGTATTGCCTAGGTTTTCTCCTAGGGTTTTTATGGTTTTAGGTCTTATGTTTAAGTCTTTAATCCATCTTGAGTTAATTTTTGTATAAGGTGTAAGGAAGGGGTCCAGTTTCAGTTTTCTGCATATGGCTAGCCAGTTTTCACAGGACCATTTATTAAATAGGGAATCCTTTCCCCATTGTTTGTTTTTGTCAGGTTTGTCAAAGATCAGATGGTTGTAGATGTGTGTCATTATTTCTGAGGCCTCTGTTCTGTTCCATTGCTCTATATATCTGTTTGGGTAACAGTACCATGCTGTTTTGGTTACTGTAGCCTGGTAGTGTAGTTTGAAGTCAGGTAGCATAATGCCTCCAGCTTTGCTCCTTTTGCTTAGGATTGTCTTGGCTATGCAGGCTGTTTTTGGTTCCATATGAACTTTAGTTTTTTCCAATTCTGCAAAGAAAGTCATTGGTAGCTTGATGAGGATAGCATTGAATCTATAAATTACTTTGGGCAGTATGGCCATTTTCACGATATTGATTCTTCCTATCTATGTGCAGGAAATGTTTTCGCATTTGTTTGTGTCCTCTCTTTGGTCTTTTCATGTAGTCCCATGTTCCTTGGGGACTTTATTCTCTCCTTTTCATTCTTTTTTCTCTAATCTTGTCCTCACACTTTATTTCATTAAGTTGATCTTCAATCTCTAATATCCTTTCTTCCACTTGATCAATTTGGCTATTAATACTTGTGTATGCTTCACAAAGTTCTCGTGCTGTGCTTTTCAGCTCCATCAGGTCATTTATGTTCTTCTCTAAACTGGTTATTCTAGCTAGCAATTCCTCTAACCTTTTTTCAAGGTTCTTAGTTTCCTTGCATGGGGCTAGAACACGCTCTTTTAGCTCAGAGGAGTTTGTTATTACCCACCTTCTGAAGCCTACTTCTGTAAATTCATCAAACTCATTCTCCATCCAGTTTTGTTCCCTTGCTGGCAAGGAGCTGTGATCTTTTGGAGAACAGGCATTCTGGCTTTTGGAATCTTCAGCGTTTTTGTGCTTGTTTTTCCTCATCTTCGTGGATTTATCTACCTTTGGTCTTTGCTGTTGGTGACCTTCGGATGGAAATTTTGCGTGGTCATCCTTTTTGTTGATGTTGATGCTATTGCTTTCTGTTTGTTAGTTTTCCTTCTAACAGTCAGGTCCCTCTTCTTCAGGTCTTCTGGAGTTTGCTGGGGATCCACTCCAGACCCTGTTTGCCTAGGTAGGCAGAGGCTACAGAACACCAAAGATTGCTACCTGCTCTTTCCTCTGGAAGCTTCTTCCCAGAAGGGCACCCACCAGATGCCAGTCAGAGCTCTCCTGTATGAGGTGTCTGTCGACTCCTACTGGAAGGTGTCTCCCTGTCAGGAGGCACGGGGCTCAGGGACCCACTTGAAGAGACAGCCTGTCCCTTAGCAGAGCTCAAGCGCTGTGCTGTGAGATACTCTGCTCTCTTCAGAGCCGGCAGGCAGGAACATTTAAGTCTGCTGAAGCCGTGCCCACAGCTGCCCCTTCCCCCAGGTGCTCTGTCCCAGGGAGATGGGAGTTTTATCTATAAGCCCCTAACTGGGGCTGCTGCCTTTCTTTCAGAGATGTCCTGCCCGGAGAGGAGGAATCTAGAGTGGCAGCCTGGCTCCAGCGGCTTTGTGGCGCTGTGGTGTGCTCCACCCTGTCCAAATTTCCAGGCAGCTTTGTTTAAACTGTGAGGGGAAAACCGCCTACTCAAACCTCAGCAATGGCAGGTGCCCCTCCCCCGACCAAGCTCCAGCAACCCAGATCCTCCAGACTGCCCTGCTGGCTGCAAGAATTTCAAGCCAGTGGATCTTAGCTTGCTGGACTCTGTGTGGGTGTGATCCACTGAGCAAGACCACTTGGCTCCCTGGCTTCAGCAGCCCTTCCAGGGGAGTGAATGGTTCTGTCTTGCTGGCGTTTCAGGTACCACTGGGGTACCAAAAAATAAAAAATAAATAAAAATTAAAAAAATAAAATAAAATAAATAAAAGAAACAACCTCCTGCAGCTAGCTTGGTGTCTGCCCAAAAGGCAGCCCAGTTTTGTGCTTGAAACCCAGGTCCCTGGTGGCGTAGGCACCCGAGGGAATCTCCTGGTCTGTGGGTTGCAAAGACCATGGGAAAAGTGTAGTATCTGGACTGGAATGCACTGTTCCTCATGGCACAGTCCCTCATGGCTTTCCTTGCCTATGGGAGGGAATTCCCTGACCCCTTGCACTTCCCGGGTGAGGCGATGCCCCTCCCTGCTTCTGCTTGCCCTTCGTGGGCTGCACCCAGTGTCAATCCAGTCCCAGTGAGATGAACCTGGTACCTCAGTAGGAAATGCAGAAATCACCCTCCTTCTGCATTGATCTCACTGGGAGCTGCAGACTGGAGCTGTTCCTATTTGGCCATCTTGTCTGGGAATCCCTGATTCAACCAAGTGTTTTTAACTAAAAACAAAAATGTAGTCATTTCTCTGCCCTGATAAGGTACTGTACCATATGTTTTCACAGTGTTCTGTAAATATCAAGAATATGACATGTCCTTTGCCTTTAGGTATAAGGGAAATACCAAGATAGTTTCCAGCCTGTAACTTTCCGCTGGGAGGGCTAAAGGAAAGAGTCATACCGCAAATCTAAGGGTCTCTTCATTGAAGATTCCATAGCGCTTCTCTGACTTCTCCATGCCACAGGGTCCTCCTCTCCTCTGAGCTCATTCGCTGGTCACAGGCTCCTTATAGTATTAGGTATCTTGTTGTAAGATATGTCTTGCCTTTACAAGACCCTGGAGGCACTATCTCTTGCTTTTATCTGTGCTTCCCATGAAATTTGTACAGTGCTTGCTCCCTGTAAGCACTCAGCCAATGCCGATTCATACAGCATAAAAGTTCCTAAAACTTGGTAGGGGATAGAGTCTTTTTTTTCTTTTTCTTTTTTAAGGCATCCAGAAAAACAAGATCTTCTAGACTTTAGAACAATTCATATGCCTATTAGATCATCCTCTGAGATTCACATTCTTGTGAATGTGGTACAATCTTTAATGTTTTTTTAGGAATCCTCTGGCTCTGGGTTAGTCTAGGCAATAGAAAATGAAGACTCTAACCCCAAGGAGGGCAAGCTCCTGGGAAGTAACATGAATACCGCATCTCACCACCCCTGCCTTGGGAGTCAACACAAATTTGTCTTTAAGAAAAACAGACATCCTAAAGAACTCCAGGGCCAATGGAGGACCCTGACCTTCCTCAGAAGCTGACACAGAAGGCCAAACCTTGCTCACTCTCAATCTAATTTCCCTAAGCTCACTTTTAACCTGTCAGGTCACCACAACCCAAATAGCCAGCATTCCCACAAGAACAGGTCCAGGTCAGGACAGCTGTATTAATTGTATTAATAGTATGATACCAACAATAAAGGAAATGAGAAGCCCATCCCCCGATCATGAATGCAGCCCTGCACTGACCAAACCCAATGGAGCAGTCAAGGAGCCACAATTTAAGATAATGACATATTAAACTGAGGCAAGAGGTGAGAGACTAAAAACTGCATTTTGAGGAATCATTAAAGGAAAATGAGGGTGCTTGACCAAGAAAAGAGAAGGCCTGGTAGCTGCATTGTAGAATTTGAAGGAAGAAAGTATATGAAAGATGTTGACCATTCCAAAGCCAGCCAGTTGGCAGAATTAGGAGCAGTGAGTGAAGCATATACAAGGCAGATGTCTTAGTCTAGGTTCCTTAGAAAACAGACTCTAAGGCAAAGCTTAGGCATTACTGCTTTATTTGGGGGTAAAATGTCAGAAAAAAGAGATGTGTGGCAGCAAAGGAGGGAGAACAAGAAAAAAATAGTATGTTATAAGGGTGTACACAGCTTCCCAAGAAACACTGCTGGTCACACATCTCTGCAGAAGCAGGGCAGGCACTGCACTATGCAGCAGTCAGCAGGAAGAAGAGCCAGTCATTTATCTCCCAGATCCTTCCTGACTCTTCACTCTCCACATGGCACAAATATCCCTACACTCCTTTTTGTTTTGTTTTGTTTTGAGACAGAGTCTCACTCTGTCACCCAGGCTGGAGTGCAGTGGTATGATCTCAGCTCACTGCAACCTCCGCCTCCTGGGCTCAAGGGATTCTCATGTCTCAGTCTCCCCAGTAGCTGAGACTCCAGGCATGTGCCACCATGCCCAGCTAATTTTTGAATTTTTAGTAAAGATGGGGTTTCACCATGCTGGCCAGGGCTGGTCTCGAACTCCCGACCTCAAGCGATCCACCCTCCTCAGCCTCCCAAAGTGAAATACCCCTACACTTCTTAGTAACTTTCTCCTACTCCTTCAAGGGGCACTGAGAGAACCAGAGTCTCAGTGGTGCCGCAGGATCTGATCTGGCCCAAGCCCTGGAGTTGCCACAGCTCCTACCACAGAGAATGTGACCAAGGCTGTGCCAAAGCCCAGCTCTCACACCCAGGAAAGTCAGAAACTACTGAGTGTAAGGAGATGAGGTGGCCACAATGGCAGTGGCAGCCAAAGCTTTATAACTGCAGGAATGGCCAGAAGCTGGCCTAACAGCAGAGACTGTGGGGATCGGTTCATAGACCACATCAGTACATCAGGTTTTAGTAACATGTCAGTTTCTAACATTTGATATGATCTAACGATAGAATTAGCCAGTGCTTTTCAAACATTACATGTATATGAGTACCCAGTACCCAGGAATCTTGTCAAGTGAAGATTCAGATTCAGCAAGTCTGGGATAGGGTTTCAGATTGGGCATTTCCTACTAACTCTCCAGGGATGCCTCGCTGCTGCTCCCAGGCTACACTCTGAATATGAAGTGAATGTTCTGCTTCACAAAGTGGTGAGTTTTACTTCCCTAGGTGTGTTTTAGCAGATCCTGAATTGATTGATCTTCTGTCACAAAAAGTCAGGTATTTTGCAGAAAAAGTCGCCTGCCTGGGATAAAAGGTGGAACTAAATGACTACTATAGAACTTTCCAAATCTAAAATTTTGATTTATTTACCAAAACCTAATGAGCACTAAACCAATAATGAACGATACATTAGTTTAAAAATGAGAAATGCCTAGCTTTGATTTTTTTCATTGCTCACTTTTCAGTGACGCCTTATCAAACCCAAAGCACAATTAGCCAAGATCCTGACTGAAATTTAGAGTTTTACCTAATGACGACTGACCAGAAATTGATGTAATTCAGTCAGTAACTAACATGAGCGATGTTTTTCTCATCATCTCCCTTTCAAAATCCTTCCTCATCCACAAGAAACTCAAGGAGTAAATGCAGAGATGTTGAAAGGTATAGACAGGACATCTAGGATTATTAGAGACTGTCTCCTGCAGACTCTTATCGAGCCTGAGTTAAGTGTAAAGTGAAAATTCAATCCTTTCACTTCATTCCCTGATGAATGAAAACCAAAAGAAAATCTCAATCCAGAACCTTAGGAATGTGAGTTTATAGACAGCTGAGTTTGCTAATGAGACAAAAGCTAACCTTTAGAACTAGATATATTTTTTCCTTTTTATCTAATGATTTTATTCCAATTATCACTTAGAACTGTCGTACAAATTTGAATTTGCCACTTCTCTTTACTTTTCAATTAATTTATCAAGTTTTCATATTCCCTATCATCAAGAGGCACATATAGGCTTTTTATTTTTTTATTTATTTTTATTTATTTTTTATTATTATTATACTTTAAGTTCTAGGGTACATGTGCATAACGTGCAGGTTTGTTACATATGTATACTTGTGCCATGTTG
>NW_012105220.1:227931-259541 GCF_000951045.1 Mandrillus leucophaeus | reverse complement strand
TAAACTAGTTCAACTATTATGGAAAACAGTATGGCGATTCCTCAAGGATCTAGAACTAGATGTACCATATCGGCTTTTTAAAGCCTTCTCCACATATACACTGGCTTTGTCCCCGGATGCTGAAGCCCTCACACTCCGAGGAGAGAGCGAGCTGCTTAATTTTCAAGGCTGGGCTGGGAGAACGGGCATACAATTCTACGGAGTTATAACTGCCACTGCTCCTCTCTGCCACATGGTGGCACTGTTGAAGACTGGCTCTACCCAGTGATGCGCGTCCGCTGCTACAGAGCCTCTGCCCGCCTAAACGCAGGTAGAAATTTCCGTGGCTCCCAGAGCAAGGACTGCCCTATCTCCCAGGGTTGAGCTCAGCCACGCAGTTGCAGCTCTTCCTTCCTTGCACTCTCGTGCCGCTTACGCCCGCTTCCCCAAATGCTGCCCAGCCCCGCGGGATGCTGTTCAGGACTCCTGCCAACATTCACCACTTCTCAGATCCAGAATCCTTTTCTCTCTTCCCTCCCTCAGAATGGGGTACATAGTTAGATTTTAAACCTTCAAAATACAAAAGGTCTTATTACAGCCCTCTTTCCTGTACAACCTACACCAACCTTTCCTAGGAAAGCTATCCTCAGTGACTCCTAGGTGCCCTTACCCAGCCCCAGACTCCTATTCACTTTCCTGACTTCTTAGACAAGATACACTGAAAACAATTGAACTTTTTGTTAACAAAAAGTGTTAACAAAAAAGTCTCACAGCCATCATTATGAACATCACAGTTTGGTTTGGTTTGGTTTGGCGTGGTATTTTTTTAAGGTAAGTATACACGTGTCTTTTGTATTAGAAAAATTATAGATTCAGAGCACATGATTTGACGATCCTATTGCACAGCTAATATTTTGGGGAGATCCTTGATTTCTAACCCATCTCTGGCTGGGAAGCACATGCTCTTTGCAGTTCACCATGTGGTCCCCCCACCTCCCTGCCTCACTGCCTCCCTACCCAGGACTCTCTGACATATGCCATCACTTCTCCTCCAATCTTACTCACTTCTTTTTTACATGCATATCTTTATGCTCCAGCTAAATTTAACTATGACCATTTCTCCAAAAACGAGCTATACTTTCCCATCTCTGTGCCTTTGCTCATGTTGTTCCTATTTTCCTAAATTGCCCCTTATTTTATCCCTGCCTTTTGAAAGCTTAACCATCCTTTGAGGCCCACCCACACACTAAATCCTTCTCCAGGTTTTTTATAATCCCTCTGACTGAATGTGATCTCTTCCTCCTTTGTATCTCCACAGCAATTTATGCATTATCTCTTTTAAAGTAATTTCATTCCTACATTGCAAACATTTGAGATGTTGACTTCAGTGAACATAGCATTTTATTTTTTTTTTCCTACAGCATTGAGAATAGCATCTTATACTTAGTAAGCATTTAGTAAATACATGTTGAATGGAATTTCATTGCCAAAAGCATCCTTGAACCTTTAGTAAAATTCTGCTAATCTAAGCTTGGTCCCTTTTAGCATACTGTAATCGCTTGAGGATTAAATTCAAAAGAGGAAATATAAAATAGGAAGAAAAGGAGGATATTGAAGTTTTGTATAGGTTGCAAAAGTCCCAAATGGTTCTGAGAGCTAGGAATTTCTACTGATACATTCAGTGACCTCACGGCATAGAAGAAAATCATCCATGTTTGCAGTTGAGAAAGACAAAGGGGGAATTGGGGGAAGTAAAAATGGGGGTGTCATTTCATAGAGCTGATCACTCTCTCTTCTCTTGGTTCCCATCATGGCACTCTCACTTTGCTTTCCTGACATCCAACTGATCCCGATTCCCTCTCCTCAATCTCTTGATGCTGGAGTACCCCAGGACTTAGTTCCACCTCTTCTATTGTTCTCCATCTCTCTCCTTCTTCCTAAGAGGTTAACTTTGCCACATGAGCACCTTACAATCCACTAGAAAATGACTGATAAGGAGCACAGGTGGGGACTGGTCTTAAACATCATATTTCCAGCTTCTGACATTGGCACAGGACTTGCAAGGCTGTGAGTGACAGGTGGCAGTGAGTGTATAAAATCAGAACTTTGGTTCACCTAGGTGTTTCTTTGGACATGTGATGATTTATAAGACTGGTAAATAAAATCAAGTGCATGTTTGAGAACTAGCCGTACCCAGTGATGTGTATCTGCTGCTGCAAAGAGCTTTTGCTGGTCTAGACCCATGTAAAGATTTCTTTTACCTGGAAAGAAAAGGATAAGTAGAAATGATACTGAACCAATGTCTTTCCTTTTGCTTTCCTTGATGGTAATCAGAAAACTCTGCGGACATTAGACCTCATAAGGCAAGTCGCTGTGTGCTTACACTTGCCAAATGTTTTGTTCTTTGGAGCCTTTTTAAGAATGGAAGAAAATAAAAAATGCAAGAGCCTTTTATGATCATTTATTGTACCACTGCTAATTTGAAACCTGCCACTCATAACATGGGGAATGATGATTACTATACATATAGTACTATATACATAGAAATATATAGTAACATATATATTACCATATACATTTATATAGTATATATAATTATATTGTAGTATATAGTATATATTGTTTTATATATAATATACTATATATTCCTATTTTCCTAAATTACCCCTTATTTTATCCCTGCCTTTTGAAAGCTTAACCATCCTTTGAGATATATAATATATAATATACATTTATACACACATTTATACATTTATTAATTTACCATATACATTTATATATAGTATATATTGTTTTATACATAATATATAATATATTATCTATTATATTTTATAACATACATAATATAGTATATTATATGTAAAACAATATATACTACATGTAAATAGATATAGTAATATATATTACTATATATTCCTATATATAAAGCAATCATCATTCTCCATGTTATGAGTGGCAGGCTTCAAATTAACAGTGGCACAATAAATGATCATAAAAGGCTCTTGCATTTTTTATTTTCTTCCATTCTTAAAAAGGCTCCAAAGAACAAAACATTTGGGACGTGTAAGCACACAATGACTTGCCTTACGAGGTCTAATGTCTATGGAGTTTTCTGACTTTATATATATATATGTGCGTGTATATATATATATGACTATATATTTATATATATAGTACTATATATAGTAATCATCATTTAATCATGATTCCACAATGAGAGAGAGAGAGAGTCTTGCTCTGTTGGCCAGGCTGGAGTGCAGTGGCACAATCACAGCCAACACAGTCTCACCTGTACCTCCTGGACTCAAGCGATTCTCCCATCTCAGTCTCTCAAGAAGCTGGAACTACAGGT
Source organism: Mandrillus leucophaeus (assembly GCF_000951045.1). Classification (NCBI taxonomy): domain Eukaryota; kingdom Metazoa; phylum Chordata; class Mammalia; order Primates; family Cercopithecidae; genus Mandrillus; species Mandrillus leucophaeus. The sequence continues at coordinate 256,210 of NW_012105220.1, read as the reverse complement.
GCATGCCACCACACTCGGTTAATTTTTTAAAAATTTTTGTAGAGATAGGGTCTCCCTATATTGTCCAGGCTGGTCTCTAACTCCAGAACTCAAGCAATTCTCCCACCTTGGCCTCCCAGCGCTGGGATTACAAGCATGAACCACAGCATCCAGCCTTATATATTCTCCTACCATGGAAGTTAGTAGCTTTGTCTCTGGTAAAAAGTCTTTCCCCTAGGATACATACATGCTGGTGTGTGGATGTGTGTGTGTATTTGTGAGTATATAAGTCTATGTGTATGTGTAAGTGTATATGTATGCATGTGTATATGTATTCATGTGTGTATATGAGTGTGTGTGATGTGTGTGAAATTCTCTCCTTACCCAGTTCTACACACTGATGCTCTGACTGAATCAAATTGCATTCTCCAGAGGTAGCTGCTGAACTTCCTGATTTTCTTCTATATAAAATACCAAAACAACTTCCAAATAAATGGGTTGTTAAGTACCCTTCACTACTTTGAAGGGCTGTGCCTGATTTTCTTGCCACTGTGGGAATTTTACCAATAGTATTGAATAGAAGTCAAGTGTTTAAAAAATAAACAAAACTTACTTTCTAAAAACAACTTCACTTAAATCATTTTAGAAACTATCTTTAGAACCTGATACCTATAAAGAAAACATTTTTATTTAAATCTTCATAGGCGAATATGAGTCATCCAATTCGTAAACTCTTTCCTCGTATAATGAAAGTTTGGTTAGTTCAGAACTTCTACTTCCTTGATAAATTGCCCTAACATGTCCTATATCTGCAGAATCTAAAATAGCTAGGTTTAGAAAGGAGGACTCTAAGCCACATTATCATGGCCAGTGGTCCCCAAACATTTTTAATTACATACCTCATCAATAAAACATTTTAGCATTTGACCATATTCATGTATATTTATTTGTAAATTATATACATGTACTACTGTGTAGACTATCATATTACCTATATAGCAAAGTGGACATAAAATAATTTTAGAATCCAAATTAAAATAAATGTCGCTATTTTAAATTTTTTATTTTTTAATGGCACAAAAAATCCTTTATTCTTCTCTTAGAAATTTTATTATTGATGGTAGTATTTTCATTGACAGCAGTGAATTGAATATATTTCATTTTTTGTAAAGTCTTGGTTTGTCTTCACGTTCTGAAAGCATGGTTTCAAATGTCTTTCTAGTCATAATGGCTTCACACTATCATTAATTAATAACTCAAGGCATAACGCACAATGACTAAGGCACATTGCTAATGCGACTGGATGTGAATCTCTATTAGTTTGTTAGGGCCACCTTAATAAAGAGCTAAAACTGAGTGACTTAAACAACAGAAACTTCTTTTCTCACTGTTCTAGAGGCGGGAAGTCCAAGATCAATCAAAGTGTTGGCATTGGCTTATTGTGAGCTGTTCCTGTGGGGGAAGGATGTGTTCCAGGTCTCTCTTCTTCACTTGTGTATGTTTTTCGTCTGCCTGGGTCTTCCCATGTTCTTCCCTCTATTCATAGCTCTGTGTCCAAATTTCCTCTGTTATAAGGACACCAGTCATATTGGTAGAGCCCACCCTAATGATCTCATTTTAACTTAATTACCTCTGTAAAAACCTTATCTCTAGAAAAGGTCACATTCTGAGATACTGGAGGGTTAGAATTTCAAAATATGAATTTGGTGGGGTAGAGACACAGTTCAGCTCATAAGAAAATCCATATTTCAAATAGTTTTGTTTATAATGTTGAAGTGATGGGTCAATTTCTTGTCAGATGTGATCACCTCTGTCACGGACTTTGCATTATTATCTGACATTACCTTTATCACATGATTTCAATACAGAAATCATTTAAGACCCTTGCCCATTTCCCATGCTTATATATGTAAACTGTAAACCCTCTTAAGATACTGAAAGAAAGGGACGAATGACAGCACTGTTGTGCAGCTCCACCCCTCCCTCATGGTACCTTGACCATCTGAAATCTAGACCATCTGAGGGCACAACCAATTTCTTCATTGCATAAAGTTCTGATTCATCCTTTTTTATATTAATTCTAATATATGATAACTAATTTTATATTTAAATACTACATTTTATATTAGTTCTGATAGTTTATGCATACTATATATGTACTTAGTTATAATATATTCTTCCAGTGTGGCAATGGATTGTCTTGTGGGTGTGATCATCCTGTGTTGGAGACCTCTGATTCAGACCACACTTTCTAAAAACTACCTGCACATTTTCAAATTCAGACTGAAAAAGTTATTTATAAGAAGGGCCTGTGGCTGTGATGTAGGCTGTGAAATCTTGTTGCAGCCAAACCAAATCAAAAGGGCCCACAGACTTATGATACTCACTTTCTCTTTTCATTGCCTCCAATACATAGGTATTTAATTGTTCCCTGAGGTTTAAGGCAGTGGACTGAGAATAATACACGCTCCAGCTTTCATTAGTTCAATGGATGTTGATGTTCAAGTCATATTGTTTGGGGCATTTGTTGAAAATGTCATTCAGAAGATATCAACACTTTCTGAGTCATGGTTTGATTGAATTCATAGAATTATGTGATAGAAACCACATTCTTCACAAAAGTCACAAGGCTATAATGACGACAAGAGTTGAAAATGAAAGATGCCAAATATTCTGATCAATTCAATAAGGCAAAAAGACAAGCTAATTCACTCAGTGCTCCAGGCATTCAACTTCATAGAAGGAATGGAAATATTACATGTTTCCTAAAGAACTACAGAGGTAAAATCTCCTTTGTTTATAATGCATTTGGCCAAGTGTATTCTAGTTCTAGGGGCCTAAATAGGCCATCAAAAGAGCAACATTGCAGAGGCCAAATTATATATTCAGAGGAAATTAACAGCCTGCCAAAAGGAAAGGAGACCAACCAAAAAGAACAAGACGGAACACCCTGTTGAGGTGGCTCTAAAATTCTCAGAGCTGGTCCTGCAACCATAATGCAAAAATAGCAACAAAAGCCAATTAAATGGAGAATGTTTGATGTTTTTCATCCTCCAAGTACATTCTAAACTGGCACAAAACAATTACTTTCTACAGTTCTGGGTAGAAAGGAAATAGCTCGGGTGAGCATTACGACGGTATCTAATCATGGTACAGCAAAAGTAGAACAAGTCTGGAGCCTTGGTCCTCTGTGACCTAGGGATACTTACCTCACATCCTGCCCCACCTCACTGATCATAATTCCCAAACACACCATGCTTCTGGGTGTTTCTATGACTTGTAATGGTAGTTAGAAGCTAAGTTCATGTCTCTGCTCTATGTAGCTTAAACTGTCCTACTCAAGTCACTTTGAGTACCGCCTCTATTTCATTGCATATGTTTCTACAATTGTCCATCTTATTACACCATGATGTTCTTATTTAAACACTAATCTCCCTTACTAGACTACAAGCTCATTAAGATCAGGGATCGTGTCTAATCTTTGTATTTCCAGTGCCAATACAGATACTGACATTTAATAAGTACTCAGTAAGTGTTTGGGGGACATAAAAAAATAACAACCTGTTCTACTGTTGAAAATGTTCAAAGTCCGTAGTGTTGTCATACACATGGTCTTATGGACCCCTCACAATAAATTCATTATCAATATTCTTGTTTTAAAGGTGGGAAAATTGTGATCAGAGAAGATAAATGATTTGCTCAAGGTTACACAGCTTTTAGGAGCAGAAGCCGGACTTTCACCTAGTTTCTGATGCCTAGATTAGTTAATATTTTTTCACCACCCTACAGCAAATTCATGCCTTCTTCTGAGAGAGAAAGAAGGAGGCACTCAAGCCCAATAGTAAGGGAACCAGAGGCAATATTCTAGGTCTGTAAATGATAGAGTCAGGACCTGTGAGTTGCTTTCTTATACTGATAGAATACCTGGAAGATTAGCCCACTATACAATGAGTTAATGGATAAATGAATGAACAAGCTGCCAGACTTCAAGACACAGACAGCAATTTTCATCCAACAATACAGCTCATCACTGGCTTCAGGTAAGGGCCTCAAATGTCCAGATGAGGCCTGAAGACTTTGAGGCTGATTCTGAGAGAAAGTACATGTGGGGTAAATCAGTTCTCATTACAATTGAGACCTTTGTCCCATAAAACAGGCACTGCATTAGATTAGTTCAGCTTATGGTTAACTTTTTCCAGAAACTGCAAAGAAGCTAGGCATGTGTCCCTGTCTGCCCAGTGATCACTCCTATGCACTTCCCTTGGGATTCTGAACAGATTTTCTAGAGTAGGGGTACTAAGAGTTCTCAAAAAGAGAGGCTTTGGAAACAGATGGACTTGGGATGAAATCCTGGTTCCTCCCTCACTGCCTGTGTGGTGCTGGACAAGTTATTTAACCTCCATGTGCCCCAGAGTCCTCGTTGGTAGAGTTGGGTTGATGCTAGCGTCTATGTCATAGGTTTCTGTGAGAATTAAATGGGGCTGAAACAGATGATAATTCAACCAAGGTTTCTTAATTTGGAGCCCTAGGACCTCTGAGGGTCCTCAGATTTTTCTCAAAATTCAAAAGGTCTGTAAGAATGTAACCTTGTGTTTTCATTTTCATAAAATAAATATTAATGCAACACAGCTGTGTCATCTGGATGAACATGAAGTTCTAATAGCTGCCTATGTATTTGTGTTCACAATCAGGTGTACACCAAACTGAGGGCAAATGCTGTTACCACTCATTGTGCAAGACTTTTGAGGTAATTTGTACATAGAAAAGTGATGGGAAAATTGAGTCATTATATGGCTCATGACAGTGTTGAAAATTCAAACATGCAAGCACCTGTACCTTTGCTAAGTGCCAGGCATATGTTGCTGATAAAGATGCAATAAACACTCTTTTGTTAAATTATACTTATTATTTTTCGGTATGGGGAGAGTGCATTCTAAACTGACCAATCTTCAGTAGTTTAAAATGACTTTATAATTAAAATAGCAAAATAGTAACAATTACAATTTAAATGATTACTAGCAATAATTAAGATTGTCATGAGTAAAAATAATTATACCAGCTCATCTTTCTATTAATATACCTTGCATTGACAATTTAAGTTCAACCAATATCTGCTTTTTAAACTGTCTTGAATTTGAATTATATTGGTTGTCATTTTGTTTATATATACATACACATATCTACATCTATATATAGTTTTGTGGTTTTTTTTGAGACAGGGTCTCACTCTATCACCCAGGTGGGAGTGCAGTGGCACAACATCGGCCCACTGCAACCTCCTCCTCCTGGGCTCAAGCCAACCTCCCACCTCAGCCTCCAGAGGAGCTGGGACTATAGGCATATGCCACCATGCCCGGCTAATCTTTTGATTTTTTGTAAAGATAAGGTCTCACTATGTTTCCCAAGCTTGTCTCAAACTCCTAAGTTCAAGGGATCCACCTACCTCGGCTTCCCAAGGTACTAGGATTACAGGCGTAAGCCACCATGCCCAGTTTATATTTAATTTGCAAATTTGTTTTAGTTTTTATGATTGTATAGCACACATGTAGTTTTATATTTTTACATATTTCAGAAATTTTATAATAAAAAGTAATAAAGGTAATGTTGCAGATCTGCAAGAATGTATTTTCTTTAAAAGAGATTTGTATATACCCTAGATTACTCAAATTCAGACATTAAACCAGATTATCTCTTTCAAGTTGAAAACCCTCTGATGAAGAAGCTAATAAGTACAGGATACAGACAGAAGGAATAGGAACCAATGGGTGTCCTCAGATCATTATGAGACTTTTCATTATAATCATTAAACTTTTTTTTTTTGTTTTGAGACACCCAGGCTGGAGTGCAGCGGCATGATCTCAGCTCACTCCTCGACCTCCTGGGCTCAAGCAATCCTCCCACCTCAGCCTCCTGAGTAGCTGGGACTACAGGTATGCACCACCACACTCAGCTAATTTTGTTTTGTTTTTGGTGGTGGTGGTGGTGGTGGTGGTGGTGGTAGAGACAAGGATTGAGAGTGAGTTGCCGGGTTGGTCTCAAACTCACGGGCTCAAATGATCCTCCCACCTCAGTCTCCCAAAGTGCTGGGATTACAGGCATAAGTCACCACATCAGCCCAAAATATTTTTTCTGTCTTCTTTCCTACAAGGAGAAAGTGAAGACGGCAGAGATATTCTAGTTGATCAAGAATGAAATGTTACCATGCAAATTCAAAACTATAAAGGGAAGCATCTCACACTTTGCATGCTTGTATCTCATCACTCAGAGGTGAGTAGACAGGGAAAGAGCTAGTAGTTACCATCTAGTCAAATAAGGACTGTCTTGTCCATGGAGGATTCATTACAAAACTGCTCTTAACATTTGTGAGCTACAAAGTCCACACATCTGAGTGGATTAACCCAGCAGTTTTGTTGTAGGAGCCCAGCTGGAAAGTGTTTCTAAGCGACTGATAGCAGCTCCTGTTTTCTTCAAGCCTAAACAATGATAAAGACATTTCTTTTTAAAGTTCCGGGGAGGGTGGGAAGCGTATGGCTTTTTAAACCTGTAGTGTTCATTCCTAGGTTAGCATCTTCTTTGCCTCTATTGATGAGTGGCACCTCTCCCTTTCATTTAAATTCACTAGTTTGGTGATTATGTGGTTCCAGAGGAGAAGGCAGAAGTGGTAGTGCAGCAGAATTCCCACTCCTGTAACCCATGTGCCAAGTTACAATCTGATAGATTCATGTAATAGGTTTCTAAATTGTGGAGTCAGACACAAAAGGTCATCAGCAGATGGTGAAACTGTTTGGGCCAAGCTAAGGGAATAAGGCACCCTGAAGGGCACACTGCCTTGGACTGGCGCAACATCACACGTGCTTTCTTCCTTCTTTTAGTCCTAATGTGAATGGATCTTCTCAAGTACATGAAGTACTAGAGACCAGAGGAGGACATCTAACCCCAGACAGCAAAAATACAGGATGTGCACAGATGCTTGGTGGGAGAGATAAGACCAATAACCATGACAGTGACTCACTACAGCAATCTGTGCCTCTTTCGCAAACATTTGAACTCAAGGTTCAGATTGAGTGAGTTAATTGTAGATATAACTAGAAGTATAAAGACACAAAAAGACAATAATGACAGCTTGATATTGTGAACAGTTACTGGGTCCTGAGCGATGATTTAAACATGTTACACCCATTGTCTCATTTGATCCTACAACAAGTCTATGAGGTAGGTAGCATTAGTATTCCCATTTTTCAAGATCTAGAAACTGAAGCCAAGAGAGATTAGGTAAAGTGCCTGATAGTACACATAATAAGCCAGAATTCTAACTCAAGTAATCTCATTCCAGGACTCCAACTAAGCCACTATGCTGGGAGCAGAGATGGGGAAGAATTGCTGAGTCATGATAAGAGAAGGCACTACAGGAAGAAACAGTGAGCTCCTACAGCTGGACAAGCAATGAGTCAGCCTGGGTGGTCACTCCAGATGCTCCCATGCTCCCAGACACATCCCAGTTTCTGGGATGCCTTGCTGTGAGTGGTTTGTCACATATGTCCTAGTTGTGCAACTGTTCCTGGGTTCCTATGAAGCCTAATCTCATTTCCACAAGTATCCTTGTAAAAAACCTTCTCCATTGCTTTGGATAAACTGTGGATAAACTCTCTTGCCTCCCAAAAGTCTAACCCTGGAGTAAACTGGAAATGATTCTCCAGCAGTGGTTCTCAAACTTTAGTGTACATCAGAATCACCTGGAGGTTTGTTAAACCAGATTGCTGGGCTCCACCCCCAGAGTTAGTGATTCACTAGGTCTGGGAGGGGCCCAAAAATGTCCATTTCTAACAAGATCCCTGGTGATGCTGATGCCACAGATGCAGGAACCATATTTTGAAAATGGCTAATTTAGAGCCTCACTAACCCCAACATGGAGATGCCCAGAAACAGCGGCCTCAACTGGGAGCTTGTTAGAAATGCAGGGTCTCAGCACCCACACAGGCCTACTGAACCACACTCTGCATTTTAAAACCCCTAGATGCTTTGTGTTCATGTAAAGTTAAAGAAGCACCGCTAGAAATATCAGGAAGACACACACACAGGCTAATTCAGCAGGTTGGGAGTGTGGCCTGGGCATGGGGACTTCCTGGATCTCCCTATGTGATTCTAATGTGCAGCCAAGGTTGTGAACTGCTAACCTTTTGGCGACATACTGGCATTTTCTTTTCCCCCACACGAATGTACAGGATATGTACTTCTCAAGGAAAAAAAAGTGGTCACTATATGTATTAAATTGACAGAAGAGGAAAAATGGAAATAACATATGTCTTAGATCTCCATTTTGGCGAAGACAGGCTTCAGCTATAAAGAATCAAAGAATCAAATGAGACCAACGAAGTGAAATCATTTCTGAACCCGGTAAATATCACTGCAGCACTGATCTGCTGACCCAGCAGAGGAATCAGAAAGAACAATCTACTCATTCCAAATGAGTATTTACTCTCAATATGATGTGTTTCACTAGCCGCCTTTCCTCTAAAGCACTTTTTTTCCCTTGCACTTTTTTTCTAAGTATGTGTGTAGCTTTAGACAAATTATTCCAGTTCTCTGCACCTCAAGTTTATCAAATAAAAATCAAGAATAATCTCTAGCTCATAGTGTGTGGAGACTGAGTTGGATTCTCTATGAAATGCCCAGCGCAGGCCTGGCCATCTAGTGAGAGCACAGTGTATGGTCTACGTGGGAGAACTCCTCAGTTCGGAACTTTAATGATTAGGTAGCTAATGATCTGTAATACCCTCCGTAGCACCTGTTAATCTCACTTTAATAAAGACAGTATGTCTGGCCTTTTACAGGAAGCCACAGATACTCTAGCTGGCAAGGTTGGAGGCAAGGCTGGATCTGGACCAAAGAGGCTGGTCAGCAAGTGCTTGGGAGCCAAGTACTGAAAACATTCATCAGAAATGTTTCCTGCAGCTTTAATGGCCTGTAGACTGGGCAGGAGGCAGCTCTCTAAATTTACTGAAGTCAGAAGTTCAGGATGGGAACCTGCTCAGAAAGGGTGGGGCACAGCATTTCAGGGGTTGTGGTCATCTCCAGGAGAGTAGAGTAGGTTGTGAAGAGGCAAGTACTTCTACAGAATCTCTAAAGCCGTCATTTTGACATAGGAAATATGGAGGGGAAGGGATTGAGATGAAAAGTGAAACAACTCTTTCAAGTGTGTTTCCCCCACACTTCTCTCTTATCCTCCTCTGTCTGAGCTCTTCCATAGGTGGGTATTTTAAAAGATGCCTTTTCCAGCAGAAGTTTTGTAATACTTTAAAAACGCTCAGAGGCATTTTTCCAATTTGGAGTCAATATACCTTGTATACTGATGAGATACTGCAGTTAAGCAATTAGCTGTCTGCAACTAGTTAATTAAGATACTGCAGTACCTTGGCCTCAGGCATTAAGCAAGTCTAGCTGATAAGCTGGAAATTGGCAAATAAGAGGATTGACAAGACACAAGAGCATAATGCGACACTCAGGAATTTGTTTTTCCAGTGGGTAAATGAGTGAGTGCCACCTAAAGTTGTACAGGCACGTCTTTTAGGAAGCCCAAATGTTGTCAGGAAAGCAGAGACTTCCAACTGTTGGAAAATGTAGCAGTAAACAGAATTCTTCCTAAATTTCATTCTGTTTTTCCTTTTCCTATCACCCCAGTCCTGAAATTACTGAATTTAAGGGGAGAGTTAAGACTGAGAAACCCTCGAGGTTGCCACCTGGTAGGGTCACAACTAGCAGAGACCTTGTGTGGACTTTTAAAAGGCAGCTTTTCCTCTAGCCAGACTCTTGCCCTTGCTCCAGCATCCAGCTTGCTGAGTAGGACTGAACTGGACTCTACCTACACTCACCCTTTGGGAATTCATGCTCAACCTACACAACCGTAGGCAGGACCCCCACCTCTCACCCATCCAGATCAAAGGAAAACTAGACTTTGGAGCGTAAATCCTCTCGGAGAAGAGATCGGATCATTTCCCCCTACCTTGGAAGGAAAGGAACATTTCCAAGTGAAAGGTCTTGTCTGCTACTCACCTGTAACACAAGTCCCACAGTGCCTTGAGTGTTTGCGAATGTCTCCTCACACCCAGAAATGCCCCACTAAGGGACATCTGCATTTCTTGGAGCTGAGAATCACCTATTGGTGAGTGGAGTAGGAAATAGAGGAATACTATCAGAATCTGGGCGGGCCTTCCACATGCCCACCTGAAGACCATGATGTGTGATCACGCCCCATAGGAGCATACCCTCTCCCACTCCCCCCTCCCATCGCTTGCAAATTATTATGTAATGAGAAAATGCTGAAAGAGTATACACATGTGAAGAGGATCAAAGCAGAAAACAAATTGGGAAATTACAGATTCCTCTTTAAGTCAAAGCACAAGACTATTTGAATTGTATCTCTGTCCCACACGGTGTTCTTCAATGCCATGCTCATTGTGAGCTGCACTGACTACCTGCATATGAATCACTTGGATACATGTCAAAAATACATCCTAGGCTTACTAAATCTGAATTACTAGGAAGAGAACTAGAAATCTACATCTTTTAACAAAGTCTCCAGGTGACTTTTATGTATTCCGAAGTTTGTGTATGACTAATCTACCAGGACAGGTATCTTATACAGTCAATGTTTGTTTATCTATCAGAATCTGGGAGGGCTTTCCACACGCCCACCTGAAGACCATGTGTGACCACACCCCCATAGGAATGTGCCCTCTGCCACTCCCCAATCCCATCGCTTATGATTCTTTCACATTTAGAGAGTGGGCAGTGAATCCTCAATGTCATTTACACAGGTATCTATTAGCCCTAACCTAGTATAATTCTACTTGACTGTAAGCACAGAACAGCAATCTAACTTCCACTGGCCATAAATAATCATGAGCTTTTGCTAAGCTGTTTCCATTGAACTTATATGGGATCAATCATCCAGTTCTGAAACTGCCCTAAAACCAATCATGTCTCAAATATGTGCCTGTTATCATGTATCCCCATTCACTCTGTTTCCAAATCTTGGGACAGTGCTGAGAAGAAGCTCTTTGCTGAAAGAGTGAAGGTGTAGTTGGGATGGAAGGAGAAACACATGAGTAGGTTAACTTGTCTCTGAACAAGGTAGTCCATTTCCTGGCCACATTCAGAACCTCCTTTTTAGTGCCCATAGAAGACTCCATGAAGTTAAAGGGTGCAAAGGGCACAAAGGGCTTTAGGACAGACCAGGAGAACAGCTTTAAAGTAGCCAGGGTGTATTAGTTTCCTATTGCTGCTATAGCAAATTGCCACAAGTTTGGTGGCTTAAAACCACACAGGTTTATTATTTTATAGTCCTCTTGTAGTTAAAAATCTGGTATACGTCTCACTAGGCTAAAATCAAGGCACCCTCAAGGCCACATGCATTCCTTTCTGTGGGGTCTAGGTAGAACGTTTCCTTGCCTTTTCCAAGTTCTAGAGGCTGTTCTACACTTGTTGGCTTGTGACCTCCTTCCTCCATCTACAAAGCCACAAAGGCAAGGCAAGTCCCTCTCATATTGCATCCCGCTGAGCTCCTCTTGTACCTCACTATTGCACAGGTAAGGACCCCTGTGACTATACTGGGCCCATCAAGATAATCAAGCATAATCTCCCCATTGTAAGGTCAGCTGATTGACAACCTTAATTCCATCTGTAATTAACTTATTATTAATTCCATCTTAACTCCCCTTTGCATGTAAGCAACATATTCACAGGTTCCAGGTATGAGAACATGTACATCTTGAAGGGGAGGGTGATTATTCTGCCTACCACACAGGAGAACTCTGAACCCTAGTTAAGGATGAGAGCAGATGTCATAAACACCACATGTCAATTCCAAGATATGAGGTTAGGCTACAAATAGGAAAGTAAATCTAGTGATCAGAAGCATGAGGGATTGAAGCAAACCAAGTTGCAGAACAGGCAAGAGGTTAAAGTGGTTCAGGACTCACACAGAGAATTATGCAGTAGAGTTGAAGGCTTGCTTTCACAGGATGCCAGTTGGATTGTGGCACCACTCATGAGCTTGAAAGGACATGTAGGTCCAGACAAAATTTCACTGGTGCTATCTCATCTCTCAATTTCTTACCATTTTTCATAATTCTCCTGCTTACTTTTCTCTCTTCTGTTCAGCTCTCTGATCTCTTCCATATCTTCCTCCTAACCCTTACTTTTTCTTCAAAGATAAATGAAAGAAAATCAACTATATATAAAATTGAGGGGAAATTAATGTTTTTACAGTATTTTCTGAATTTCATTAGAAACATACACTACATGCCAGTGACATCTGCTTTGATTATAACATTCTAAGAGGCATTGCCTTGTATTCATCTTTGAAAAAAGTTGCAAAAGTTTTACATACATTTTAGCACCTATTACAAAGAATCTAACAGTGTCATAAACCCAGTAAATATTAAAATGTAAATTGATGGGGACAAAAAAGTATTTAAAAATTGTTTCAGGGTAAAAACAAGAGGTCAACCTGAGGTTCAGAGTTAAAGGAATTGCTGAGGAATAGATAATGCTACTAGGAACCCTGGCTGAAGTACGCTGGAATGCAGGAAAAATTGGATTCCTGTTCTACTAGCTGCAGTTCTGCCTGGAGCAGATTTTTTTTTCTTTTTTCTTTTTTAATGATACTTTAAGTTCTGGGGTACGTGTGCAGAACATGCAGGTTTTGCTACATAGGTATGCACATGTCATGGTGGCTTGCTGCACCCATCAACCCATCATGTACATTAGGTATTTCTCCAAATGCTACCCCTCCCCTTACCCCTCACCCCCTGACAGGCCCCAGTGTGTAATGTTCCCCTCCCCGTGTCCATGTGTTCTCATTTTTCAACTCCCACTTATGAGTGAGAACATGCAGTGTTTGGTTTTCTGTTCCTGTATTAATTCGCTGAGAATGATGGTTTCCAGCTTCATCCATATCCCTGCAATGACATTAAGTAATTCTTCTTTATGACTGCATAGTATTCCATGGTGTATATGTACCACATTTTCTTTATCCAGTCTATCATTGATGGGCATTTTGGTTGGTTCCAAGTCTTTGCTATTGTGAATAGTGCTACAATAAACATACGTGTGCATGTGTCTTTATAGTAGAATGATTTATAATCCTTTAGGTATATACCCAGTAATGGGATTGCTGGATCAAATGGTATTTCTAGTTCTAGATCCTTGAGAAATTGCCACACTGTCTTCCACAATGGTTGAACTAATTTTCACTCCCACCAACAGAGTAATAGCATTCCTATTTCTCCCCATCCTCTCCAGCATCTGTTGTTTCCTGAGTTTTTAATGATCGCTGTTCTAACTGGCATGAGATGGTATCTCGTTGTGGTTTTGATTTGCATTTCTCTAATGACCAGTGATGATGAGCCTTTTTTCATATGTTTGTTGGCTGCATAAATGTCTTCTTTTGAGAAATGCCTGTTCATATCCTTTGCCTACTTTTTGATGGGGTTGTTTGTTTTTTTCTCCTGACACAGACTTTTTTGGATCTCCTAACTGGAGCAGATTTCAGCATGTGTCTGTATTTCTGTATTAGATGCTGGTACAGAATCATCTATGACCTTAAGTCATCATTCTCTGCCTCTGGCTCAGAAAGATTGTTGTATTCTACTGACTGTTCACTTTTGTGTTGGGTTTATTTTAAATTATAACAATAATAAATGCTCAATTTAACTTCCCAAAATTCAAACCATGCAGAAATGCATGAAGAGGAAAAGTCACTGCTCTACTCCTTCCCCATTCCACCTTCTCTCCCCGCAAAATAACCATTAAAGGGTATATATTCTTCCTGGCCTTTCTCTGTGTCACACAGAGGTATATGAGCATATAGGTATATCATTTTTGTTGTTCTCATTAACTTGCTTTTTGCACTCAATACATCCTGGATATCCATCTATGGAAGTATAATTAATTCAACCACCTTTTTAATTGGTTTCATAAAGAGAAAAATGCCCTGTGATTTGTTTAACTCCTCCCTTGTGGATGGATATTTACTTAGTTTCAGGATTTTTTTTTTAAGTATATAATGATTAATTTCACTTGCTTTTTCCTGATCAATTTCAACTGTATTTTGATGCTTCATTTGAAGGCTATTAGGCTCCTGTGGATCCTTTGGAAGGTTGCTGTGGTCATCAATACAGTGTCAGGCCACCTGGAGTTAATGTGGAACAAAGCAAACTGAGATTCTGGAAAATGGAGCAGAACCATCCTTCATTCTCCTCTGGGCTTCTCCCTATCTATCCATAGGCTTCCTCTTCCCTCTCTGTGAACTAACACAGAGGCTTGTGGGGCTTAAATCAATAGTTCTCATGGGGCAAGTCATCAAGTTTGGGGAATATCTTAGTCTTCTTTAATCCTCAATTTATGGAAGAATATTGGGCAACAATCTCTGAGAATTCTCAAAATGGTATTTAAAAAGAGAATATGGATTTTAGAGTCAGATGAATCTAAATCCTCCACCTGTTAAATTAATGATCTTGATCAAAACACTAAACATTTCTGTTAAGGGTGCTCCCAGGGTTGCTGCAAGAATTAAACGGAATATTAGATGCTCAATAAATTTAAGAGTTCCTTTCAACTTCTTGTCTCCTTCTGTGTAGCCCCCTTGAATACCTGGGTCTCTCCTTCAACTCCACAAGGCACCAGTGCCAGCCAATATAGTATTGTCCTCTCCTTGAATCATGGACTGGAGGCTGTTATTTGGCCTTGGTTCAGCCAGCTGATTTCTCTGAAGACTGGGTTTTTGTCCTTGCTCTTCTTTCACCTCATGTTTAGAAAGGAAAGATTTTCTTGAAGGACACTGCTCCACCTGATTGTCCCATCCTCTTTTCTCTAAAGCTTAAAAGCCTCTGGATTCCAAAGCCTACCTGACATTGGGTCAAAATTGCCAAGCTTGGATTTAGACTTGACCTTCTCTTATTCATCATTCCCTTCATCTCCCCCTACTCCATAATTCAGTCTCCATTTATGTTTCTGTGCCGCCATCCCCTCCAATCTGTCTCTCCTGTGCTGGTTCTACCATAGCTTTCCTTTGCTAGAATAATGAGGCATTGCCGTGTAGTCTGTTAGGCTCCCAAAGTTCACCTCAGCTGACTGTTTATCTTGGTTCTAGTAAATAATGCTGATGAAGTGAAAGAAGTAAAGTTGTCCAAGAGAAAGGTATGTTTCTGTCTCCTCTCTGTCCCTCTTTCTTGCCTATTAGTCACTCACGGTACAGGAAGCTCCCCTTTCTCCCAAATTGGGAAAATTTATCAATCTATGGAGATAAATCTCTGATGAAGTCAACTAAATCAATGAGCACACAATAGCCCATTATGGGAGCAATGGGCAGGAGTGGAAAACAAAAATAGCCACTAATATTCCACAGGTCTGAGATCTAGTTAAAACCTTATAGAAACTAATCAAAGCTTTCACCTTTTTATATTTGTATCTGGCTCTGTTATTAGAGTTATATCTAAGTGTTTTTCTGAAACATATGCAAATATGTTTGCCAGAATGGCAGAGGCATAGTGTCAAGCATTCTGCTTTCATTAACAAATCTATCAGAACTTGCCTCTTAGCTTTATCACTAAGACCATTAGTGTCTTTAAGTATTAAATAATCATAATAATAAAGAAGGAAAATGTTGTACATAATTTGCAGAGGTGCTATCTGTATTCACTAGGATATTATTTCAGCTGTTTAAACAGAGACCAAATCACAATAGCTGAAAACTAGATAAAAGGTTACTTCTCTCATTAAAGTTCAATCAGATAGGTTCAGCAGGTAGACACTCTGCTCCACAAGATCATCCAGGGATCAAAGCTCCTTCTGTCTTGTTTTGCCATTTCTTACAGTGTTGTTCTTGTCATGGTCTAAACCAGCTTACCCCACTGCCACATTCATCCATCAGCCTATGGGAAAAGGGGAAAAGGACATGGAAGGCAAGCAGCTTCCTTTTGGGAACATGATCTAGAATTATGGATATTATTTCTGCTCACATGCCATTGGCCAGAACTTGGTTGTGTGGCCACACTTTGCTAAGAGAAACTGTGAAATGTAATTTCCTTTTTTTTTTTTTTTTAATTATTATACTTTAAGTTCTAGGGTACATGTGCACAACGTGCGAGTTTGTTACATATGTATATATGTGCCATGTTGGTGTGCTG
This sequence comes from Mandrillus leucophaeus, assembly GCF_000951045.1. NCBI lineage: Eukaryota > Metazoa > Chordata > Mammalia > Primates > Cercopithecidae > Mandrillus > Mandrillus leucophaeus. The sequence continues at coordinate 240,044 of NW_012105220.1, read as the reverse complement.
CACCCATTAACTCATCATTTACATTAGGTATATCTCCTAATGCTATCTGTCCCCCCTCCCCCCCAACAATAGGCCCCAGTGTGTGATGTTCCCCTTCCTGTGTCCAAGTGATCTCATTGTTCAATTCCCACCTATGAGTAAGAACATGCGGTATTTGGTTTTCTGTTCTTGCGATAGTTTGCTGAGAATGATGGTTTCCAGCTGCATCCATGTCCCTACAAAGGACACGAACTCATCCTTTTTTATGGCTGCATAGTATTCCATGGTGTATATGTGCCACATTTTCTTAATCCAGTCTGTCACTGATGGACATTTGGGTTGATTCCAAATCTTTGCTATTGTGAATAGTGCTGCAATAAACATATGTGTGCATGTGTCTTTATAGCAGCATGATTTATAATCCTTTGGGTATATACCCAGTAATGGGATGGCTGGGTCAAATGGTATTTCTATTCCTAGATCCTTGAGGAATCGCCACACTGTTTTCCAAATTTACAAGAAAAGAAACAAACAACCCCATCAAAAAGTGGGCAAAGGATATGAACAGACACTTCTCAAAAGAAGACATTCATACAGCCAACAGACACATGAAAAAAATGCTCATCATCACTCGCCATCAGAGAAATGCAAATCAAAACCACAATGAGATATCATCTCACACCAGTTACAATGGCAATCATTAAAAAATCAGGAAACAGCAGGTGCTGGAGAGGATGTGGAGAAATAGGAACACTTTTACACTGTTGGTGGGACTGTGAAATGTAATTTCTAATTGAACAGTCATGTGTCCACTTAGACCTCAGGTGGTTCTGTTACCAAACTTCACCATGCCACATATACAACTTCTAGTCTACTTAAAAATATATATTTTAATAATCATTTCCCCATGCTGTTAATAAATCTTCACGAACATCATCTTTAATGACAATGTAATGGTTGTACATATGGAAATATTTCCCTGCTGTCAAACATGTAGGTAGTTTCCAGTTGGGGATTTTATAAATTGTACTGCAGTTAGTATCTGCCATATGAATCTTTATTTGCTTTTCTGGTTATTTGCTTGGTATTTATTCCTACAGGTAAGACTGTTTTACTGAAAAGTTATACCAATTAACCTTCTCCTGAGAAGCAAATGAGGGAGCCAAATTTTACACCACCATCACTCCCAGGAATTTGGTCTTATTTTTTATCTTTGCAAATTTGATCAACTGAAAATTATATCTAATTATAATTTTAAATTTCATTCCTTTAATTATTAGTGCATTTATTACCCATGAATTTTAACATGTTTCAGATATTTATTATTTTTATTATTTCTCATAAGAATTCATCTTTGCCCATTTATCGTCTTAGCTTTGTTCCAACTGTAAAATAAGATAGTAACAGTACCTGCATAATAGGGTATGGTGAGAATCAAATAAGAAAAGGAACGACAGAAACTGTTTCTTCTGGTTTCTTCTGTACACTTTCTGAAGACTTGGGCTCAGTCTATGTTGTAGCTACAATGGAGTGGTCTGAAGAGCCCTCATCACTCTGCCACACAACCCCATCTTATTTTCTTAATTGTACTGATGATGATCAAAGATTCTAGTTTTCAATGGTTTACTTATTTTTGTCCCTCTCCTTCCCTACTAGAACCAGGCCCTGGTCTCTCTACTGATATTTCTCTGCCACCAAAACAGCATCTGGCACACAGTAGATGCTCAATTTGTATTTTCTAGATAAATAAATAAACCTGCTTCCCTCACTGCCAGAATCTCTTGACCTTGTTAAAAACTTAGGCATAGTCTTCAATTACCTCTTTTCCAAAGACAAGATGTGATGCCCCCAACAAACCCTCCCACATTCATGCACACTCACTGGCTCATGCTTCCAGGCTCTTGTTGCCTCGGCCCCCATCTGTCACGTTTACAATCCCAATTGAAAGTGCCACCACCAGTTGCTCTCTAACATTCCACTGAACTGCACCACACATCTGGCATGGTTTCTACTGAAACATACACGTTTCTAATTAGGAGTAGTCTCTAATACAGTCTGTAACCAAGAAGGAAAAGAGAAGACCAAAAAGAGGAGAAGAACTCTGATCTGGCTGACTATAAAATATTATCCTCATACAGAAAGGAATGTGGCTGCCTGACTTCCTGGTTGGAATCTGTGAGCTAGCAACAGGCTGTGTTGGTAACAGAGAGCTTTTTCGTATCCTCTGCCAGATGATGTGTACTTTTCCATGCCACAGGGTGGAACAAATAGAATCCATGACCGTGTTTCTCAATCCAACACCACTGATATGGCAGGATTTGTAAATTCTCAAGTCCAGCACGTAGTCTTTCTATATCTGGCTTGTCAGAGCTGTTGCAATTAAAAAATATATACTTGAACATTTTGAGAGGGATTTTCATGGGGTGTTAGGAGAGAACAGATGTGGTCCCTCTGTCTAGATTAAAAGTCTAGTTAATGTCAGATTTTAAATTTGTTTTATTTAGCATACAGTAAGAGGTATTGTACGTTTTTTCTTCAATGTCTTGTCCTGTTTTACTTTTGTTGTTTCGAGATAAATATGAATAGTTTCAAATGCATTTTAATATTTGAAAATTAATTCCATTTTAATTGGCAACTATTATGGTCTATAGGAATAAACGTTTTTGAGACCCAGTAATTAAGTAATTAAATTTCAGAGTCTCTTTGACAAACTAAAAAGCAGGGGGAACATATGAATTGTTTTTGGAACTTAGGGCTGAATACTCCCTAGTAAAAATGTGAGCTATCTTCTGAAGTTGCCATGGAAGGCATACCTCCAGTTCTCTCAATTCAGAAGCCTCTCTCAACCTCTGCTTCTCTTTCTGCATATACTCAGTTCCTTTCTGAATTGAATGGAAGTCCTCTTTAATAAACCTACTTCAAAAGTATGTTCTGACCACCCTTAACCCCAGATCTTCCCATCTTGAAATAAGGGAAAATACCCTCTTCTCTCATTGTTCGATTTAAAAGTCTCTATAAACTCATGAAAAGACTGCATGTTACTTTAGAGTCACACAAGATACATTTTTACTGGAGATTCACTGGCAAGGGAATAAATGGCCAGATAAATCTCTTAATGTGTCCCACTGTCTCAGTACAACCCAAATGTTTGTTTTACGAGGCTCTCTATCATGGCCAACATTCAGCATGCCTGAAACTAAAGCAGACTTAGTTGTTTCTTCAGTCTTTTCCATATACGGCCTGGGATTTACATCTAGGGAGGAAGGATATAGCAGCCCAAGAATAATTAGGTGGGGCAAGATATTTACTCTGATGAACAAGGCACTGACATGGTAAGCTAACCAAAATATCCCCAGTCATGGATACGATGACAAACTATCTCTCTCAAAGTCCTCCTGTCCTACTGTTGTTTGAGTGATTATACCTAATTCCATTTCAATTCCTTTCAATGTTCCTCACAAATTGATGACCTAATACTTCATGCCAGGATATTCTTGGTTATACCGGAATTCTAAGGCATTTTAATTATCATTATGCTTTCAGGGATATTGATTTCTACAATACAGAAAATGTTGAAACTTACAAGTCTGTGAAACCAGAACTTACAAAACCTATCTTGTTTTGAGTAGCATGGAAACTGTCAAGGGATAAATTGGTATTTAATAAAATCATCTTTTTATTATTACCCTGGGAACTCTCCACAGTAAACAAATACAGATGCTGAAAAGGAATAAAATACACAGCACCTCTGGCATATATTAATATAAAGGCAATGTAAAATGGCATACAAATATACAAAATTCTAAAATATCCTGTCTAAAATCAGAACAATGTTTAAAAGTTTCCAAGGTTTTCAGTTTAGAAGACCAACTTTTTACAAAGTTCTAGTACGTCAACAAAAGTGGGCATCAGTAAGACCTAGCCCAGTAGCTAATGAATCTGGAAGATTCAATCTAAACAGGACTATCTTTTTTTCCGCAGTATTTTAAAAGACATTACATATCAGATGTTCCAAGATTATTCTTCAGAAGAGTTCAGAGAAATGGCTTTGATAATGACAGCTTTGAATGTGGGCAGATCTTCATTTCTAAGAGGAAATCTGAAACTAGGTTGTGGCAGTGACAGTCACAGGATCCTATAAGCAAGGTCACTGTAGGAAAGACAGTAGCATGCCATCCTCCCAGCTGATAGGAATGGGCCTTGGGCCTGAAATACTTCCTGACCAAGAGATAAAGAGTCCTCACAGCCTGTGCTGGACTTGTCACCTTGGGTGGGAATATCTTTCCCTATTTCAGACTCAATGTATCTCCTTTGTTCTGCATAAGCATGTGTGCTGTTTGGCACCTGGCCAACCCCATGATTATATCTGTTCCCTGTGGAAATGGAATGGCATTATTCCTCCACTATAGCATAAGACGGGTGTGTGCAGGCCAGTGACCCTGTGCCAGCTGCCAGGAGGGATGCCCGGCCATGGAGGACAAACACCTACCACTGAAGCTGACCTCACTCCATCTCTTATCTATGTGAGTGAAGCATTACTCCCTCCAGTACTTCACTGCTTTGGGTTTTCCTTAGAGACTCCAATACTAAGATGCAGCGGGCAGAAGTGCTCCTACTTCTGCTTCTGATAATAGGCAACAGAGGCCACTTGCTTGACAGTCATACTTTAGATGTGGCAAGAGTCTCATAAGCACCTTAGAATGAGAATAAGTTGAAAATGCTTAGATAGCTGCTGTAGCAGATGAGCTTCTAAGTTATCCTGCAGGACTTGTAACATCACATAGACATCACTAAGATAGGTTCATCCAGAGGAGATGTGGAGGGAACACTGAATACTGTTTGTCTTGAAAAAGTTGCAGAAACTCCTAGGAAAAGCAGTGTACTAACCTGGATTTAATTTGTGAACCCAACCCAGTGGTGAGCCAACAATGAACTCACTGAGTTGCAATAGGCCATTGAGGCCACGTGATCTAAACACTTACATCATTATTTCACAGAGGCCAGCCTGCCAAACAGCTCTATCAGAATCCACCTGGGGAAACATTCTTTTTTTTTTTTTTTTTTAATACTTTAAGTTCTGGGGTACATGTGCAGAATGTGCAGGTTTGTTACATAGGTATACACATGCCATGGTGGTTTGCTGCACCCATCAACCCATCACCTACATAAGGTATTTCTCCTAATGCTATCCCTCCCCTAACCTCCTACCCCTTGACAGGCCCCAGTGTGTAATGTTCCCCTCCCAGTGTCCATGTGTTCTCATTGTTCAACTCCCACTTATGAGTGAAAATATGCAGTGTTTAGTTTTCTGTTCCTGTGTTAGTTTGCTGAGAATGATGGCTTCCAGCTTCATCCATGACCCTGCAAAGGACATGAACTCATTCTTTTTTATGGCTACATAGTATTCCATAGTGTATATATGCACATAGTATTCCATAGTGTATATATGCCACATTTTCTTTATCCAGTCTAACATTTATAGCATTTGGGTTGGTTCCAAGTCTTTGCTATTGTGAATAGTGCTTCAATAAACATACATGTGCATGTGTCTTCATAGGAGAATGATTTATAATCCTTTAGATATATACCCAGTAATGGGGTTGCTGGGTCAAATGGTATTGCTGGTCCTAGACCTTTGCAGAATAGTCAACACATTGTCTTCCACAATGGTTGAACTAACTTACACTCCCACTAATAGCATAAAAGTGCTCCTATTTCTCCACATCCTCTTCAGCATCTGTTGTTTCCTGACTTTTTAATGATCACCATTCTAACTGGCATGAGATGGTATGTCACTGTGGTTTTGATTTGCATTTCTCTAATGACCAGGGATGGTGAGCTTTTTTTCATATGTTTCTTGGCCACACAAATGTCTTCTCTGGAGAAGTGTCTGTTCAGATCCTTCACCCACTTTTTGATGGGGTTATTTGTTTTTTTCTTGTAAATTTGTTTAAATACTTCGTAGATTCTGGATATCAGCCCTTTGTCAGATGGATGGATTGCAAAAATTTTCTCCCATTCTGTAGTTTTCCTGTTCACACTGATGATAGTTTCTTTTGTGTGCAGAAGCTCTTTAGCTTAGTTAGATCACATTTGTCAATTTTGGCTTTTTTTGCCATTGCTTTTGGTGTTTTAGTCATGACGTCTCTGCCCATGCCTATGTCCTGAATGGTATTGCCTAAGTTTTCTTCTAGAGTTTTTATGGCTTTAAACATTTACGTCTTTAATCCATCTTGAGTTAATTTTTGTATAAGATTTAAGGAAGGGGTCCAGTTTCAGTTTTCTGCATATGGCTAGCCAGTTTTCCCAACACTATTTATTAAATAAGGGATTCTTTCCCCATAGCTTGTTTTTGTCAGGTTTGTCAAAGATCAGATGGTTGTAGATGTGTGGTGTCATTTCCAAGGCCTTCATTCTGTTCCATGGGTCTATATATCTGTTTTGGTACCAATACCATGCTCTTTTGGTACCAATATCATGCTCTTTTGGTTACTGTAGCCTTGTAATATAGTTTGAAGTCAGGTAGTGTGATGCTTCCAGTTTTGTTCTTTTAGCTTAGGATTGTCTTTGCTATGCAGGCTCTTTTTTGGTTCAATATGAAATTTAAAGTAGCTTTTTCTAATTCTGTGAAGAAGGTCAACGGTAGCTTGATGAGCCATTTTCACAATATTGATTCTTCCTATCCATGAGCATAGAATGTTTTTCCATTTGTTTGTGTCCTCTGTTATTTCGTTGAGCAGTGGTTTGTAGTTCTACTTGAAGAAGTCCTTCACATCCCTTGTAAGTTGTATTCTTAGGTATTGTATTCTCTTTGTAGCAATTGTGAATGGGAGCTCACTCATGATTTGGTTCTGTGTTTGTCTGTTATTGGTGTATAGGAATGCTTGTGATTTTTGCACATTGATTTTGTATCCTGAGACTTTACTGAAGTTGTTTAACAGCTGAAGGAAATTTTGGACTGAGACGATGGGGTTTTCTAAATATACAATCATGCCATCTGCAAACAGACAATTTGACTTCCTCTCTTCCTCTTTGAACACGCTTTATTTCTTTCTCTTGCCTGATTGCCCTGCCCAGAACTTACAATACTAAGTTCAATAGTAGTGGTGAGAGAGGGCATCCTTGTCCTGTGCCGGTCTTCAAAGGGAATGCTTCCAGCTTTTGCCCATTCAGTATGATATTGGCTGTGGTTTGTCATAAACAGCTCTTATTATTTTGAGATCTGTTCCATCAATACCTAGTTTACTGAGAGTTTTTAGCATGAAGGGGTGTTGAATTTTATCAAAGGCCTTTTCTGCATCTATTGAGATGATCAGGTGCTTTTTATCATTGGTTGTGTTTGTGTGACAGGTTACGTTTATCGATTTACATGTGTTTAATTTGTGTGTGCATCCCAGGGATGAAGCCAACTTGATCATGGTGGATAAGCTTTTTGATGTGCTGCTGGATTCGGTTTGCCAGTATTTTATTGAGGATTTTTCTCGTCGATGTTCATCAGGGATATTGGCCTGAAATTTTCTTTTTTTGTTGTGTCTCTGCAGGTTTTGGTATAAGGATGATGCTGGCCTCATAAAATGAGTCAGGCAGAGGTCAGCAGTTCCCGTCCACAAGGCCTAGAAGAAGAAGCACAGTCACAACCATGAAGTGGGGTTTAGAGAAAGCTGCTCAGTGCTGAAAATAATCAAATTCTGAGCAGGTTATCCACACAGGGACACAGGCATGGCAGGACCAAAGAGGTGAGTGGAACTGGACAAACCTGGGACTTGGTCATAAGAATAGGACAGAGGCCCAGTCTTTAAAGCTAACACAGAATTAAGGGGCATTAGTACTTGTTGAGCATCCACTCTGTGGGAGGTGCTTTTCACAGACTGATTCTGGTGTTACCTTCACACACGCTGATTTAATCCCCATTTCATAGATGAGGTGGATTTAAAAGGTGAGCAGGGGCTAATTTTTATCTTACTGGGCCACAATATCACCATCTTTAAAATTAGTAGAATAATTCTTACCCTGGCATGGTATGGTCCCTGGTACACAGTAATGTTTAAAAGAAATTTCATAGTCTCTGAAAGGAAACCCTACACTTAACGTTTTGCTATTTTGCAATACAATGTGTCCAAAAACCTACCACAGTTTTTTATATCTAGTTAACTTCCCTAACTTGCTTTTAAAGCTGGTTCTTACCCAATCACATGCTCCACACCAAATGCATTTCTCACACTCCTCCAAGCCCCACACTCCATGCAAACTAACCCAGAGGCACACCAGGCCTCCTTTACCATCCTCTCTGTTGCTAGGTGGTGGAACACATCTGTACATTTTCCCCTTCCTCCTTCCTTACATACATAAACAGTGAATTTGTAATAAATGCATAACCTATACCAGGCACTGTACTGCATATTTATTTGCATTATTTCTTTCAAGAGTCACGATGACCCTATGAGGTAGCTATTATTATTTTAACACTTTTACTAATGAGTAAAGTGAGGCCTTAAAGAAGAGACACAGCATACATAAGATGACACATTTAGTAAATGACAGAGACATGCTTTGGTCTCAGGTTTATCTGTGAACAAAGCCTTGGCTTCTAGCATCTGTGCCATGCTCTCTGCTGTTAACCCAAGCTGTTGGTCATACAAGGCTGAACTAACACTCACTTCCTCCCCGAAGGGGAGGGCACCTCTAGGCTTCACTGGATCAAAGGCAACACCAAAAATTTTATTTAAGCACATCAAAGTCTGGAAACCAAATAGAGAATCAGTGAGAACACTTCATTATCCCTTGCAAAAGGTGCCCTCGAGGCAAAACAGGGAAAGAGTGAAGCTCTGTGAATCCTTAATACTTGAGTCTTGTTCCAGGAAGACATTAACTGGGCCTCATTTATTTATTTATTTATTTTTATTTTTTAAGGGAATTTTTAAATTTGTGCCTAAGTAGGTGAATGTATTTGAACATAAAACAGGCCATATTTCATACAGATTGTGTATATTATGGGTGAAGACATATTTTGTGCAAGTCAGAAATAGGCATCACTTTCACCGTGGTTTGCCTGAGGTAATTGTTTTGGTTGCAAAGCCACTTGGTGACCAACATCTGTTAGTCCCTTAGGAACCAATCTAAATTAGATAGGTATATATGTACCATATATACATGATATATATGTACCATATTTTCTTTATCCAGTCTACCATTGATGGGCATTTAGGTTGATTCCATGTCTTTGCTATTGTGAATAGTGCTGCAGTGAACATACGTGTGCATTTATCTTTATGATAGAATGATTTATATTCTTTTGGGTAAATACCTAGTAATGGAATTGCTAGGTCAAATGGTATTTCTTGTTCTAGGTCTTTGAGGAATAGCCACACTGCCTTCCACAATGGTTTAACTAATTTACATTCCCACCAACAGTGTAAAAGCATTCCTATTTCTCCACAGCCTCATCAGCATCTGTTGTTTCTTGACTTTTTAATAATCACCATTCTGACTGTCGTGAGATGGTATCTCACTGTGGTTTTCATTTGCATTTCTCTAATGATCAGTGTTGTTGAGGTTTTTTTCATATGTTTGCTGGCCAGATAGAGACACTTCTTTTGAGAAGTGTCTGTTCATATCCTTTGCCCACTTTTTAATGGGATTGTTTGTTTTTTTTCTTGTAAATTTATTTAAGTTTTTTGTAGATTGTGGATATTAAGCCTTTATCAGATGGATAGATTGCAAAAATTTTCTCCCATTCTGTAGGTTTTCTGTTCACTCTGATGATAGTTTTATTTGCTGCAGAGAAACTCTTTAATTAGACCATATTTGTCAATTTTTGTTTTTGTTGCCATTGCTTTCGATATTTTTGTCATGAAATCTTATCTGTGCCTATGTCTTGAATGGTATTGCCTAGATTTTTCTCTTATAGTTTTGGGTTTTACACATAAGTCTTTAATCTATCTTGAGTTAATTTTCGTAAAAGGTGAAAGGAAGGGATACAGTTTCAATTTTCTGCATATGGCTAGCTAGTTTTCCCAGGATCATTTAATAAATAGGTTGTTTCCCCATTGCTTGTTTTTGTCAAGTTCCTCAAGATTAGATTATTGTAGACGTGAGGTCTTATTTCGGAGATCCCTATTCTGTTCCATTGGTCTATGTGTCTGTTTTTATACCAGTACCATGCCGTTTTAGTTACTGTAGCCTAGTAGCATAGTTTGAAGTTGGGTAGCATGATGCCTCCAGCTTTATTCTTTTTGCTTAGGATTGTCTTGGCTATACAAATTTTTTTTGGTTCCATATGAATTTTAAAGCAGTTTTTTCTAATTCTGTGAAGAAAGTCAATGGTAGCTTGATAGGGATAGCATTGAATCTATAAATTACTTTGGGCAGTATGGACATTTTTGCAATATTGATTCTTCCCATCCATGAGCATGGAGATGTTTTTCCATTTGTTTGTGTCCTCTGTTATTTCCTTGAGCAGATGTTTGTAGTTCTCCTTGAATAGGTCCTTCACTTTCCTTGTTACTTGTATTCCTAGATATTTTATTCTCTTTATAGCTATTGCTAATGGGAATTCATTCCTGATTTGGCTCTCTGTTTGTCTATTGTTGATGTATAGGAAAGCTTGTGATTTTTGCACATTGATTTTGTATCCTGGGACTTTGGTGAAGTTGCTTATCAGCTTAAGAAGCTTTTGGGCTGAGACGATGGGGTTTTCTAGATATAGGATCATGCCATCTGCAAACAGAAACAGTTTGACTTCCTCTCTTCCAATTTGGATATCCTTTATTTCTTTCTCTTGCCTGATTGCCCTGGCCAGAACTTCCAATACTATGTTGCATAGGAGTGGTGAGAGAAGGCATCCTTGTCTTGTGCGGTCTTCAAAGGGAATGCTTCCAGTTTTTACCCATTCAGTATGATATTGGCTGTGGATGTGTCATAAATAGCTCTTATTATTTTGAGCCATTCCCTTCAATACCTAGTTTATTAAGAGTTTTTAACATTAAGGAATGTTAAAATTTATCAAAGGCCTTTTGTGCATCTATTGAGATAATCATGTGGTTTTTGTCTTTAGTTCTGTTTATGTGATGAATTACGTTTATTGATTTGAGTATGTTGAACTGGCCTTGCATCCTGGGAATGAAGCTGTCTTGATTGTAGTGGATAAGTTTTTTGATGTGCTGCTGGATTCTGTTTGCTAGTATTTTAATGAGGATTTTTGCATCAATGTTCATCAGGGATATTGGTATGAAGTTTTTTTTGTTGTTATATCTGCCAGGTTTTGTTATCAGGAAATGTTGGCCTCATAACACGAGTTAGGGAGAAGTCCTTCCTTTTCAATTGCTTGGAATAGCTTCAGGAGAAATGCTACCAGCTTCTCTTTGTACCTGTGGTAGACTTTAGCTATGTATCCATCTGGTCCTGGGATTTTTTTGGTTTGTGGGCTATTTATTACCACCTCAATTTCAGAGCTTGTTATTGGTCTATTCAGGGATTGAACTTCTTCCTGGTTCAGTTTTGGGAGGGTGTGTGTGTCCAGGAATTTACCCATTTCTTCTAGATTTTCTAGTTTATTTGCATAGATGTATTTATAGTATTCTCTGATTATTGTATTTCTGTGGGGTCAGTGGTGAGGTATTTTTTTTTTTTCTTTTTGAAATGGAGTTTTGCTCTTCTTGCCCAGGCTGGAGTGCAATGGCACAATCTCGGCTCACAGCAACTCCGTCTCCTGGGTTCAAGCGATTCTCCTGCCTCATCCTCACAAGTAGAAGGGATTACAGGCATGCATCACCACTCCTGGCTAATTTTGTATTTTTAGTAGAGACAAGGTTTCTCCATGCAGGTCAGGCTGGTCTCAAACTCCCGATCTCGGGTGATCCAGCCATCTCGGCCTCCCAAAGTGCTGGGATTACAGGTGTGAGCCACCGCATCCAGCTGGTGATACCATTTTTTTTAAACAGTGAGTCAGAAGCATGAAAACAAATGTGATAAATGCTTTAGAAAAATCACTCTAAACTGTGGTTTTAACACCCTTTCAAGTGGAAAGTGTATTTTAGAACAAACAAGTCAATCTGCCTAGTTCTCATCTCCATATTCTTCCTGTATTTGCACTTGCATTAGGGCTTCTTTACTCACACCTGTGGACTCAGCCTTGG
>NW_012105220.1:222708-227161 GCF_000951045.1 Mandrillus leucophaeus | reverse complement strand
TTGTTTTTGTCAAGTTCCTCAAGATTAGATTATTGTAGACGTGAGGTCTTATTTCGGAGATCCCTATTCTGTTCCATTGGTCTATGTGTCTGTTTTTATACCAGTACCATGCTGTTTTAGTTACTGTAGCCTAGTAGCATAGTTTGAAGTTGGGTAGCATGATGCCTCCAGCTTTATTCTTTTTGCTTAGGATTGTCTTGGCTATACAAATTTTTTTTGGTTCCATATGAATTTTAAAGCAGTTTTTTCTAATTCTGTGAAGAAAGTCAATGGTAGCTTGATAGGGATAGCATTGAATCTATAAATTACTTTGGGCAGTATGGACATTTTTGCAATATTGATTCTTCCCATCCATGAGCATGGAGATGTTTTTCCATTTGTTTGTGTCCTCTGTTATTTCCTTGAGCAGATGTTTGTAGTTCTCCTTGAATAGGTCCTTCACTTTCCTTGTTACTTGTATTCCTAGATATTTTATTCTCTTTATAGCTATTGCTAATGGGAATTCATTCCTGATTTGGCTCTCTGTTTGTCTATTGTTGATGTATAGGAAAGCTTGTGATTTTTGCACATTGATTTTGTATCCTGGGACTTTGGTGAAGTTGCTTATCAGCTTAAGAAGCTTTTGGGCTGAGACGATGGGGTTTTCTAGATATAGGATCATGCCATCTGCAAACAGAAACAGTTTGACTTCCTCTCTTCCAATTTGGATATCCTTTATTTCTTTCTCTTGCCTGATTGCCCTGGCCAGAACTTCCAATACTATGTTGCATAGGAGTGGTGAGAGAAGGCATCCTTGTCTTGTGCGGTCTTCAAAGGGAATGCTTCCAGTTTTTACCCATTCAGTATGATATTGGCTGTGGATGTGTCATAAATAGCTCTTATTATTTTGAGCCATTCCCTTCAATACCTAGTTTATTAAGAGTTTTTAACATTAAGGAATGTTAAAATTTATCAAAGGCCTTTTGTGCATCTATTGAGATAATCATGTGGTTTTTGTCTTTAGTTCTGTTTATGTGATGAATTACGTTTATTGATTTGAGTATGTTGAACTGGCCTTGCATCCTGGGAATGAAGCTGTCTTGATTGTAGTGGATAAGTTTTTTGATGTGCTGCTGGATTCTGTTTGCTAGTATTTTAATGAGGATTTTTGCATCAATGTTCATCAGGGATATTGGTATGAAGTTTTTTTTGTTGTTATATCTGCCAGGTTTTGTTATCAGGAAATGTTGGCCTCATAACACGAGTTAGGGAGAAGTCCTTCCTTTTCAATTGCTTGGAATAGCTTCAGGAGAAATGCTACCAGCTTCTCTTTGTACCTGTGGTAGACTTTAGCTATGTATCCATCTGGTCCTGGGATTTTTTTGGTTTGTGGGCTATTTATTACCACCTCAATTTCAGAGCTTGTTATTGGTCTATTCAGGGATTGAACTTCTTCCTGGTTCAGTTTTGGGAGGGTGTGTGTGTCCAGGAATTTACCCATTTCTTCTAGATTTTCTAGTTTATTTGCATAGATGTATTTATAGTATTCTCTGATTATTGTATTTCTGTGGGGTCAGTGGTGAGGTATTTTTTTTTTTTCTTTTTGAAATGGAGTTTTGCTCTTCTTGCCCAGGCTGGAGTGCAATGGCACAATCTCGGCTCACAGCAACTCCGTCTCCTGGGTTCAAGCGATTCTCCTGCCTCATCCTCACAAGTAGAAGGGATTACAGGCATGCATCACCACTCCTGGCTAATTTTGTATTTTTAGTAGAGACAAGGTTTCTCCATGCAGGTCAGGCTGGTCTCAAACTCCTGATCTCGGGTGATCCAGCCATCTCGGCCTCCCAAAGTGCTGGGATTACAGGTGTGAGCCACCGCATCCAGCTGGTGATACCATTTTTTTTAAACAGTGAGTCAGAAGCATGAAAACAAATGTGATAAATGCTTTAGAAAAATCACTCTAAACTGTGGTTTTAACACCCTTTCAAGTGGAAAGTGTATTTTAGAACAAACAAGTCAATCTGCCTAGTTCTCATCTCCATATTCTTCCTGTATTTGCACTTGCATTAGGGCTTCTTTACTCACACCTGTGGACTCAGCCTTGGTCGCCTCAATCATGGGACAGGAGGAATTTAAGAGCTCTAGCCTCACACTGACTGAGGATTATGTTTGTTTATGCTACTCTGGCCCTGACCTTATACTCAGGTTCAAATATTAAGACATGATTGATTGACAGATATACAGACAGATAGATGATAGATAGATAGATAGATAGATAGATAGATAAAGTTTATATTATACACATATGCACAGATCTATGTATCTGTATCAGTCAACCTAGCTATCTATCTATATAGATATATCTGTATACCAGTCACCTGGTGGGTGATATGGCACAGTTTAACATTTATAAATGCCCTACTATGCACCAACTTCTGTAATGAGTAAGACTTTATTAATAAAATTAGAATAAGATCTGGTTCCTGCACCTAAATAGTTTATAGTCAGCATTATGCAAGTAGAGATTACATTTTTAATCATCAAAGTAACTCTGTAATGCAAATATTATTTTAAACAGAATTGTTTTTAAAAACCAGAAAAACACAGAGAAATTAAACAACTTGCTCAAGGCTCTGAAGAGAATAAATGGTAGGTGTCTCTGCTCCCCAAACACAAACACCTGATATACCTGATATACTGCTACTGCCTGTCAATCTTTCCAAGATCTGGTCCGCAACTTTTATCCTGTTTCTAGCATGTCAGTCATCCTATTAATCACTTTACCTGACTCTTCTCTCACTAACTCTTAAGATTCCTCTAGGGAAGTCCCTAGGAACTGAAATTCTTCCTTGGTACCCCAGGTGGCACTTGAGGCAGTGCTTGCCAGATGCCCAGAGCTGGGCCCTCCGCTCTCCTCTCTGGGTCCCCTTGTTCAAGGCAGAGAGAGACACAGTGCTGAGCTCCATGGGCCTATCAGGATCCCTGTTTTTCCAGTGATGACCTCCCTAATGCTCCTGGCTTCATCGGATGATCCCAGTCATCTGTCTTCTGGCCCCATGGATACCACGCCACTGTGTAGCTGCCAACACACCTCTGGGGCCTCCAAGGCCTGGCTGGGGGTGTTCTAGGTTCTTGCCTCTCCATGTGTGCCCTATCCCAAGGTGATTAGTCAATTTGTGCCTGGCCACACCCCACAATATTACAGGAAGTTCCATAAAGGCATTCAGTCTTCCAGCAGAGCAGTCAGTCACTAAAAGCACACAGCAGAGGGATTCTGCACCAGAGGAGAGAGGACTGGCAAGATGGAGGGAACAGTGCAGTCTAGCTCTGTTTCACACATGCATACACACACACACACACACATATATACTGCTTCTCTTTCTTTCTCTCTCTTTCACATACACACAGTCTCTCTCTCTCTCCCACACACACTCTCCTCTTCCTCTCTCTCCTCTCCACATTTGCCCTCACTCCCACAACCCCCTGAGAATTATGGTTCTCTGCAACTGAAAGGCAAAGCAAGGAGTCTTCATCCAAAGCCACAGTGAAGTTGTCAGAGGGTCAGGGTCATTTGCTATGAAACTAGTGATACTCACGCTTTACGACCCCTTTTGTTTACTGGCCTCCATGAGTCTTGGGGGTTTAGAGTGTTCTATGTGGCAAAAAGAAACCAGGCTACAACAGGAAACATTTCATGTAAGCATTTCTGATAAATTACCTTAAGATATCTCTCCAGAAAGGGACAGGAATCCCCAAGAAGCCATGCTGTGATTTATTTTCTCGTTCTAAATAAGTATTTATATTTATTCTGCAGGAGAATTAGAGATCACTTCCAACTCTCCTTAAGCTCTTATGCAGGTTCTTCCAGCTGGATCTAGAAACCAAATTGACACCAGACAGATTAACAAGAGAAAAGCATACAAATCTTGTTTATCTTACACATACGTGGAGATCTTCATAAGAAAGAAAATTAAGAAATGACCAAAGCAAGATACTTTTATGCTTTTTAGACAAAGAATGATAAACTTGAGAAGAAATGTCAAGACAAAGAAAATCTGGCTAGGAGTAGTAAATTTCTAGAGGAGTCAGTACGAGATATATTGGGGGGGCATGTAAAACTAGTGAAAGATAAGAGTTACTTCAATAAATATATTTACCCAGATCCATTACAGTTCTCAATTCCCAGTGTTTCCTGATAAGGGCTATCTTCTCACTCCAGTTCAGAGAGAGTGCCCCTCCCAGAGGAACCTTTATGGCTTGCTGCATGCAGGAAAAGACAGGTCAGCTAGCCCTTTCTAAACTACAATTTCTCCAATGTTTTCAACTCAAAAAAATCAATACACCAATTCAGCATGTTGTGGGATGGCACATCCTTCCCTCCTTTAATACCTAAGTTAATATTGATAATTTTGTATATTAAGAAAGTTCCCGACCTCTGGGGACAGGGCATAGCTAAACAAAAAGCAGCAGAAAC
>NW_012105220.1:176485-216218 GCF_000951045.1 Mandrillus leucophaeus | reverse complement strand
CTTAAAGTATAATAATAATAATAATAAAAGAAGGTTCCCAAAATCAAATGAGCTATGGGCACCACAAAGCCAAGATCTGCTCCTGAGGAGGGGCGTACTGGTACTGAAGAAGCAAAGAAACTCAAAAATTGTGCTGAGATCAAACCATCAGGAGGAGAATCTGAAGTGTCAGCCCATTGGAAGAAGCAAAAGCAGTTAGGGAAGTAGTTGCATGGAGTCTGGGATCCTGGAGTCCAGTTACAAGCAAACAAAGTGAGAAGAATTCAAAGAATTGCCTGAGTAATTGCAGCTAATGGACAAGGCAGGATGTCAGGGACCCAACCAAGAGAGCTGGAGTTGGTTTTGTGGCTGCAGTCCAAGCAGAGGAAACCAGAACATGAGCACCACTGCACAAACTGGGCAGATGGTGGGAGAGGGGAAGAGAAAGCCACTAATAGTCACCGTCACTGACCCCAAGACATTGTACTTCAGTAGTGGGGTTGGGTGCCTTACACTTTTAGGCTGTATCAGGGATTCCTCAAAGAGGATACAGTGCTAAATCTGGAGTTATCAGGACAGGCAGCAGAATCTTGCCTATAAAAAGGCAATAAGAATGCATACCTATCTTATAACATTGTTGAGATGATTCAGTTAATGGTGTAGATAAAATGTGTAGCCTGGTACTTTATGCAATCATGGAGAACAACTCAAGCTCTCCGGAATATGATCCTACCTTGAATATAGTAAGAAAAGGAGTTTAAATTCTCCTTGTAGGAGGGATGCAAAATAATTCAAGGGAAATAAGGCAGTAGGAAGGAGCAGCTAATTTGGCTTTTAGAAGTAAATCATCAATGCAATGCACAGATGCTGTTTATGTGCTTGGCTTATTGATTTAATAAGTTTCTTGGTAAACTTTTTTTCTGCTCAGTTAGCAATTGGTTAGTTTTCCTTTGTAGTAATAGTAATAGTTTAAATGCTCCTTGCTGTAATGACTATCATTGCTATATTTTATTTTCTAAGTTGATTTTGTACTCTAGTATCACTCTGCTATGTCTTCCTGTGTTGTAGGAAGTTATTTTAAAATGTCTTTCCATTTAAATGCCATATTTGTGGCCATCCCCTCACTGCCCTTCACCCTCAGAAAGGAACAGCCTTCTGTGGGTCGACTTCGTGATATCTGTCCATAGATAACGTCTCCAGCCCCAGGCTCATCACTCAGAGATCTGCCCTCAGGAGGACACGTTCATCCCCAGCACCAGAGAAATGTCTACCAAGGCTTTTGAAACTGATTTTATCCGCATGCAAAAAGCTAGATTCTAATTCTGTCTGATCACAAAAGGTTGAATGTAAGCCTTACAACCAAGCTTCATAGACCAAAACAAGAAATACACGGAAAAGTTGCCAAAGGACTTTAGAAGATCGAGGCTGTAATTCATTATAGATGTGGACCCTTTTGTTTTCCTCTAAGGAAAAAAAAATTCAATTTTATTAAGAAAAAAATCCCACTAACTGTGGCCATGTTCAAAGCACTCACAGAAAATATTTTGAACACACAGGGTTTCGCTCAAGGAGGAATATTCATCATTTCAGGGTGGGGGAAAGGAGCTGGTCATTCATTTTCTCTCACCTTATCCTAACATTTATAGTTAAAAAGGGATGGATTTGGCTTTGCCTAATCTCTATGACAAAGCAATACTTGTCTGACCTCTCAAATTCTCCCCAGTCCAGAAGTTGTATGATCAGAAGGTGGGATCATAAATTCCCAAGAGATGACAAAGGTGAAAATGGAATCAGCAATCGCTACCTAAATTTTCAGGCTCTGAGACATCTTCCTAAACTATATGAATAAGCCACAGCAAAATGCTTAAATCTCTCCGGCCATTTTTTTCTTTCATTGATAAATTATATTTCTTTTTGAAAGAAAGAAAATAAAATATCTACCTCAGCTCTTATTTATTAAAACTTACATAACAAAGACACTACAGGTGAAAACACAGCCACCATCACTCTATATTATTTTCTAAAATGATTTGTAACATAACATTTAGCATAGATAACAATAAAAGTTAAAAGAGGATCATGAAACACAAAATAAATCCAGTTTAATAAAGTCAAAACAAAATCATTGTTCTTTTATAAATGTTGATCACCAAGCTTAAAAAATGTACTTGAAATGAAAAGCTTTAGAAATAAAACAATTGTACTGAATTCAGCTTAGTGTTTTGTATTTAGTATGTGCCAAATAAATTTTTATTAAATTGTTCATAATCTGTGTCACCAACAACTGTGATGATCAATACACATTCATATGATCTTCGGAGAAGTCTGTGCAGCTCAATATAATTCAGTTAATTCAGTATTATAAGTGCCACTGCTAATTTGCCCAAATTATACTATCAATTCCTCCTTACTTATCTAGTTGATTTCTTAGCCCCACATTCCACTTTATGTCTTACCTCAGAATGATATATAAACATAAAAGTGGAAATTTAAGACACTTCAGATGCGGTTCAAAATCTAAATCCATGACAGCGTGGGCAGCAAGACTAATGGTACTCACACCATGAGACCCCCAGGGATTGAGGTGTTCACAGTCTGTCCCTGCAGCCATGCCCTCGCCTTTGATGAAGGAAACCACCATACAGCGACTTCTCTGGGAAAATCTTCCCTCTGCTGTAGAGAAAATACAATCAGGGCATTACCTGATTGGACAAATTGATTTCCGCTCTAATAGGCATTGATTATCTGCCAGGCCATGGCCTCCTTCTGGGGGTACTACAGAGAGAAACCCACAGATGTTTTTCTCACACCAGTCAAACAGTTTAATCTATTACCTTACATGGTGGCTAGGGCAGCCTGTAATTAATACAGTTCAGCCAGTTTGAGAATCTGGTTGGAAAGGCAGAGAAAACCGCTGTGATGCTTTGCAAATGATTCTGACTCTGAGATAACAGAAAAAGAGTGCTTAGGAAAAAAATAGTATAGGGGAGGCAAAGTTTTACCCCTAGCTTCATAGTACTTTTAAGCTGGGCCTGAGAATTAAACTGACCTCAGACAGATTAGCAGAAGAAAAGTAGACACATTTGTTTGATATAAGCTTTACATGACACCGGAGCCCTCATCAGGAAATGAAGACCCAAAGAAGTAGCACAACTGAAATGACTTTATATATGCTAGGTTGAGCAAAAAGAGCCAATTGTTGAAAACTAAACTATTCGGGGAGGCTAAAGGAAGATAAAAATAATTTTAATGAGGTCTGTTTGTTCAGAATTTTCCGTCTCATCTTCTCATTCTAATGATAAGAATGTTACTTTCCTTCTGATATAAAGAAGACGTCCTTCATTTGGAGGTTTTATCTCCTGCTTTTAGGAAGAAAAAAGGAAGCATCGGAACACCCTTCTTGTACCTGCTTTTTTTGTTGTTTTTTTGTTTTTTTGTTTTTAATGCCTTTAATTCAAAATAATCCTTCTGCTAAAGTGGCATATTTGTCGGGGGGCAGGGAATATTCTGCCTCCTTTCAGTAGGTGCGGATGGATTGTCAGTACAGGTGAATATGTCTAAGTGCTCATACAACAGGCAGATCTGCCTCCCCGTACCCTTGGGATTTTTCAGTAGTTGGCTTTCAAGTTGGCATAATTTTTATCTTGAGTTTCTTAGACATTCATCGTAAGATTGAATGCTTTTACCAGGAGAACTGGTCTTGCTAGCTTTTAATGGTTTCAATTGTAACTTTCAGTGACAAGGAACACATTCTACAGTGCAGTATGGGAGGAAGCATTCCTGACTATGAGTCACAAGACCCAGGTCTGGTTCCACCTCCACCAGCAGTAATCACATAAAATCACATAAAATCACCATCGAGATCCATTCTCCATCTCCAAAACGGAATTGATAGGCTACTCTATGCCATATCCAGAAGGACTATTGAGGGGAAATATTATAAGATAGTTCAAATAACTTTGGAAGAGAAGCAAATATACCCTGATAAGATAGTCAGGGGGTGTAGGCTGTTTGCACACAGAGGCAGAGAATGAAGGCAATTAGTCAAACAGTTACTGCAGAAACCACTCCTACCTCCCACAATGGAAAAAAAGAAAATCAATGCACAGGGACTTACCAACACTTATTTTACTCAGCAGAGTATTTCAGATAAAAGGAAACTTTTATCTGTCTGAATTACCCAGATAGTTTCCTTAAAACCCTCTATTTCACAGGTGTAGTGATAACTTCAATAAGGACCCTATTCTCTCTCTAGGAAACGGGACAGTAGACCTGAAATTACATCTTTCCCTTGGAATTTAATTTCTAAAGAAGACAAATTATTATGTTACCTTCACCCAAATGGAACTTCAGAAGGCCACAAGACCTACCTGGAGTTAGCTAAGGGGTTAAGATTCAGTCTTCCAGACAGTGTCTTTTCAAGGCACATCTTTAGAGTATCAGACTGAATCCCGGGGATTTCTGGGTGACTCTTGCAAAGCATTACAACTTAGCCCTGTGGTTGTGCTGCCAGGACATACACATCAGGATCTCAATAAATTGCAATGCTTCAGGCTTAGACAAGCTTTGGGGGATTTTATTGTGATCATTATTTTAATTTCTGGAAAGAGATTGTGAAAGTTCTTCTCAAACCCGTAAATAGGATAAGAGGATGATACACTAGTTTTGCACACTCAACTTAAATATTATTTGAAGGAAGAAAAAAGGAAATTATTCACTTGCTGTGTCTTGCTCTTCGATTCCAGAAATGAATCTACATTCCTAATTTTTCAAAGACATTTGATGGAAGCCTGTGCTTCTCAATTTACAAGACTAATCCACCCTCTACTGTCTTTATAGCTCAGGTATATTATTTAGCATGATAATTTCCCTATATTTATAAAGCAGATAATTTTAATAATGCATAATAGTTATTGAGAATTTCAATTTGAAACCCTTTATTTATTGCTTTTTTTTTTTTTTTTTTTTTTTTTTTTTTTTTTTTTTAGTCTCACTCTGTTGCCAGGCTGGAGTGCAGTGGCATGATCTCAGCTTGCTACAACCTCCACCTCCTAGGGTTTAAGCAATTCTCCTGCCTCAGCCTCCCAAGTAGCTGGGACTACAGGACTGCACCACCACACCCAATTAATTTTTGTATTTTTAGTAGAGACGAAGTTTCCACATGTTGGCAGGATGATCTCGATCTCTTGACCTCATGATCCACCCACCTCGGCCTCCCAAAGTGCTGGGATTATACGCGTGAGCCACCACACCTGGCTGCTATTTATGCTACATTTTTGTAATCAACTTGGATGGAAGACAGACAGAGCTCTACATTCATGACTACAAAATGTTTTATATGCAACTTCCTGAGTATAACCTAATTGCCTATAGGGGAAAAATGCTCTTCTAGAAGCACCTTCTGTTAAAGTATCTTATGTTCAGGAGAAATTGAACAAATGTGACAATTCAAACTCATACCTACTTATGGTAGCACTCCAGGAGCCTGCCACGCCTCCTGGAAGCTGTCAAATTCACTTCCGGGTCTCAAAAATGGGAATACAAACATTTTTCTAAGTTACTGCATAAGTCTTACCCAAACCTAGCAGAGGTCAAAGTCTCCTCCTTTATCCTTAATACTATGACCCTTTTATCTAGGCAGTGGCTTTACTCTGTCCTGACTAAGAGATAGGCTCTCCCTTCAACTGCTCATCTCAGACCAGGCCGGGTAATCAACCCTACATCACCACTCCCACCTTCAGGAGAGCCACCTCCTGCTGTATCCATACTAGACCCTAACTCAGAGCAGGAACAACCTGATACTACACAGGAAACTAGTAGCAGCAAGGGGAAAAAAACAAAAAGCACCAAAATACTAGTCTCTGTCCTAATCTTTCTAAACAAGGTTTTCATACAGATGCAATTTGAACCATACTAAGAGCCCAGCATTAGATTTATGTTTGGAATTCCAGACCAACAAACACTTACTTGTTTTAGAGATTCAGAGAAAAACATGCTGTGTAAAGAGATGTCAGAATTAAGGATCTTGTTCAAAAATATGATCTGTGCCAGGTATAGTGGCTCCTGCCTGTAATCCCAGCACTTTGGGAGGACAAGGCAGGAGGATCACTTGAGACCAGGAATTCAACACCAGCCTGGGCAACATGGTGAGACCCTGCCGCTACAAAAATGAAGAAAACAATCAGGCGTGGTAGTGTGTGCCTGTAGTCACAGTTACTCAGGAGGCTGAGGCCGGAGGATCGCTTCAGCCCAGGAGTTCCAAGCTGCAGTGAGCTATGATCACACTACAGCACTCCAGCCTGGTTAACAGAGCAAAACCCCACTTCCACCTCAAAAAAAGGAAGGGGGGTGGGCAAACATAAAAAAAAAAAAGTTCTGACTACATACAGAAAGTAAGTCAAAGGAATATAACTGTATATCAAGTTCCAAAAACAAACAACATTTTTTTTTAAGACAGGGTCTCACTCTGTCACCCAGACTGTAGTGCAGTGATGTGATACACGGTTCACTGCAGCCTTGACATCCTGGGTTCAAGCAAGCCTCCTTCCTGAGTAGTGCATTGTGGTGCATGGGCCCGTAGTCCCAGCTACAATAATGCAAGGCTATGCATTATTTTTTATTTAATGTAGAGATGGGGTCTCAGTATGTTGCCCAGGCTGGTGTTGCACTCCTGGGCTCAAGCATTCCTTCCACCTTGGCCTCCCAAAGTGCTGGGATGACAGACATTAGCCACCACACCTGGCCCCAAAAAAATTTTATTGGAAAATGTCTTCTTAGACCTAGCTAAGCCTTCAAATTAAATATATGTATGTATAAATATATATTTGTCTGTATTTGTGTGTCTTGCCTCAGTACTATTGAATGTCAGGTTTAAAGGGGGCCCAAGGATACTGATGCCCAAATGATGATCTACAAGCCCATTAAACCACTATTGATGTTTGCAGGACCTAATTAAAATGAGAGTAGAAGACTGTGTGTGTGTGTGTGTGTGTGTGTGTGTGTGTGTATAGCATTGTAAGTTTGTCACTATCCTTACCCCCAAAAGACCTCTTCTCTATTGTGTCCTTCTGTTTTTTTGTAAAAATTATCTTTTATGAAATGATAGCTATAGCAGAAAGTCGTTTTGGTTTTTTGTTGTTGTTTGGCTTGGGTTTTTTTAATTTGACAAAATAAAACATTGAAAACCTGGTAAGTCTCCACATTCTGGGGTGGCATGGGTATTGTACTGATCCTTGAAATTCATACATCTGGGATATATGACCTGGACAACATGTACCAAATCTATCTGATATTTGAATGCTTCTTAATAACTTTCACCTATTAGTCCTAATTCTAGCTCCTGCACCCACACAGACTCAGCTGTCCCTGTTTCAGATGAAAGTCCTTTCTATAGTTGAAGACAGTGCTTCTGTTCCCCCTAAGATCTTTTTTCCTCCAGAATTAAAAATCTTCTATTGTCTTCAACTCTACTTTTGAGCCAGACCTCAAAGTAGAGCCTGTGAGATAGAAGAAAACCTTGAAAGAAAGAAATATGTATATACTTAAAGAAAGAAACGCCATTTCTTTTATGTTTTATAAATGAGGAAACTGAATCCAAGTGGTTAAGAGACTTAACTAAGATCTAACAGTTTGTTAATGACATTCACTACTCAGTAAATCAAAACATCTTACCCTTGAGAAATGTTTGCATTAAGCAAAAAACAAAAAGACAGTAGCAGATGTACGTAAATTGATTCAACAAATATTTTCAGTGTCTAAACTATGCCATGCATTACGGTAGCTAAAAGGAAACAGGGTCCCTGCTTTTAAGGAGCTTAGAAGCAAGAAATAGTAAATAAAATAGCAAAAATATGAAAAAGTAGCATGACAATAGAAACAACTACTTCACTTGGGGAAGCTGGAAAGGCACAAGAGAGGAAGTGAAATTTAGGTTGGGCAATGAAAGATGAATAGGAATTTTCCAAGGAAGGTTAAGCGTGTTTGGAGGAAGATATAATGAGTTCAATTCCAGAGAACTGAACTTCAGGTAATTTTGAGGCACCCAGAGGAGACAACCAAGGGGCAATTACACCATGAAAAAAGAAAATTGAAAGAAAAAATGGACATATGTGGTACATGCCCACAGAAAGTAGTGCTGAAAGAAAACTTTTTCATCTTTCTACCAGATTGGAAAATGCTTTGTATAAAAGTTTAAGATGAATTTACTTTTAACTATATGGACAAGGAAGGTTTTCTTTTCTGAATCATGATGGAGAAGTACATTTTCATTGATAGCAACAAAATAAGAAAGAGAATAGGAAATACAGCTACCAAGGAGGTGAGTTTCAACACAGTGAGAATAAAGTCACTCAATGTTAAACTTCCTATCTTTAACTTGTAGATACTTGTAGAGGTAGTGTTAGCTTTGAAATTTCTTGAGATTGCCTACTTAATAAGATTAATTTCATATAAATATGGAAATTACTCCCTGATACTTGGTAAGCACTTTGAAATTATTTTTATCCCAGTAGAGACAGATAGTTTCATTTGGAGTTCAGGCAGATCAGGCTTACTCTGTAGTGAGAGCAAGTACATACAGTACAACAGGCCGCATTTGCATGAGACAGTTTCGCTATGATCTCTTCAACCACTTGCCCAGTAAGCCTGCCTCCTTCATTCTCCCTCTACCACCCACAGACTTCCACTCCTGGTATCTCATGGAACATAAACATAGGCATCTGAAACCTCAGCTTCCAGATACACTTAAACACAATACCGTGCACATAATAGCAGCTTAGTAACTATTCCAAAAACAATAATTACAATTTTTAAAAAATAAATAAATTTGAATCAATAATACCTAGCAACGCTGCCTGCTCACATGCTTAGGATATATATTTGGAGGTCTCTTAGCAAGCATAGATCTTGGAGAAAACTTCTGGCAGGTACTCCTTCCTTTTTACCCATCTCTTTGAAAGTTTCAACTCGAAATTTTGAATAATATCTTGGATACTCTATTTGGTTGATGTTAACCTCTAATACTACATTTAAACTTTCTGAATAAAATGATCACTCTCTGTCCTGGGGCTTCTATTTTGAGTTTTCTCTTGGCACCATTTTAGCATGCACTTAAAAATGGGACTTTTTTTTTTTTTTTTTGAGCTTGGATGAGATGCAGAATAATTTTCTGTTATGCATGACTGAGAGGCAGGAACGATATTTCAGAAAAACAAAGCTGTCTCTAAGTGGTTATAAGAATAATTTGAGATAGGACCGCTAGAGAATTTAATTTTAGCAGTACTAATATGTGGAACAAAATACTAAAATGTTGCTTTCATACTTTGTGGTACATTGTTAATCATACATAACAGCTATGATTAATTCAAACTTTGGTTGCATCTAAAGAATTCTCTATTTTCCTGCTTTATTCTGTAAATATAAGATGAATAAAAGCATTTCAGTCTGATGTTGTTAATTATCTCACCCCTTAGTCATAGATAAATCCCATGGAAATGTCCTTTGTAAATGGACTCTAATAACGACCCCAGAACATTTAATTTATGCACAAAAGTTGCTATAATTATTTCTCTTGGTAGCTTGTTTTAACACATTGATAGCAAGAAAATCAAGAGCTTCCATTAAAAATACAGAGCTTCAAAATAAAAAACAAAGACTTAGATACAAACTATTCAAGGATATTATTCTCTTGGGCTGTTGGTCAGCCTCTGTCCAGTTTAAACTGCCTCTCAGCAAAAATGCCAAGATAGTTTCAGAGAATATTACACTCAAAAATATTGCCTCTGTATATATTGGCAGTGAGCATTGTCTGGGAAGGAATAATATCTCAGAAGGCTACAGAAATTGTTCAGTGAAAAATAATGAAGTAAATTCAATGTGGCAATTCAAAACATTGAAAGTAAAGGCCGATTTTACAAAGGTTTTCAAAGTTAATTTGAAGTTTTCTTTTGAAAATTTTCGACTCCAGCATAGACCCTGCTCCTTAAGACTTAGTAAAAAAAGAGAAAAAAAATTTTTTCTCCTTTGTAATGAATGCTTCAAAGAAACTTCTAAGCAATAACTTGTGGTACTGTGAGATAATTCATTTTAAAGCTAATTATGAAAGCAAGGCCATCATTTAAAGAAAATCAATGGACAGTTTTCCAACTAATCATGGAACTGATGTATTCCTTGTTCTCTTTCTCTTGACTTCTTTATACTACTAAATACAGTTGAAAACATTTGCCCCTTTTCCTCTGGTCATAGCACTTGCCTTGTTCTTTGCCTTTCTCTCCAACCATGTTCTAGTTCCCTCGTCTCTATGTTACCTTCTGTCCCCCTCTGATCATTAATTCACCATCAAAATCTTAGCCATGTAAAGCAATGGGATTCTCTCTCTCTTTAACTTTATGATTCTCCACATCAAATCTAATCCTGACTGTTTTAGTTCTGGCAAAGGCACATTTATTCTTCCAATCACTAAGAATTACAACCTCAGACAACTGATTATCTCATACTCATGCCCCATATTTAGTTAGACATCAGCCCCTCTGGATGCTTTCATTGTCATGTCACCTGACAATATTCATTTCTGTGCGATGGGACTTTGTAA
This sequence comes from Mandrillus leucophaeus, assembly GCF_000951045.1. Classification (NCBI taxonomy): domain Eukaryota; kingdom Metazoa; phylum Chordata; class Mammalia; order Primates; family Cercopithecidae; genus Mandrillus; species Mandrillus leucophaeus. The sequence continues at coordinate 205,651 of NW_012105220.1, read as the reverse complement.
TAAGTGTATATTAATTATTTAAACCCACACACAAAGTACATCTCTAATATATTCATAGGCAATACAATCCCTATAGATCTATATCTTATATCTATCTCTTTCTTATCTCATTGTTAACCTTTCTATTCATCTTTACTTGATTTTCCAGCTCATTTCACATGTCCTCCATCTCCCACTTCTATCCTGTCCGCGTAACGTAGACAACTTCACGTCTTACTTGGCTAAGAAATATTGAAGCCTTCCAATGTGGGTTTTCCCCACTTACATTCTTAAAAACCCTCAATATTTTTACAAAATCCTCATTCATTCTTCACTTTCTTCATTTTTCAAGTGGGCTTGGTTCTTTGCCTTTCTATCTGTTCTTGGATCTTGGCCCATCAATCAATTATTCCCTATTCCTCTCTGGCATTTTCTACCTCTTTCCAAAAAAACAACTTCTTCCCTTCTACCTGCAACATTCTCAAGAACTTCATCCAAGAAAACAGGGCCTTCTTTTAACCCTTCTAACCTCTAAAACTACCAGGCCAACTCTCCCTTTCCTTCACACCACTCTTCTTGAGTGGACTCTGCCTCCCCTTCTTAATTTTCCACTGACTTCTCAACCCACTGTATTATTTTCAATCTTGAGCACTTTGCTGAAATAGCAATCTTGAAGATCATCGCTTAATTACTAAAAGCCAGATCCAATAGCGTCATTGCAGTTCTTAGTTTTCTCAGCTTCTCTGATACATATGCCACTGCCAACTGCCTGCTGATTCTCAGAATTCTCTCTTCTGTTTGCCCCTGTGATTCTCCAATCCCCTGAGTCCCTTTCTATTTTCTTCACCCTTATTTGGTTTCGTTTTTGCCATGTCTTCCTCTTTCTATCCTTTAATTACAGATTTCTCCCAATGTTCTATTGTTAACCCTTCCCTTCTCTCTGTATATTATTTTTTAGGTCAATTTTACTGGCTTCCATGTGGCTAGAAAATCTTCCTTTTCTCTTGAAATGCAGACCTGATTTCTAACCGCTACCCAAACAGCTCTATTTGGTGTTTTGCAGGCACCTTCAACTCAACATATACAAAATGTAGCTTACCACTTTCCCTATAAACTTCCCATCCTTGCCTGAGTTTTGTTTTATCAATTTCTTTTCACATTAAAAAAAAATCCAATAGAATTATTCTATTTACTGTCCCCAAACACAGCTCAACCATTACTTCCTAGATATTTTAAGTTATCCTCATTAATGGAATTACTTTCTTCTCTCTTTCTAGCCATCCAAATACTACATAACTTTTCAAATTTAGGTGTTGAGTCTCTATTGTTCCATGGTCTGACCACTTCTCTCTTCTGACTCCTGCATCACTGATGGTCCCTTTCTTTTTCACATTTAACAGATTGTTATTTATGACTCATTTATTTTTTATCATATTTTCATTTAATGTATTAATATGTCTACAACTTATTTACTAAATTTGATTGTAATTCTTTTTCAAAAGCATCGCTCATAGATTATATTTCCTCAGTCTATCTCTCTCATTCATGTATTCAAAGCATGTTTGTGAGGTATGTATTTGTCTTGGTCTATTCAGGCTGCTATGACAAAATACCATAAATCAGGTGACTTATCATAACAGAAATTTCTTTCTCACACATCTGGAGGCTGGGAAGTCCAAGATCAAAGCACTGGAAGATTTGGTGTCTGATGAGGGTCCACTTCCTGGTTCATAGATGGCCATCTTTTCACTGTAACCTCACATGGCAGAAGGGGCAATGCAGCTCTCTGTTTTGTTTTGTTTTTTTTAATAATGGCACTAATTCCATTTATGAGGTCTCTATCCTTATCACCTCTGAAAGGCCCCAACTTCTAATACTATCACATTGGGTGTCAGGATATCAACCTATGACTATCGGAGACACACAAATATTCAGTCCATAGCAATACTATATGACAAACACAATGTTAGACTCTGGGAAAAGATATATATATATATAAAATGTTCCTATCCATGGAGGAATTTACCATCTAGTAAAAGTGTCAGAAGTAAAAACAAATAGGTACAGCAATGTTATAAGTGTTTAGTTAGAGATATATATGGTAGGCTTTGGGCACACAAGAAAGTAATGCCTTAAGGGAATTAAAATTTGTCCCAAAAGATGCCACTTGGGTTTATTTTTAAAGGAGGAATAATATTTAAGATGGTAGACAATGATGGAAGGGCATTCCAGGCAGAGCAAAGATAAGGAGTCTAAAAAATGCATAATTAATTTTCAGAACACACATAATCACACATCGGAATATTAGGATAGTGACAGGAATTTGGAAAGACAAGAATCACAAAAGGCTTTAAATGTCAAGCTAAGGGTTTTTATTCTATCTTGGGGACAATGGGAAGCCATGGGAGGCAGATTTTAAAATATAACCTTTTCATTTAAGTCATACATACAGAAAGGTGCAGAAACCATAAGTTTACAGTTCAATGAATTTTCACAAAGCAAACACACCTGTACAAACAACACATAAATTAGGAAAGAAAATACTACCGGAACCAGTGGAAAGATTTTAAGCAATGGAAACATATTATCAGACTTGCATTTTGAAAGATCTTTCTGGTGCAGTGGGGAAGGAAACTGTTGGCAGGGAAATCATTTCAATTGTAAAGGCAAAAAATCACAAAGGCCTTAAAGTAGTGGAACTGTGAATAGAGAAAAAGGATTATGTTTAAGAAATATTTAGGGCTGGATGCAGTGGCTCACGTCTGTAATCCCAGCACTCTGGGAGGCCGAAATGTGCAGATGGCTTGACGTCAGGAGTTGGACACCAGCCTGGTCAACATGGCGAAACTCTGAATCTACTAAAAACACAAAGATTAGCTGGCTGTGGTGGTGCATGCCTGTGATCCCAGCTACTCAGGAGGCTGAGGCGCAAGAATCGCTTGAACCAAGGAGGCGGAGGTTGCAGTGAGCTGAGATCATGCCAGCCTGCACTCCATTCTGGGTGACAGAGTGAGACTCTGAAAAAGAAAAGGAAGAAAGAAGGAAGGGAGGGAGGGAGGGAGGAAGGAAGGAAGGAAGGGGAGAGAGAGAGAGAGAGAGAGAGAGAGAGAGAGAGAGAGAGAAAGAAAGAAAAGAAAAGAAAAGAAAAGAAAAGAGAAAAGAAAAGAAAAGAAAAGGAAAGAAAAGAAAGAGGAAGGAGGAAGAGGAAAGAAAGAAGAAGGAAGGAAAGAAAGAAAGAAAGAGAAAGAAAGAAAGAAAGAAAGAAAGAGAAAAAGGAAGGAAGGAAGAAAAAGAAAGAAAGAAAAAATGATTTAGGAGGCAAAATTAAGAGACTTTTTAATAAATCAATGCATGAATTGATGGAGAAGTGGAATTGTGGAATCTAAGACATGCAACTGGATTAATGATGATGGTGGGTAGTTTGCAAAGACAACCACAACCACCCCTCCCATTCAAGAGTGGATATTATTTTGTAATTGATTTTGCCACTTCTCCTGTCAAGAGGTAGAATCTATTCCCTTTGGGATTTGCTTTGACCAATAGAATTTGACAGAAGTAGCATTGTGTGACTTCTGAGGACAGATTTCAAAGGGCCTAGCAGCTCTTGCTTTTGTCCTCATGGATACTGCCCAGAGTCTGCCATAGATAGACACTAGTCTAACATTCCAGAAAATAGCAGAAAATATGGTGTGAGGGCCATTAGGTGGGCTGGGGTAGGGGTAGGAGAAGGCATGCTAGCCAATAGCCAGAGCTAACTGTAAAACAAATGCATGATGCCATCTTGGACCTTCCATCCCAGATGACTTTCTAGCTTAATGCATGAGTAATCCCAGGAAAAAAATATACCAGAACTGCCAGCTAACCAATGGAATCATGAGAAAGAATGATTTGTTGTTATCTGGGGTGATGTGTTGTGTAGCAATAGATAACTAAAATAAATATTGGCACTTGGAAGTAGAATAGAGTGATACTATAACAGAAACCTAAAAGATATAGCATTTATTTGGTGACTGGCAGCTGGTGGACGCTGGAAGGCAGTGAGGAGAATGTCAGTGAAAGCCAAGAGGCATTGTTATTAGAAGCAGGAATAGGGTGACTTGCATTATGAAATGGTGGAACAACTAGCAAATATATTACTTGTGGTAACTTATTATAGAACATATATAATTTGTCTGTCAAGAGTTTGGATTTCCAGGCAGAACACTGAACTTACCAAGTGGCTTTTTTACCTGGGTATGATAAAGAATTGCAAAATAAAGATGAACTAAAAAGGAAATTGTTCCTTTTACCAGCATAATTTACAGGAAATATAGATGGGTCAGGATTTTTTAAGTTGGAAAATAAAACTGTTTCTCATCACCCCTCTCTTCAAAAAGCAACAGATTTTCAAAGTCAGAAATGGTCACAAGGTAAAGATCAAACCAAGAATATGGTTATTATAAGATCCCTTGTTAACACCGCTGAACGATTTTAAATAGTGACTAGTAGATACATTCAGCTGGGAAAAAAAATCTTCCAAGAACCTAAAGTTACCACCCTACAGCAGCCTTACAAATAGCTCAAGGTAGAGAGAAAGGTCTGTCTCAAAAGGAATTATGGATGTGACTGACTTGTGGGGTACAGAATGAATCCAATCAGATTTAAAGGAAATTCACAATGTTTTAAGAAAATTATATCACCTTGGACTAAAAGGTCGAAAGATCATTCAAAATGAAAAGAGAGCTCTAGGCCCTAATTTCCTATTGGCAAGAAGCAGACTGAGAAAGCTACACAGATGCAAACATGGTTCACTTCCTAAAGAAAAACAAGAAATCAGAATATGAAGCAAGAGCCCTGAGTGTAGAGCCAAGAGACTAGGGGAACAATTGGTGAGGGAACCACTGAGAAAGCAGAATATACTCTAATTAAAGAAAACTGGAGAAACTGGTGACATGTACCTGGCTACAGCATTGCTACAGTCTAGTTGCTGGTCTTCCTCCTTTTGAATGGGAGCATCTATTGGAATGATCTGTTTGGGTGTGTGAAGTGCAGATAGCTAGGTCTTTTAAATTCACTGATCTCTGGAACAGGATCCACACCCAGGACAAGATTGAATGTACAGGAAATTTATTTAGGGAAGTGCCTGTGAGAGAATATAGTAAGGAATCCTATAAAGGCCAGGATGCATGAGTCTGCAATGCCATTCTGACCCCAAGTGAAGGAGAGAAGGAAGGAAAGGTAGATGGAAGCATCTTAGACTGCTGTGTGTTATAAGGAGTGTTTGGCAAGGTCACCGGAAGAGACTCATGCCAACATCACTTATCACAGTAGTCCCTCATCTCTAAAAATTAGCCTTCCATTGTATCCCTTCTGTACCTTGTCTTTGTCTGGGAGCAGCCCACCGGAGGTTGGCTACAGTGCAAATACAGGAAGGATTGTGAAGCACAGCAGCCAGCTGTGCATAAATCAATTACGCTCCCTACTGTCACTGATCTGAGAGATGCCTTCACGTAGCCACCACAAACCACAACCTGACAATTCCCAAACCCTAATATCCAGGCCTAGCTTCTGTTTAAGAATTCGAATCATAATTTTTATTGTCACCAATTCTGTTCAGCCAAGGCCCCAAGCACCTCATTAATAAGTCATTATTGAGTCCCTATTATACACCAGACATTGTATTATTCTGAAGAAGTTCATAGACTGAACAGAGAGATAAATATGTAGTAAATAATTACAAATCATGTGTTCTTTCAACAAGTATTGACTGTGAACCTATTATATACCAGGCAATGGTAGAAGTGTTAGAGATATAACAGTAAGTAAAACATGACAATGTGCCCTACTAGGATGACTGATGCCAGCTGGATAAGTCAAATAAATAGCCACATAATTATCGTACAATGTAGTACGTGAGTTACAAAAGACATTCTCTATAGCTTAAAGTACACATAGGAGCTGGAGCTGTTCATATGAAAAAGGGGAGAGGCAGGGTTTCCCAGATTCTCAGAACAGCATAGGCAATGACATGTAACAACACAGTTTGTGAAAAACTACCTGATCTTAGTTGTTGCAACTGGCAATTTAGTAATTGAAGTGAAAAATAACAAGTCCTGAAGTTGAATTTTGCCTAATGAATGAACGGTTATGAAAGGAGAAAGAGGTGTGGAAAAGATGAGAAGGATATTTGAGGATATTGTGAGGATTTGGTGAAAGATTGGATTTGGGGTGGCAGAAAAAAAGACTTGGTGAAAGATTGGATTTGGGGTGGTAGAAATAAAGAATCCTCTCAGTCTCAATACATCCAACACTTGTCTCACTTCTTGTATTTCATCTCTTTCTTACTCCACCATTCACAAAGGTGCTCTAGCTGGAAACCACAGAACTTGGTATGCACGCCGTAAATGCATAATGAGAAAATTAATTACTATGAGTCAAAAACATGACTGATGTCATTTCCTGTATTATCAGGGTTCTTATCTTCAACCACAAAATCCATTCTGGCTAATTTAAGCAGAAAAATGATTTATTAAAGGGTATTAAATAGCTCACAGAAAAAGGAGGGAGCTGGAGAAACAGATTGGAAGTTGAGCTTTTAGGAATAATGCGCAAAACCAAACGGCAGAACACTGCTGAGAGGAAGTGGTGCCACCACCTCCAGTGCTAAGAACTAAGCACTAGGAACTTGACGGAAATGGCTGCTGCAGATGGCACCACTGCCACTCTTCATCACGTATTTGGCCTCCCAACACCACACTGCTGCCACCCACAGCAGCAACAACAAACTCTTACGTGAAGCCTGTTTCCTTAGGCATCAGGTCTTGTATGGGCTTGTCTGACTGGTGGAGCCTGAGTCACTTGCCTGAATCTCAGCTTCATGGGAGACTGAAGAATTTGAGTTTTATCTTCAAAGTCAGAACACCTATGTGGAGAAAGTTGAATTCAATGTAAGAAATTCCCAAATATAAAACGTATTCAAGCCATGATGGGCAGTCATGCAGATAATGTGCATAACTTCACTCACCTTGTGATTTTTATCTAACAATTAACTTAAATGCCTGTTTAGAAAAGGCTCCAAGCAAATCATCCAAAATTAAAAAGGAATAGTCCCTGTCTTAAAGTACACACTTCAGAAGTTAAAACCCCTTTAAAAACTTTGACTGTTCCCTGCTGCAAACAAAGACAGTGTGTCACAAGTTTTGATTGCAACTAATGTGTGACACTGTTTTAAATAAATGGTTAGGCCTACGTTCCTCAAAACACATCCTCTTTCTCCAAGTGTACAAAGTTGGCTGACAATTTCTTCCATTTAGTGGGTTCCATTATTTATCTTGGATGGAATAACAGTCTATTTTCTTCTTTCTTCTCCAAATTGAACAGTTTGGGAGTGCTGTGTATCATTCTGTCAGCTACCACTGCTAGTTCTTGAATAAAATATGCTCAAATGTTTTATAGTCTAATTCAGTGCTTCCAGTAGAACTGTCTGTGATAATAGAACTGTTGTATATCTGTGGTGTCTGATCAGAAACCACTGCCGCATGAAACTATGGAGCCCTTGAAATGTGGCTACTGCCAAGGTGAGATTGAATTATTCATTTAAAATTTTAATTTAACTGTAATTTATCTAAACTGAAATAAATTGTCACATACGGCTGGTGTCTAGTTAATTAGACAATGTAGGTCTAAAGCTTAAATATTCAAAAAATAGTTCTAGATTCTTCAACTTCCAGCATTCTTTCCTTTACCTCTCTTCATGTAAAATATTACTGTCTTTAAGATCTGGGATTGGGTCATTGACAGTCCTGGCATAGAGTTACATAAGCATCTCCTTTATTGGAATCAATCAGAACTGGACGAAATCCAATGACAAAATCAAGGTGACCTAGACAACTGGCTACAAGTTTCCTTGATCCATCCCTATCTCACTAGAAGAAAAATTCAGTGATTAATAGTGAAGTGGATTATACAAAAAAATTTAGGCCAGGTTATATACATATCCATTTTAACAATAGAGGGATAGACAATTCATATTAATTACACATACACTTTAAAGTCTAGTCACAGAAAAAAAAAAATGGCCACAATGCTAGTAACGCAAATATGCATCACTACAATTGTAGGATTAATTGTATGATATTAAATGAAAATAAATGCATAATGATGAAATTAAAGCAATCACAATTTAGGTTTTTTAAAAAAGACAGTAGTGATGAAAACCTCACCAAAGTAAGTCAAGACCGATAAGGCACCTAGAAAGCAACTCTCACTCACATGCAAGCTCTGTGGGAACCTGCTTTCCAGCCAAAAGAGATGTGGCAGCCTGAATTCTTAGCAGTACCTAGATTCGATTTTAGCTTATAAATACAAAATTTTAGAACTCATTTGAGAGAGCAGTTAAATTGAATGCAAATTTACATCCACATAAGTTGCGCATCACTCACCCGGAAAACCTGAAGGAAGGACATGCTTTGCTTTAGATTGATTCACAGCCCCAACCAAGGACTCCCACACCTTAAGAACCTGTGCACCAGAGAGGATCTTAATTGAATTTGAACTCTGCCATTGTGTTCTCCTCTTTTGGGCCATAGTCTCCAGAATATAAATAGATGAACAAGTAGCTCAGATAAGCAAGGGTCAGATACATGATATGTAACTGGATTGGACATTAAAATGCATCCTTATCTACACTGAGATCAGTTTTCTCACTCTTCTAAGATGTAATCTTCTCCACCGTGAAAGACATCTTGATCACTGCAAATGAAATCAGGGAGGAAACAAAGTAGAGGAAATTGGATAACCTAGAGGGGTCTGCAAAAGTGTCATTCAGAGAACGGACAAAGACATTAAATGGACAAAGACATTAAAGCAATGTGACCTCTCCCAAATATACTTAAGTCCAGCTCTGTTCCGTGGCATTCTTTAAGAAAGTGAAATCTCTCAGACAGAAAATCATTTACTCATTTATTCATTCAACAATATGTATTGGGGCCCTGCTTAACAGCCTCATCCTGGGTACATAAACACAGAGAAGCATAAACACTCTTCCTACCTTCCAGGGATTACAAGCTACTCACTGACACTAATTTACCAGGCTCATTCTCAGCCTGAAGTGACAAAATTCAGTTCATCTTAGCATTAGGTGACACTCACTTTTTTAAAGGATGGCACATCACATCTAAATGTTACAGAAGTTCTAATTCATTTAACTATTTTTATATTATTACAGTACTGAATAGGAACAAAATAAGGAATCACTTATTCATAGCAATAATCACAGCATTATGATAATCAATTGGATAAAATGGTAATATTTCTATGATGAAAGATAAATATACAAAAGTCATCCCTGAACATCTAGAAAATTCAGAAGTCATATGTAAGTCAAACATCAGATTCTTTATTTTTGAAGAGTAATATAAAATCCAATGTATTGAGAAGAGTTTCACAACCAGGGACAAAGATAATCTTTAGAAAAAGAGAACATTAAACTAGTTTTAATATTTCTGTATGTAAAACGTAGTGTTCAATGTGAAGCATAAATGAAAGTTTAGCCCTCCTCAATCTAACCTCCTTCCATCAATTCAATAGTATGGACTACTTGCAGGCATTTTTACTCAGCAGGTCCTTCCACTACCTGGAGGTAGAGAGGAGTAAACCAATAAATTAATGCTGTTTCACATTATCTTTGTGAAAATCCTTAGAAGGTTTTCTGTGACACGTTCATGACAGATTTCCAAATATAAAAATATGGATAGCTGCCTGTCCAAAGAGACCACTCCTTATACATTTTCATATACTGTAACCTCCAGTTTAGGAAGCAGACACAAGCAAATCTTTTCAGCTCCTCTTCCATATAGATTCATATTCTACAGCACTAATCTCCAAAGCAATGTGCACATACCCCCTGCAGGATACAAGATAATTCATCGAAATTCTGAGAAGAAAAGCTGGAACATTTGCTAGCATGTATATTAAAAAATAAGAAATAGATTAAGGTGACTACATACAACAGCCCTCGCGTGGTCAACATGTCAGGTGGTCACACATGTGCACAACACAAGAGGTCTCCAGAGGGAAGCAGAGGAGTTCCATGACCCTGAGTGACCAGTATTGGCAACCCCACCCAATCTTTGCCTCTAGCATACTGCAGTAAATTGTTGTTTGCATGCACTTTGTTAAGTGTATTTAAAAATTATTTTATCTATATTAGTAGAATCCCAGGCACCAGAGTCTAGCTGTCAAAAGCAGAGCTGTTAAAGCCAAAATGGCTAGGTCCAAATCTGCATGATTTTGAATAAATTTGTTGTTATTTAACTTCTCTCTGTCTTACCTATCTCATCTGTAAAATGGGAATAAAACCTAACTCATAATGTCATTATGAAATTAAATTAGTTAATATTTGCAATAAAGTGCAAATAGTAAGCACCATGTAAATCTATGTTAAATAAATATGTACTCATGAGATGAGGAGTATGCCTGAAAATATCTAGCACTGCAAAGAGATTCGATGATTAGCTTGTGGCAAAATATTTCAAACTCTTGTCAAATTAAAGATGAATTATACTTTATTCTTCATTAGTAGAATTCCAGGCATCAGAGTCTAGTTGTCAAAAGCAGAGTTGGTAAAGCCAAAAGGCATGTACTCCAAATTTGCTGATCTTTTCTGTGATAAGTGGCTGTTAATATTGAACATTCTAGCAGATATTTAAAAAAGAAAAGAAAGTTGGCTGATATTTTCTGTGATGTCAAGTGCCTCCTACAGATATTTTATACACACTAATATGTCGTGTCAAGGTAAGGGTGATATTTGAGCAATGAGTAAGAAAGTAACTGCTTCTTTTTGAGTGATATGAAAGAAGTACATTGAAAATGAGTGGCTAGAAAGCATGTTTCTATCATTGTGTGATTTTTTTTTTGTAAAATGATATGTGTCATCCATTAGCACTTTTATTTCTACACACAGAAAAACTCGAAAACAGAAGTTTGTAATTTGCTTTGTAAAAATCCAAAGAGTTTCACTGGAGTTTGGAATTGTTTGAAAAATTTTAAATGCAACAACATCCCATTTGTACTTTATATTTTTATTTATTTTTTAAAGTGGGGCTTATTTTATCTTTGTCACATTCTTTATAGATTTTCCTTTTGTGTTGTATGCTCATGTTGTATTAGTCAAGAAGAAACATCTATATAATTTATAAATAAGTAAATAAGGGATATATAATGAAAATATATTTTTAATAATGTGGGCGCATGATTTAAAAAAAAAAAAAAAAAAAAAGACCACTATTCTACTATCTGGAAATAGTAATCACTGAATGCCTTCTATGTGCCAGTAACTTATCATATATGATTTTATTTAACCCTCACAATAACTCTAAGAGATAGGCACTCATATTATTTCTATTTTACAGAATAGGAGATTAAGGTTAAAAAGGTGTTAAATCATTTCCCCAGAGCCATAGAGCATGTAAGTGATTGAATCAGGTTTGGAACACAGATTTATTTGGCTCCAAGGGCATGATCTTGGCCATGCTTAATGGTCAATTTCCTAAATACAAAACAGAGGGACTGTGGCAGTATTGCATGGCAAAATAACTTGAATAACAGCAGAAAATTCAGATTGCTTAATTTATAGTAAAGACATTTAACTGTACTTTGGTTACATATGTGCAGCCTTCGACTTTCAAATGGTTTGTACTCTAAACTTGGAAATCCCTTGTTAGAAATGTAAAATGCATTTTATTCTAGCAACAAGATTAAAGATAGTGGCTGAATTTCTGGATTATACAGAATCCTATTTTTACCATAATATATCTGAATTATTAGACATTAGCAATGAAAAATATTAGAAAACTAAACTTCTGCAATGTCAATAATTTAACACATACACAGAATCAGAACATTGCTACTTAAGGAAAAACATGTTTTAAAGTACTATGATAATGTATAGGGTAATTTTGTGCATGATTTCAAAGGAATAATTTCTAATTTTCATGGACTGTAGCAGTTAATGGCATTAGTTCTTCACAATGCCTAATTTAACATCAAAGTATATAAATTTAATTTTCTTGATAGAGGTGAATAATTTGTGTTCTTTTACTTTTATCAGAATTAAGGCTGTCTTTTAAGCAAATGGAAAAATGGGAAAGTGAGCAGACAGGGGTTGAGACTTTGGTTTTCCTGAGGTAATTAGGGAAAGTTAGAAGAAAAAGAGAAAAAAAAAAAAATGAGATTAATGTATGTGTATACTTGTGAGAAAAAAAAAACAAAAAACACTGTCTTTAGTAAAATTGGCTGACACTTGGGATGTAGCAAATCAACCGGAGCATGGCCCATGCTTATTCAAGCCCATTCACGTGGTTCTGCTAGGTGCCCAGCATATTGTGTATCGTAATATTGGTTAATGTGTCTGGATGATATAGTACCCCTTCTCCCAAGGTTGCCAGACCCTCGGCTCTGTTGGTCCAGTGCAGTTTGGTTGATGGTGGTAGTGGGACTGGGACGAATGGGCAATGGGTGTCTGTGATGAATGGATGTCATCTAATGTCTCTAATGCCAGAAGAACGGCCTCAAGGTGACTTCGATTGCAGTGAATAAACCAATGCCCAAATTATGTGTACAGGATTTTAAATTCAGGAAACACTTAAGATGAAGCATAATTTTTTCAATGAATTAAATGAGCAACCACCACTAAAAGAAATATTTTACAAGGCATCCTTTGAAATCTCCCAGTATTTCTCTAATTCACAAGAGGAAAAACACTAGAATTGGAACAGTTTTTGAAGACCAGGTCATTCTCCTTATCTTTAAGAGATTTATTTTCTGTGTCAGCTTTCCCAGATTGCTGAACTTAGAAATATACTGTCTACCTCCATTTTTTTACAATATACTTTAAAATTCATTGTAATTTAACTTCTTGACCCATGCCCTCTGTAACCTTAAGATAGGGTATAAATTGATATGACTTACCCCCTTCCTTCTTGAAACTCTTTTCTTCTACTTAACTCTTCTTACTCTCCTACTGTGTAAAATGCTTCAATTTCTGTCTCTCTCTATGACTTTATATTTACTACACTTCTAAATTTAAGTGTCCCTTGACATTCTTTCAGCTCTATTTTGCTTCCTTACACTCTTCCACGGGGTGTCATCCACACACTACTTGAGCAATTACTATCATTGAATAACTCCCTGATGTACATCTCTATGTACCCCACATTTATATATCTTGACCTCTAAAGTCTCATTACTTTCCATCAGCATCTGAGAGTAAATCAACTTGCTAAATTCAGTAGATTCTATTTCATCAATGATTTTCCCATTCAGTCTTTCTATACAGTCATACTGTCACCTCAACAATTTGGAGGCAATAAGTACATCCACCTTGGGCTGTCAAATAGCAACCCAAATACTCCCTGCTTCCAGCTTTCCTCTGTGGATTCCTTTTGCTCAAGTAACCTTCTGCAAGCATTTTCTGAACATATAGTGTCCTTGCTCAAAAACATTTGACAGCTAACAGAAGATTATATACATACACGTAAAACGTATATACATATCTATATATGTGTGTGTTTTATATTATACAGGTATACAGAAATTAGTTTCAATGACTTTTGGTATGCCATTCTCTCCACAATATGGCCACAGCCGATGAATATAATGGGGCAGTTTAGCATACTAGTTAAGTGCTTGGGCTCTGAAGCCTGACTCTCTGGGTTTGAAACCCACCTCTACCGATCAGTAACTACGACAGACAGAATTCTAACATGGCGCTAAGAGTCCTGGCTCCTGGTGCACACACACCTTTTTCCAGTTATTCAGCCAAACAATAATCTAGGCACTGCCTGTGAAGGGATTTTGTAGAAGCATTAAGGTCCCAACTCACTTACCTTAGGCTAGGGAGACCATCCAGGTGGGCCTCATGTAGTCAGATAAGGCTTTTAAAGACTGAGAGTCTCCTCTAGTGACTAGCACACAGGCAAGTCAGAGATTCAAAGCATCAAAAGGATTCAACGCGCTAATGCTGATTACTTGAAGATGGAGAAGGCCACACGGCGAGGCATATGGGCTGCCTCTGAGGACTGAGAGCGGCCCAGCTGACAGCCAGCAAGGAAATGAGGACCTCAGACTTATAGCTGCAAATAAATGAATTCTGCCAACAATAAGAATGAGTCTGAAAGCTGATTTCCACCCCCAGACTCCAGATGAGAGCTCAGCCTGCCTGACACTGTGGTTTCAGCCATGTGATACCCTGAGAACCCAGCAGTACTGTGCTGGAACTCCGACCCACAGAACTGGGGGCTAACAGATGGGTGCTGTTTTAAGCCACTAAATGTGTGGCAAATGGCTACACAGAAATAGAAAACTAACACAATCTTCATGACATGGCAGCTATCTCCCCCCAGAGTGAGCAATCCAACAGAGCAAGGAGGTAACCGCAATGCTTTTTTATAGAAAAACAATGCCAGAGTCTGCTTGTTAGAAGTCAACAAGTCACTAAGCTCAGCTGACATGCAATGAGAGAGAAATAAGGCACCATCCCTTAAAAGAAAGAGTATCACATAACCTATAGACATATTTTTAAATTACTGTAATAAGCCAGGCATAGTGGCTCTTGCCCATAATCACAGTACTTTGGGAAGCTGAGGTGGAAGCATAGCTTGAGCCTGGAAGGTCAAGTTTGCATTGAGCCGAATTTGTGCCACTGCACTCCAGCCTGAACGAGAGAGCGAGACCCTGTCTCAAAAAGAAAAAAAAAAAGGAAAGAAAAAAGAAAAGAAAACCTACCATAATAATAGTAATCATTAACGCTTTCTTATTTTTACTATTGCTAGGTAATAGCTTATTTAACCCCAAAAACAACCTTCTAAAGTAGGTAGTATTTTTACATACCTTTTATAGGTGAGGAAAGTGAAGCACAGAGCAAATTAAGTAATTTGCTCAAGATCATGACTGGCAGCTGGCTGTGCTAAATGCCAGTCCCCAAATCTTAACTCTGAAGCCTGAGCTCCTACGCACTATGTTAATTTTAGTTACACATTTGAAAATATGCTTCATAATAAAATTGGTGAGCAAAATAATAAAATATTGGGCAATGAAAATGAAAACAATAATTGAGTGAACTCATAATTAGTTCAATGACCATTTTCAGAGATGACCAGTTAATGACAAATTCAAAGTTGACCTGGAGTCAGGCTGTGTGACTCGTGCCTGTAATCCCAAAGCTTTGGAAAGCCAAGTCAGGACCCTCTTTTGAGGCCAGGAGTTCAAGACCAGCCTAGCGAGACCTTATTTCTACAAAATAGCAAATAAAAAAAACTTAGGTGGGCACGGTGGCACTCTTGAGCCCAGAAATTCAAGGTTACAGTGAGCAATAATCCAGGCACTCCAGCCTGGATGACACAGCAAGACTCTGTCTCTTTAAAAAAAAAAAAGTCTACCTGGAAGGAAACATCCAGTAGTTTGTTTAGAATTCTATCAGCTATATTTTTTTCTAAAACAGTTTGTTAATGCCTTGAATATCAACATCAATGGCATGCTTACCAAATTAATGAATGCCAAGAAGATAGTAGAGTAGTTAATATACCAGCTGACAGAATCAAGATCCTAAACATTCTCACAGTATATAATTATGGGTCAAATCTAACACAATGAAATTTTAAATGATAAATTTAGAAATTCAGCACTTGAGTACTGACTTGATGAGAAATAACTTGATATGCACTTACAAAAAAACCATTTCAGGCAGGTGTTAGTTGACTCTAAATTCAATATATGTCAACTCAGTGATGTACCTGCCAGAAGTTTGACTACAACCTTAGGTTGTGTTAGAAGCAGAAGTGATGTTGCTCAGAATAGACCTACAAAAATAAATTCAGCACCGCAAAGGGATGCAGGCTGCACGTGGTGGTTCATGCTTGTAACGCACTTTGGGAGGCTGAGGTGGGCAGATCACTTGAGCCCAGGAGTTTGAGACCAGCTTGGCCAATGTAGAGAGACCCCACCTCTACAAAAAAAGCAAAAATTAGCTGAGTGTGGTGGCACATGCCTCCCAGCGACTTGGGAGGCTGAGGTGGGAGGATATCTTGAACCCAGGAGTCAGAGGTTGAAGTGAGTCCAGATCACACCACTTCACTCCAGCCTGGGTAACAAAGCAGAACTATGTCTCAAAATAAAACACAAAAAGAGAAAAGGGATGAAGGAATGTACAGAGAACAGATTCACTAGAATTGCAGGAGTCTTAAAAACCACGCCTCCCAGCACTTTGGGAGGCCGAGACGGGCGGATCACGAGGTCAGGAGATCGAGACCATCCTGGCTAACACGGTGAAACCCTGTCTCTACTAAAAAATACAGAAAACTAGCCGGGCAAGGTGGCCAGCGCCTGTAGTCCCAGCTACTCGGGAGGCTGAGGCAGGAGAATGGCGTAAACCCGTGAGGCGGAGCTTGCAGTGAGCTGAGATCCGGCCACAGCACCCCAGCACCCCAGCCTGGGCGACAGAGTGAGACTCCGTCTCAAAAAAAAAAAACCAACAAAAAACAGCATGCCAAAGGATAAACAATTGAAGGACTCAGGAATATCTAATTTGGAAAAGAGAAGAAAGAAAGGAGACTATATTTCCTGACTCAAATACTAGAAGAACCGATACAAAAAAAAAAAAAAAAAATCATTTTATTTTGTGTGGTTTCAGAAAGTAGAACTAAAATAAATGGCTAGTTCTGAGGAGGCAGGTTTTTGATCAATATAAGAATTCTGACAATTTCAGTCACCCAACAGCAATCCAGGCTTCCTGAGAAGACGGTGATTTCTGAGTCACCAGAGGATTTCCAAGGGCAGCTGAATGGCCACTTGTCAGACCTTGTAGGGAAGATCAATTTTGCAGGTGGATAGTTGGAATAAATTACTTCATCATATTCGAACTCTAAATGTCTTCAATCCTATGCTATGATTCATTGATACTTCTTCAACCTTAACTTTCTCTGTTTGGCCTACTAAACCATGCCTGTCAGCAAAGCATGGATAGTTTGTATCCTCTGTAATTACCTTTCATTTCTTGGCTCTACACCTTTTCTTATCTTCCTTTCACCTGGACTGACCTTTGCCATCTTATGAGATTGGCAAAACCATAGCCATCCTTAAAGATCAAGCACAAAGCTATCTTATCCCTGATACTTTGTCCTTTGTCTAATAATTGATCTAATTATCCTCTTCACTCTTTTAGTACTAAGTTCATCTCTCTAGTACAGCTTTATGATATTCTGTCTGGTATTATACATTTTTATAGCTGTTTTTATTCGCTATAGAATTGAAAGCTACTTGAAGGCAAGGACCATAGATTGCTCATTTCAGCATTCATGCGCAATTTTTAATACAACTGCCTATGACTGCCCTAACAATAAATACTTACTAAATAGGATTTGACACAGTTGCTGCGTAAACTCAACAGTGAGACTGGAAGGACAATTTAAATGTATTTTCTGATTACATGAACTTCTGAAGCAGAAACCTATGCCTCTCTTTCATTGACCCTACTACTAGTTCCTTTTCTTTTTTTCTACCTATTTTTTTGTGGGGCTAATATATATATTATTACCATTTTACTTATTTTAAAGTGTACAATAGAGTAGCATTTAGTATAACTGTTGTTGCTATGTAGTTCCTTTTTGATCATCCAAAAAGAAGACCACATACCCAATAAACAATAACTCCTTATTCTTCCTCTCCCCAGCCCCTGGAACTACTAATCTGCTTTCTGTCTCAATTCTCCTAGTCTTTTGAGTTCTGACACAGTCTTGTGCCCACTGGTTGGTTATTCAGTAAATATCTGTAGAGCTGAACTTGAATAAAAAGGCGCTCTCAGAAAATACACATGATGAAAGAGATATAAAAAGACCAAGATGGATCTACTGCTTGAAGAGCAAATTATTTTAAAACAATATCATTTCTAAGCTTAACGTTATATAGAAAAATGTGATTTCCAATTTGCAGTCAAATACTTTGAAATATACATTTTTTATGTAAATCTAAAGAAACCACAAATAAAAAAGTGGCTGTGCAAAAATATATTTGAAGGAAGCCTTTTAAAGTCTAATTTTGTAATCAGAACTTCCTAATTTCCGTTACAATATATGTGAACAGTTGAGATAACAAAGAGACATCATAGGAATTACTCTTGAAGAACTCTTAGATTTTTCATAAATTCTTCACCACAATAGCTTATTTTGTAATATTCAAAATACTATTGTATCTGACCTTGCCCTCTTAAAATTAAACCATTTAGTAAAGAAGGATTTCCTTTTCATGTATTTGTGTGATTTTTGGAAGTTACAGAATTCACAGGGGTAAGTTTCCCAAACCAGCCGTCACATCTAAGCAACAACCCCATTTAAAATTCTGGCACTGGTTTGTTTTCTCATTTATTAATGGTCACAAAAGACTGAGTTTGGCTCATGAAAATATTCCTTCACGTTAATTTTCTCTTCCGCCATGATAGCATCTATACCTTTGTAATTTTATTATATGTTTTATTTCTGCCACCGGAAGATCTACAGCTTCATGCCTCAGTTTCTGCACCTAATACGTTAGTTCAATAGATTCTGTTACTTAGAGGAGTTGCACATGTTTTGTTCAGTACTAAGAGCTCTCTAAAGTGGGTTTACCAAAGTATAATGATGTGCAAGTGACAATTTAAGTAAATTAAATTCAGTGACATTAAACTAACCATAAAACTCCCAATGTGTACAAAATGACTCATTTTCAATAAGCCCTATTTAGTCTCATGAAATTGTAAAGGGTTATGATTTTGTTAGATATTATTTCAAACAACGTTGAGACCAAAATTAAGAGGATTCTTTCAAAGAAAAAAGGCTGCTTGGCTGTCGCAGTTACTGTCCCAGTTATTTTTACTTATTCTATCCCATTCAAGACATTTCTTGGCAGGGCATGGTGGCTCAAACCTATAATTCTAGCACTTTGGGAGACCAAAGCCGGTGGATCACTTGAGGTCAGGAGTTCAAGACCATCCTGGTCAACGTGGTGAAACCCCGTCTCTACTAAAAATACAAAAATTAGCCGGGCGTGATGGCGAGCACCTGTAATCCCAGCTACTCGGGAGTCTGAGGCACAAGAATCACTTGAACCTGAGAGGCAGAGATCGCAGTGAGCCGAGATCCTGCCACTGCATTTCAGCCTGGGTGACAGAGAGACTCTGTCTCAAAAAACAAACAAACAAACAAAAGACATTCCTTAAGTCATATTTGTTTCTTTGTATATCACAGGAAAAATGTAATGAGGGAATTTTTTGATTGCTCTAAATGGAAGAAGAGACAGATATACAAAAGAAAGCAGGCTATGTGTGGTAGCTTATGCTTGCAATCCCAGCACTTTGGCAGGCCAAGGTGGGTGGATTGCTTGAGTTCAGAAGTTGGAGACCAGCCTGGGCAACATGGCAAAACACCATCTCTACAGAAAAACAGAAAAATTACCCAGGTGTGGTGGTGCCCACCTGTAGTCCCAGCTACTCAGGAGGCTGAAGTGGGAGGATCACTTGAGCCTGGGAGGTGGAGGTTGCAGCGAGCCAAGATCACACCACTGTACTCCAGCCTGGACAACAGAGTGAGACCCTGTCTCAAAAAAAGGAAAGGGAAGGGAAAGGAAGGAAAGGGAAGGGAGGGGAAGGGGAAGGGGAAGGGGAACGGGAAGGGGAAGGGGAAGGGGAAAGGAAGGGGAGGGGAGGGGAAACAGAAAAGGAAAGGAAAAAAACAGTGAGGGCAGGGAAAATCTTTCAAAAAGCAACACTGAGTGTGGATTGGAAGGTGTGGTAGAATCACATGGCTAGAGAGGATGTAAATAGATTCCATCTTTCTGAACTTACCTTGACAAGGGTCTCAAACATGTGCATACCCTTTGCATTAGCAATATCACTTAATGTATTCTATGGAAATACTTGGAAAAAGCGAAATAAATGTATAAATAATAATGTTCCCTTAAGTGTTATCTATAATGAAAAATGAACCCCAAATAAACCTAGAAACAGCCTAATATTCAAAGCTAGGTTATGAAGTACCATATAGCGAGTAAAAACAATTATATAGCTCTGTATTATTGTCAGGCAGAGAGATAACAACATAATACTTAATGATAAAAGCAGTTTACAGACAGTATGCACGGTCTGAGTCCATTGTAATCACATATATAACTGAAGTTTTGAAAAGATAAAGAAAGACTCTCTGTAGGTGGTACATTTATGGAGTTTTCTTCCTTCTTGCTTATCTAGATTTTCCTAATTGTGCTATAATGATGATGGATTTCTCATATAATTTGAATGCAGAAATTTCAAATAATTTTTTTCTAATTATAAATTCTTATGCAAATTACCTAAAATCCACCACATTGTTCCCAGAGGACTATATAAGCTGCAAAAATAATAAATGCAGGTAGATGGATGGATAGAATAGAGAATTATTTCCAAACAATAGTACATTGCAGTCCTGTTGCTACTCACACCAACTTGCCTTATTTAAGAACATTTATTTTGGGAAAACTCCTGCTAAAATACTTAAAAATGAAATGACTTTATTAATTTTGAATGTCTTTATTTTATTTATTTTTAAATTCAATGTATTTTAAAGTTTTATTTCATAAGAGTTATATAGTGAGCCCATGCCTTAGTCCATTTGGGTTGTTACAGCAAAATACCATAAGTTAGGTAGCTTATAAATGACAGAAATTTGTTTCTTAAGTTCTAGAGACTGCGAAATTCAAGATCAAGGTGTGGGCAGATTTAGTGTCTGGTAAGGGGCTGTTTCCTGCGTTATAGATGGCATTTTCTGGCTATGTCCTCACATGGTAGAAGGACAGAATGAGCTTCCTTGGTCCAATTTTATAAGGACAGTAATCCCATGCATGAGGGCTCTGCCCTCAAGACTTAATCATTTCCCAAAAGCGCCCCCCCACCACCCACCTCCTAATATCATTACCTTAGAGGTCGGGATTTCAACATATGGATTTTGTGGACACAAACATTCAGACCATAACAGCCCGGTGCATTTTAAGCTAAATAACAGGACTAAGTGATTTTGGTGCTGCCCACTTTTTAGGGCTACACAAACATAGTAAATGCTCATGGATCTGCAGGTGACTATGGCTTAGCTGATCTAGGTTGGTCTGGCTGGGGAGTCATGCTTCTGGATTCAGGATGGCTGAACCTGGCTTCAGGCTTTTGATGGGCTTCAGGTCTGCTCCATTTGTGTTTCTTCTAGAATCCAGGGTGAAGCATGCTCTTCTCATGCCATATCCCTGGAGTACAAAAATTAAGCCAAATTACCCAAATATATGTATAACTTCTCCTTGCTTCCATTGGCCAAAGTAAGTCACATGGCCAAGCTTAAAGTCAGTGGGTCAGGGAAGTATATTCTGTCCCAAGGAAGGGAAAGTGTTTGGATATTGGATAAATGATTATCCTAATTATCATAGTAAATGAATCCATGACTGGGAAGTGACCTACAAGTCATTGCATGGAAAACCATGTAAAAGGAGACTTTAATTTTGGCATTGAAAGAAACCTTCAGCCAGTTCTTGGGTGAGCATTTCCATGTTCTGTTTTTGCCTTAATTACCCCTCTACTTTCTCTCTCATTTTATTCACTAAATCTTCAAGTAATCTTCATTTGCCCATATATAAGGCCACTACACTATGGCAACAGACACTCTTTGTGGACCCATATGACTATTAAGGGCTGAATGTTTCTGTCTCCCCAAAATTCATATGTTGAAACCCTAACCTCCCATATGGTAGAATTAAGAGGTAGAGCCTTTGGGAGGTAATTAGTTCATGAGTGGGGAAGCCCTCATGTATGGGATTAGTGCCTTATAAAAGGGATCCTAGAGAGCTCTCCTTATCCTCTTTCTGTCATGTGAATACAATGAGAAGACAGTTTACAACCCCAAAGAGGGCCCTCACAGAACCCAACCAAGCTGGTTCCCTGATCTTTGACTTCCAGCCTCCAAAACTGCGAGAAGTAAGTTTCTGTTGTTTATAAGCCACCCAGTCTATGGTACTTTGTTATAGGAGCCTGAATTGACTTAAGACAATACCTTTTGATAGGATGAAAAGTATATGTTCTCAACATCACTGGACAACTTCACGGCAAGTCTACCCCCAAGAACAGTCAAAATCAGTTGAATCATTCTCCCATAGAGTAGCTAGTTTAAGGTAAAAGAGAGGGTGGTCATAGAAAGCCATTTTTCCTCTGTGACCTTGAAGGGCTCCTGTTGTAGCTGAAAGAAAGAAACATAAGTTAAACATGACCATATTTAATTCTTTCAAGGTGAAAATTAAGAATGTCACTGGAAAAAATGCAATCAACCCTCCCTGAGTACTCTTCCTCTGGCATACTGGCAGCAGCCATGCAAAACCTTTAAATACACCTCTGCTCACTCTCCTCCATCTAGTTGCCAGGGGTCACCAACATTCCCATTCACTCCTTTTTCCCCAGTGGTATATAGGTTATATTGCATCATGCAGTACACAAAAGGAAAGGATAACATATTTTCTTGACATCTATTTGAATATGCCCAGTGACCCAGATAAGAGAAGAGAGAAAAAAATTGAAATGAGTGACAAGGAGATCTATTTTGTCTCATGAGACATTCATCAGAGCAGTGACTTTGGGCTGATTCCGGTAAACATAACACAGTTGTAGTTATACAGAAGATAATCTGCATAAATTTGATTTCTTGCCAAGAAGAATTTGTGCTTGAGGAGAGAATGCTTTATAACAACATAATTAAAACCTAAGGTGCAGAGTTAGGGGAAGTGAATGGAGTCTTGCCAGTTTTGTTAAGACCAGTCCTTTTGAAGGCTCCTTCCTCTTTCTTTTTCTTTAGGCTCCTTCCTCTTTCTTTTTCTTTATTCATGAGTACCACAGGGTAGTGACACTCTGAGTCATGACGAAAAAAGTAAACAGTCAAGGTATAAGTGGCAGGTTGGAGGTGAGGGGTTAGAGAGTTTCCCCTATCCCACCCTTCTCACTCCCCAAGCTGGGAAGGTGACAGTTCCTGTCCTTGCTGGCCAAATCTTCTCACGTCCTTTCTTCAGTTCCTGAATGTCAGAATATCAGAATGAAAAAAAGGAAGGAAGGAAGGAAGGAAGGAAGGAAGGAAGGAAGGAAGGAAGGAAGGAAGGAAGGAGGGAAGGAAGGAAGGAAAGAGAGAGAGAAAGAAAAGAGAAAGAAAGCAAAGAAAGCAAGAAAGAGACCACCTTATTCTGATACTTTCAGTCATCTTTGCATAATGCATATCTGTCAAACTCAGATCAGAATTTATCTTATTTACCTTGAAAAATAAGGTAGTTTTTTTTTTTTTCATTTTTAGGGAAAGGAGCACTTTTGGTGAAATTCTACAATTAATAAAACAAATAGATCATTTGTTATAGATTATTCAAATTCTTGTATTTGTAGCAAACTGTATATTCTATGTGCTGCCTATTGCAAAAATAGGGACTTTGTGCATTTAGAAAGTGTGTTATTAGTCTAGACAGCTGGGCAGGTTAAAAACTATTTTTTTAAGTTTTTTTTTTTTTTTTTTTTTTGGCCCTGGTCTCTAACCTAACTTCTCAAGTGATCCTCCTGCCTCAGCCTTCCAAAGTGCTGGGATTACAGGTACGAGCCACCACATGTGGCTAGGTTTAAAACTTTCGAAGATTTAATCCTAAAATGAAGATAAGAGAGTTAACTAACACATAAAATGAAAATAAAGAAATGAAAAAATAATAATTAACACAAATAATGTGGTGATCAAGTAGATATATCCTGCTGAAATCAAGCTATTAAATGAATCAGATATGATTAAATAAAGTTTAAACTTATAAAAATACGTTTAAAACCACCCCTTTAATAAAACACCTGTTTCTTATCCACAGAAGCACATCATCTTGCCTGACCGCTCAACAGTATTTAACACAGTTGACCACACCTTCTGTCTTGAAATACTATTTTCCTTGCTCTAGAATTACTCAACACTTTTCCAATATGCAAGTCACCTTTGGCTGCTCTACCTCCTCATCAAGACCTTCTAATGCTGTATAGTTCCTTGTGGCTAAACATAGGCATTTTTCCTAGTCATTCTACAATCATTCTATACTATAGCACTAAATACCATCTAAATGCTAATTGCTCACAAATATATAATTTCCAAACATCTATTTTCTGAGCTCCACACATGTATTTTAAACTATCTGTTTGACCCTTCCATTTAGCTTTCTTACAAGATCTCAACTTCCTGTCCAAAATGGATTTTTCTGTTTCCTTCCTAAATTTTCAAGCATAAAAAATAAGTGAATGACATCATCATCTATCCAGTGGATTAAGGAAGTAATATGAAGATTGTAGTTAATGTTTTCATCCCTATTCCCAATCCATTAGTAAACTTTGTTTTTCTTACCTCTAGAATATAGCTTAATCTGACTACTTTTCTTCATTTAACAGTTTCATATCTAGTCTATACCACAGTCATCTCTCTCGCTTGGATGACTGCACTGGCCCCAAAGTGGTTTCCCTTTATCTACTTTTTCTGAGACAGAGTCTCACTCTGTCACCTAGGCTGGAGTGCAGTGGTGCAATTATGGCTTACTGCAGCCTCAACCTCCTGGGCTCAAGCAATCCTTCTACCCCAGCCTCTTGAGTAACTGGGGACTACAGGCATGGGTCACCACACTTGGCTAATTTTTAAATTTTTGTTGTAGCAATGAGGTCTCACTATGTTGCCTAGGCTGGTCTTGAATGCCTGGACTCAAGTAATCCTCCTGCCTCGGCCTCCCAAAGTGCTGGGACGACAGGCATGAGCCACCATGCCCAGCCTCCCTTTTTCTACTCTTCGTTTATTTCAATCAATTTAACCACATAGCACAAAAGTGGTTTTATGATGTAAATGTATCCCTGCCACTCTTCTGCTCAAAAAGCTTCATTGGCTTCCCTGTGGGCTAGAAAGATAAATCCTGAAGGCACTGCATGGCCTGGTCCCTCAGTTTTACCTTTCTTCTCTTACTCATTATGTTGCAATCAGTCCGGTCCTTCTTTTGCAATCCTTCTTTTACTCCTGTAAAGGAGCCTCCTGTAAAAGAGGTAGCATCGAACCCTTTCCTACTTTGGGGTTTCTGTTCCTACTGTTTCCACCTAGAACAACAGTCTTCCCCTAGTCTTTCCTTGGTTAACTCTGATTCTTCCATCACTTCCTCAGATGGTGCCTTGATGAACAGTCCCCACCACACTGCCACCAGCTTAGGTCCCCCTGCTATATATTAATATACCCTTACTTCACAGCATGAGTCATGGGTTGTAACTATGTGTTTACTTGCTTAATATCTTTCTCCTTCATCAGACTGTGAGGTCTATATTGGGAATCACATTCGTGTTTTTCACAGCTGTATCCCCAGTGTTTAGCACAATGCTTGACCTAGAGAAAATTTTTAATATTAGGTATGTGATAAGTTGCAATACTACTTTTATATGATTTTATGTTCTGATTTTTTTCAATTGAGCTGGTTTTATAAATACTCTAGTAAGTTATCCCATTTACTATCCATAAAAGATATATAATATTACATTAAATAAATATGATAAAATGTACTTATTTCCCCATTTTCTTGTTACCCGTTTTTGCTGTTATAACTTTGTTACAATAGAGCTGTTTCTTTTTTTTTTTACTATCTCCTTGAGGAAAACTTACAGAGGTGAGACTCATAGGATCACAGCTTTTGAATATTTTTTTCTGCATTAGATCAAGATCACCAATTTTTCTTTGAAAGTATAACAAATTACAGTACCCCCCCAAATGGCTCATCTCAGATAAACTGGTCATACTTTTTAAATGCTTATCAAAGAAAATATGCCTACTCTATGTGAACTGCAGGTCCTGCCACAAATCTGTCCATGTGGGTCATACTAATTGTATGAATTGCAACTGTATCAACACTAGTGAAGTCTAATTTCTTGTAAGTCCTAGGAGCATTGCCCATTATGCTTTATGTGTGATAAAATTATAATGGCACTGGAATATCTGTTGGGAAGATATATTTATCATAAATATGGCATCATATGTCTAATCTAGATCAAAGT
Source organism: Mandrillus leucophaeus (assembly GCF_000951045.1). Taxonomy (NCBI): domain Eukaryota; kingdom Metazoa; phylum Chordata; class Mammalia; order Primates; family Cercopithecidae; genus Mandrillus; species Mandrillus leucophaeus. The sequence goes on along the minus strand of NW_012105220.1, from coordinate 179,583 downwards.
TTTTAATTGTGTCTGCTATCAATTAAAAGTAACGAAATGACTTGTTCTTTTCCTTTCCTTTTTTTTTTTTTTTTTTGGCATGGTCTTGCTTTGTCACCTAGGCTAGAGTGCAGTGGTGTGATCGTGGCTCACCACAGCCTCAACCTCCCAGGCTCATGCAAACCTCCAACCTCAGTCTCCTAAGTATCTGGGACTACAGGCACACACCACCATGAGTAGCAAATTTTTAAAAAATTTTTTTGTAGAGATGAGGTCTCATGTTGCCAGGCTGGTCTCCTGGACTCAAGTAATCCTGCTGGGCTGGATTACTGCTGGGCTCAAGTAATCCTGCTTCCTTGGCCTCCCAAAATGCTGAGATTACAGGCATGAGCCATTATGCCCAGTCATGACTTGTTCTTTTAACTTGTAAGTTGCAGCCAGAAACTTACTGTCTTTACTCAATGAGGCATTATAAAACTTGAATTATAAAAACTAAATATTTTTCAAAAAGGTTTCTTTATAAAGAAAAGATGCCAGAAACTGGAAAAGCTTTCCCAAAATACCTTTTTTAAAGAAATAAATGAATATATTAACTCTTAGGTGGGAATAGACATGAGACAAAAAGTAGGCAAAGAGGGTAATCCTTTGAGAGTCCACAGCATGCTTAAAGCCAGAGGTCAAGGCCCTGGCAAACAAAAGATTTATTCTACTTCCAGAAAGAGAGGGTAGGTTGATTTTGGCCAGGTCTGGTTGGGGAGTGTTGTGGTGAGGTGAATGCGGATCTGGTCCAGGCCAGTAGCTCCTGGAAAACCAGGATAGTTCCATGCCCACAGTGCATGGGGGCTCTTCTGGGATGGATATAACATGCATGATTCCTGGGTTCCTGTATCAAACAGGTTAAAGTCCACCCCCGGGGCTGAACTCAATTTTCTAGAGCTATTTACTACACTAATTGAGCTCTTTTCTCTCCTCTCTCTCTTCTTTCCTTCCTTTCAATAAATAAGTTTTTGTTTGTTGTTTTTCTGGGACTGCCCTGCTAGACACTGTAGAAGATATAAAGAAGGTTCCAGCAAGGCCTCAAGCAGGACAGATTAGACCCATGAATAGATACTCGTACAGTGTAAGCAAACCATGGTAAGAACCAAGGGGAAAATATACAGGTAAATGAGTGGGAGATGCCTCCAGCTGACTCCATCAGTGAAGATTTCCACAGAGGAGGCATTTCAGGCAGCTCCAAAAAAGACAGGGGGGGATTTAGCTACACAGAGAAGGGCCTGGAAATGGGAGTAAGAAAGGGCATCAAGGGCAAAGAAAATTGATTTCACCTTTGAATTTTTTTTCTCCAGTCTTTCTGGCTGGGTATCCTAGTGAGGGCAGTGCTTCTTAAACTTTAATGTGTAAATGAATTACCTGGAGATCTTGTTAAAGTGCACATTCTGACCTACCAGGTCTGGGCTAGGCGGGAGAGTCTGCATTTCTAACAAGCTTCCAGGATGATGCTGAAGCTGCCAGTCCAAGAAGTGCACTTTGAATAACAACATTCCAGGCCTTATGTTTCTAAGATGGGGCAGTTGCAGTGGGAAATTACAAGGCCATGCATCTGGCTGTGCAGGTCCATGGGGCCTGGAAAGTTTCTGAGGACAGAGCAGCAGTGCTTCTCTCACTGTCAGTCTTTTGACAGGGGTCAGGGACCATAATAAACAGAAGAGAAGGAGCTGCCCTGCATTTGTAATACAGAAGACCTCTCCATCTCACATTGCGGGTGGATTGCATCGTTCCATCATCTCCAAACCAACAGCACAGAAACTCTGTGTGGTCACTGACTCACTGTGTCCCAGCAGAATAAGAGATTCTTTGTTAGCTCAAAGTCTAGCAGTTTTTCTGGCTCTTAGTGGAGACAGAGTAATTTTAACTCAAAAATAGGTCTTTCAAAAATATTGCTGAAATAAAGGAAGCAGTAATCAGGATGGTTCAGTCCACCAAACTCCAAACTTAACACAACAAACCATATCTGCATTAAGATAGAGGCCTTGCTGCTGCAGAGGGTGGTTCAAACAGCCTTTGTATATTTTTATTTTTCTGCTGGATATTATTCTCTAAGACTTCTAATTCAAGCAATTCTAGAAATAAGGGAACAAGAGCCATATGTAACTGTTTATGACCAAAATTCAGAACTAGTCACATCTTGAACCATAACTTCATAAACATAAATAATGAAATCTCTAAACTATTAGTCTACCCTTTTTGAACTTTATTTGGAAATATAGTCATAGGTGGAAACACTTGGACATCTGGACAAGAGAAGGTAGAAAGTTTTTTAAAAGCACTTTCTATGTATATCACATTTTCTGTGTGTGAAAAAAGAAATGCTATATTCCATCTGTAGAGTAAAATAGGATTGCCTGTGGCAAAGGCAAGGCTTCCAAGAAACAGCTCAGACTGAAAATTCAAAACGCACTCTGGGTTTCCCCCTTCCATTTTTCTTGAAGTTACCAATATGAGTGGTCATGGGATGAAAGTAACAATATTTATTCAGCATTTGCTGTGGGCCAGATACTGTGCGAAGCATATTACATATGTGCTCCCTTTTAATCCTCCAATTACAACTATAAATAGATCTTAATATGCCTATTTTAGAGATAAGACAGCTGACAGAAAAGTTGTAGAAGATCATAAAGCAAGATCGTAAAGCAAGGAGTTGGAACAGAATTTCAAACCCACATTTGTCCAATATAAAATCCATACACTTTCTACCACGGCATGGTGCCTCCGAATACCAGATTTCTTGGTGTCTCTTGCTGAGGACAGTTTGCTTCTTGAGGCAGCTGTCCTTATTAGATATTGAGTTACGTAGAAAAGTCTGTGGGGTTGGCGACAGGTCAAACTTAAAGACCCTTAAGATTCCTTCCAACCTTTACAACATCTTCCCACCATAGTGCCTTTGTCCATGATATTTTCTCTGCCTGAAATTCTCCCTTTGCTTTTTCATTTTTTCTTGCCTGTTTAACTACTTCAGATTTATCCTTCAGAACTTAGTTTAATCATTATTTCTTCAAAACAGTCTTCTTTTCCTTTGTTCTGTTCACTCTTTCTACTACACACTTTTTTTTTTTTTTTTT
>NW_012105220.1:161707-176435 GCF_000951045.1 Mandrillus leucophaeus | reverse complement strand
TTTTTTGACAGAGTGTCACTCTATCACCCAGAATGGAGTACAGTGGCACGATCTCAGCTCACTGCAACCTCCGCCTCCCAGGTTCAAGCGATTCACCTGCCTCAGCCTCCCAAGTAGCTGGTATTACAAGCATGTGCCACCACGCCCAGCTAATTTTTGTATTTTTAGTAGAGATGGGGTTTTACCATGTTGCTCAGGCTGGTCTCGAATTCCTGACCTCAGGTGATCCACCCACCCTGGCCTCTCAAAGTGCTGGGATTATAGGCACGAACCACTGTGCCCAACCTCTACTACACACTTTTAAAAGTGCAATGTATCTTTTGATTGTGTAACTTATCACAGATGCAATTTTACATTTATGTGTGTGTTCTAAATATCAGATTCCTTATCTCTAAAATGACCTATTTGTCTCCTGTCCCCGATGACTCAACTGAATGATAACAAGTTGTAACTGTTATTTGTTGATTGGCTCTTGCCTCTGTGCTAGGTGTTTGGTGAGGTAATTAAAGATCCTTAAGACTTGTTCCCGGCACTCAAAGAACTAATAATCTGATTGAAAGGGGGTCGCTAAGAAATATAAAATGATTACAGAGCAACCAAGTTCACGATGTAACCACATCTTTTGCAAGAAAAAAATTGCTTTATTTTGTTTTTTCCAAGGAACTATCTCTCCTTCTAATCTATGTCTCATTTATAAACACTGGCATAGGAAAGCTGATGCAGTTTCGGTAATGAAGTAATACAATTAGAAAAGTGGAAAGAAGCTTGGAGAACAATGGAAAACCAATAAAGGTGAGAAGAAAGAAATGAGAACCACAGTTTGCCATATCTCTCAGAAATGTTCCATCTTATAGTGAATGATAGTGGGCCAAAGCTCACCAAATTTGATATCGGTAGTCAATATTTATCTTGACTCTTAAAAGCAGAGCAGAGGAGGAACTATATGTTTAGTAACTTAGAGATAAAATGTTGACCGTGTCAACTCAGTCAAAAAAGAAGGTGGACTCCAGTTATAGACAGCTAGAACCCTTAAAGGATGAAACTACAGACCAAGGCTAATTGTATAGGAAACAGAATAGGGTCCCAAATATAAGCTCCATAAGCCCATCTGAATTTCAAAGGTCTCCCAGATCCCATCATACCAATGTTACCAGAAGTGACACATTTCATTCACAATTTACAAATGGCACATACGTGCAGTAGGCGCAGACCTCTCCCTAGTCTGGAGGTGCTCAGTGCTACTGGCAAGACAGCCATTGTGAAAGTCAAAATGAAATCCTAAACTTTAAAATAATCCATATTTTTATATTAAAAGGGTGAGAAGAAATTAAAAAATGTAGAAAAATGAGGAACTGAACCAAATATTCCTGCTCCTCAATATATTATTTCTGCTCCTCACTCGCAGGATTCTTTCTCTAGTCATTTTTCAAACTCCAAAATTTTCTTACAGAAATGTTCAGGAGTCTATAAGATACTCTTAAAATTGCATATGTCTTTAGAAGGGCTGATAGTCTTGCACACGAGTGTGAATTAATTTAATCAAGTTATTTTACTTAGTTCCAACTTGCAGCATACTAAATGAATGCTGATTGTTAAGAATAGAGAGCAAAGACAAGCTGATTGAGATAGAAAAAGGCCAGACAGAATGAGGACAATAGGTGCATGAAAAAGGATTTCAGGAGAATATTGGAGAAGTAAGGTGCAAAAAGAGCAGAAAGGAAAATAATTATTATTTTCACCTATCTCAAGGCCCAGAAAGGCTGGTGCTATACCCCTCAAGAGAGGAAGAGAAATTTCTTTCTTTTTCTTGACCTTGTTGAACAGAATAGGCCCAGCTCCTAGGACCAGATGCGAATCTGGTACCATTACAAACTCCAAACATTAAATAGGTTTTTTGGAACTAGCTTAGTGACACAGCTCTTACAGGAAAATGTGATATTCTAAAAGACTTAAAGGAAGTCCTCTTACAGCTCTAGAACAAGGACTAACTTTGAGGAATATAATCAAGATGGAACATTTGAAATTTCCAATATTTTAGAAACTATGACTAATAAAAATGGCAGTTTCATATGGTTCAACCCAAAAGTTAATAAGCTGATGACTCCCTAAATGTCTTATCTGAAATTACATCATCAGAATGAAGAATCTGAAAAGCTACTTGCTATACCATGTAGCAGAAAAAGAAGTTTAAATATAGACTTTACTAGTCTTGAAGACATACTGTGATTGATGATGCATAAGAGATGCTGTTCCAAATAGTCACATTATAATGCCCAATTCCCGATCAAGCCCTCTGTGTCCATGTCAATTTATTCCATTTGTTATTTAGACAGCACTTCCTTCAACAGCCGTAGGGAACTAAGACATCTACATCCATGGGTGTTTTAGGTTGAGGTTGACAGTGGGCATTATGGGTTTCAGGGCAACTTTAGGTGAACTCAGATTTTCCTTGTATCACTTAATGTGATTAACATTCACACAGAGGGTTTTGCCACATGATCTGGCATCCTTACAACCATGAGTTTACTTATGACACAGGGAAGATCGCGTTTAGGTTTTCCTTTTCTTTATCAGAATAGCAATTTAAAAGCCTCTAACTTAACATCTAGATGAACCGTAAGGTCTTTTTCAGTTCCATCATGTCATGATCAGATTTTATGGAAAATAAAATGACTATGCTTGCTCTCACATGCATAGGGTATTTCTATAACTATATGGAAGAAACAGGCAACATTAGTCTTTCTTGAGGAGGGAAACTTGCTTTTTCCTGTACTGAGCTTTTGTGCACTGAACTCTTTTTAAATACCATGTATTATTTGCTAACAACAATTAAAAATACAATTTAAAATGTCAGCAAAGTATTTTACTTGTTGAAGTACAGAACCCCTCCCTGTATAAATGTTCAGTTCCTGTTCTTCTTGTTCTTCTTTATGACCTTACCATTATTGTGATTTAAAAAAAATTATAACAATTCCTAGGCACTGTGGGAGGTGAAACAGAGATGCAGAAGATTTTGATGATGGAAATTGCTATTTATTTTGCAAATATTTGTAACTCCTTGTTATGTGACACATCCAGGGCTAGGTACTTCCTCCTTTACATGACTTCTGGAAGGCTTCTTGTGTAAACATTCAAGCTTTTTTTTTCTCTCTTTGAGAGGTCTGCATGCTTAAAATGCTTCCCATAGATAAGCAGCGGTTTGTTCTCCATGAATGCAGCAACAGATTAGGCTACCTGCAGGGAGAATCATCTCCACACTAAGGTAGGTCCCAGGTGTTTGAGGCAGACACTACCATGATGAACAGTACATGAGTTAGAGACCACTTTGTACAGAGGGGGAGAGTCCTCTTGACTAGATCTGCAATATTGAGAACAAAAAGATGCAAGTGAAGATAAAAAGGGAAGGTAGCAGAGCAGGGAGATGACTGGCAATAGAAGCTAGTACAGTAATATCTTACTTCACAGAATTATTGAGTTACCCAAAAGCTGATTCCAAAGTTTTGTAAATATCATCCCAACACATTAGAAAGGCTTGCTAAATTAAAGAAGCTTGCTACTTAGAACAACTTTTGTCAAGCAAAAAGGTCCTTATTTCAATTCAGATTTTACACAGATGACGTGTAGATAAGAACTCTCAACATTTTCAAAGCCCTTAGACATATATTTCTTTGGATTCTCACATAAACGCCATGAGAATTGTTTTCCATTCCACAGATGAGGAAAGTGCAGCTTAAAGGTTGAGCCACTTGCCCATGGAAGCCTGATGGGGAAATGGCTGAGGTTTAGATCAGGATCCCGGTGCTCTACTCGTTGGCACTAAGGTAGCCCCACGACATGTCTCTACAGAGATAGGCAGAGCACAATAAACTTACTTTATTGGACAATTTTCTCTGATTTTCATAAAACTGGAGCTGCCAAATGGGGATACCTAGGGTATCAGAAAACTGATACCCTGTCCATCTTCCCAGAGTTCAGTTTGGATTGTCTCTTCCCCCAGTATCTCTGCTATCTCCACATAGTCTACAGATAAAGTGCAGGAGCCACAGACTGGCAGTCAGGACTTCTGCCTGAGGCCCCATCTACAGCTCAAACCCTCCTTCCCATTTCACTATGCTAATGCTTACCCCTTGCACTCCAACCAAGCAGGTCTGTGTACCCACCATCTAACACCCCAACAAGGCCAGGCTAGGGTGAGGTGAGTCACAGCATTGAAAGGTTCACCAAAGAACTCAATAATCAAGGTTAATATTTTAACGGAATATTTCAAAAAATCAAAATTAACATCAAAAAATGCATGATGAAAAATATCAAAATTTTAAATAAAGACAGGGTCAGTTTAGGGTTTTTTCCTATTGCTTCAGGCTCAAAAGTGCCTTCCGGGACACTGTTACTGGCCCTGCAGTGACTCCCCACTCAGATACTTTTACTAATGATGTTTCCCAAAAGTTAGTTCTTACAACCGCTTTCTACATTAGTAACCTCTTTCTTTTTGAACGCTCCAGCATTTAAGTGTAGCACTGTACTGTCAGGAAAACCCATTTCCCCTAGTAACTAGTAGTACTTAGAAGATATTCTGAATCATCTTGGATCCTTTCCAGCACTTTCCCAAATCACAGTGAGCACTCAGCACCACTTCGCTAAAAGAATGCAGAATCACAATGCTCAAATCACTGTATGGGGGGGTTCAGCAGGGAAGGGACGCAGATATGTTTTGTTTAGTGCAGGGTGTTTTGAGAAAATTGAATTTATCAAGATTTTTAAAATCAGGATATTGTACATCAATATACTCCATTTCTGGAAAAATCAGAAAATCTAGCAACACTAGGTCTAATTCTTGCCCGATAGCAACGGACACTGAGAGCAGAAAAGCGGCCCTGCCTTCGGAGCTCTCTCCAGTTCGCCTCCTCCCAGTTACAGTGCCTGTCAGGCCCCATTAGCTCTTTGAGTTTGCTACCCTAAGAATAAAGAAAAGAGCGCACAGGATAAAAATCCATCGGCTAGGTCTATTCGTTTTTTCCTGGAGAGAAAAAAAATGTTTCCTGGTTGTCCTTTCGAATACAGTCTCACAGAGAAGCTCACAGAAGCAGCCCTCCTTTCTAGCCCACAAACTTCCCACAAGCTATGAAAGTCGCACCGGCTCTTGCGTCCAGACCAGTCTCTCCTGGGTCTTTGGCTCTGGGACCCCGTCCCTACATTGGCCCTTCACTTCCTCCGCCACCTCCGCGCTCCCGAGCCTGCGGCAGGTCCCGGGCCCCAGCTGCTGCTCTTTGCCCCGGGCCAGGGCGCTCGGGCTCGCCCACGGCGGCACTGAGCATGCTCAGAGGCGGCAGCGGGGGCAGGTTTGCTTCGCAGGCGCTCGCACTCGGCGGCGGGCGGGCGCGCGGCTGCAGCTGGAGCTCCAGAGCCCGGAGTTGGAGTTGCCGGGAGTTTCCCCCCAACCCCTCCCTTTTCGCGCGCGGCAGCAGGAGCCGGCGCGGGAGCCGCGAGCGGCGGCTAACCAGCACCCGGGCCGGCTAAGCCTTGTCCGGAGCCCGGAGCCCCGCGCGGGGCAGCCCCCGGGGAGGAGCCTCGGGCGCTGGGACGCGTGCCGCGCACTGGCACGGCTGAGGCGCGAGCCAGGCTGCACGGTAGGACCGGGGTGAGGGGAACCGCGCGGTCAGGGAGGAGGCCAAGCGAGGGAGATGCGGTTGCAGCCGCCAGGGCTGTTGGGGCACCTGGCGCTCCGTCCGAGGCGGGTGACTGTGAAGCCGGGGGAATAGACAGGCGCCCAGAGAGATTCCTCCAAGTTGGCGGGTGGCGGGAGAGGGGGCCGCGCGCCCCGGCGCAGCTGCTTTGTGCGCGCAGAGAGGGACTCGTGTGCCTGGTTCTCTCCAACCCTGGGACCCGTTGTGCGGGCAGTACTGGGCACGCCACGGAATGGAGTGATTTCCTCCGAGAAAGTTGAGGATGGAGCCTTTCTTTCCGCACTGTCCCCGCGATGGGATGGGCCCCGAGAATGCCGCCCCGAGATTCCCAGTGTGGGGGAACTCGGGGTCGCTGCGCCCCTAGATTCAGCGCAGAAATCTGCGAATCACTCCGATCTTCGCGAACTCTGGCATCTTCTAGGAAAATCATTACTGCCAAAATTGAGGCGAGCTTTTCTGGCGGGCACGGCACCCTGCCCTCAGGGCGCTGGCACTGGGCGATGCCCCCTTTCCGATCTCAGACTCGGTCAAGGGCGCCAGGTTCCGAATTCGCGCTTGCGGTGCACGTCGGCATCGAGCCTTGCCAACACCGCTGGGCAACGTGGCTGGAGTAGGTGGGTGGCTCGATTTTCCCTCCAGCCTTTCCTCAGGTTTTTAACACCCCGCCACCTCACCACCCCACCCGGTTCATCTTCGCAGAGGACAGGACCTGCAGGTAGAGAATTTGGAAAGACATACTGTTCCATAGGAGAAAGTCCCCGGTGTGTATCTGCCTTTGATTCTGGCCCGAGGATTTCATAACGAACCCTCTCCCCTTCCTATTACGCTGCCCTAGGGACTGGGTGGGAGAGGATAGGGTCGGTGGGTCCGCAGGGACTTCCACCTCATTCCACCCTCTCCTAAGACTGCAGTCCGGGCGACCCCAGGACCCTGAAACTGGCATTGTGCGGATTGTAAGGGTGTGGAGGATGCCGACGAATTTTTCCTGGCTCCACTTTTTTCACTTCTTGTTTTGAGTTTTGGGGTTTTGCCTGCACACTAGTCAGAGCCGCGCTGTCATAACCCTGGGGGTGGAGGAGCTTCAGCCCAGGCTGTGAGCCGCTGTTCGCCTCAGAGGCTGCTAGTGGGAATCGGTCCAGAAATGATTATGCAGGCTAGAAATATGCCTCTCTTTTTCTTCTTTTTTGGCTGAACACCTTGGCTGTTGGGTTTGTGTGTTAAGTTCTTAAAGGGACACCCTCACACTGCTCAAGTGCCAGGATTTAGGGGCTCACCATTTCTGCTGCCCGTTTTTCTCTTTGCTTTTTCTTTGAGTGTAGTCTGCTTTGGGGCAGATTTGTAGACATGCGAATCACATAGTGTGGATACACTACACCGTTCTAGATTCAGACAGACTTGAGGTCAAGTTTCAGCTTTACAGCTGATGACAGTGCTGATGGACAAATGATTAGCCACTCTGAACTTCAGTTTTCTCTTCTGTCAAATGGAGATAATCGTGGCCTTACCTCCCTCCATTGCAGGGTTGTTGTAAACTCAGATGAGATAATGGAAATGAAAAGTGCTAAGAAAACTTTAAAGCACCATTCTGGTCTTAGATATTGTCTCTGTGCTCTTTACTCAGTTGTTTTGAATGAACTAATTCTTAATTATAACAAGACATCTAAGTCTTCTCTTTATCCACTCATTTCCAAGTGGTTTAGTTGCTTGGGCCTTTGGAAACATCTGTTTACCCTTTTTCTTTCTCTATTTTCAAATCCATCTCTTTTGATTTTAAGATTTGGAGCTTCAGTCCTCATATTTATCTGAGAAAGGCAGCATGATGTGGATTAGGAGATGACTGGGGTGGCATTATCAACATTCATGGTCCTGGGCCCCAGGATTGGCACGGTTAGAAAGAAAGGCCTTAGTTTGAAACTCAAGGCTGATGAAGAAGTCAGCAGATCCTGGGATGGAGCTCTGACTTGACCTCTAATAGTGACCTTGAACTAAGGACTCAACTCCTAATCTGTGAAATAAGTCTATGAAGATTAAAAGCCAATATCAATTGAAGGCAAGAACAGGTGAGATTATCACTCAGTTAAATAGGATTCACACAGGCTCCTGAGCCACTGCAGGTGCAGCATCTTCCCTAATCTTAGGGCAATGGTTCTCACACTTGAAGATAATCATCTGGAGGGCTTGTTAAACCACAGGTTGTTGGGCTATACTGCCAGAGTCTCTGATTCTCTAGGTCTAGGGTGGAGGCCCAAGAATTTGCATTTCTGTCTAGTTCCAGATGATGCTAATGCTGCTGCAGACCATGCCTATAGAATCACTAACTTATGGGGTGGGAGATAGTAAGAGAGATGAAGTTTGTTGTGAAATGCCATTATTTTCCTAGCTCATATACAGAGACAAGGTTTCTTTGGGGGTATGTTGGGAAGTCTCCTTAGGCATTTTATATTCCAATGCCTGTGCCACTTACCATTATCTAGGTTTAATAATTCTGATTGCTCTTTAAATGGATGAATTTTACAAAGAGGTAGGATTCCCCCTTCTTTTCATACTGTAAAATAGGTAGTCTCAGATTTTAGCTCACCCTTGGGTACTGCAAGATTGGTGACCTTTATAATTTATAAAATCCAGAAACTACCCTATTTCCTTTTTTGAATAAACCTCAGACATTTGTGGAAAGGAGGTTATGTACAGTTCTGACAGCTTGAACCTTAAGGTTGGAGGACAGAATAGATCATCTAGGGAACAAGTTTAAGAAGAATTTGCAGTGGTGTCTTTTCTGAATGGACGGCTTACCCAGGCCCTTGAGGGAGCATGAAGTACACCCCACAACAAATGTCCCACGGTGGTTAGACCTGGCAAAGGCCTTTCATTCCTTCTGGAGAATGGTGGTGGCACTGGCAGTGGCTGAGACCCTCTCTCGGTCTCTCAGAGGGTAGAGGGCTGGCTTTCAGGGGCAGCTGATCAGTATTAGTGTGGTGTCCTGTGTAACCTAGCTTGTAATCAAGCACTATTGGGACTTAACGCAGTCTTAAGCTCTTTTCCTTTTCCCCCACGCCATAGTCCTGTGCTGAGAGCTCACCATGACTTCCTATGACCTAGACTGTGGCCTTGAATTTTGACTGCTTTGCATCAGAGAGGCTGTGGGAACCTGCTTGAGTCAGAAGGGTTCCTGCAATAACATCCTAAGGAAGAAATAAAGTTTACGTAACGTAGCGCCCAAATGAACTAGGTGTAAGAGGAGGTCAGTCAGCGCTTTAACTAGTTCTTGTATTGCTATGCCAAATGGGATCCCAGCTCACTGTCAGGCTTTATCTCAGCTGTCCATTTGCGCTTTGTTTTAGTTTTAAAATGATTAGCACTAGAGAAACCTATCAGTAAATCAGAAACCTTTAAAAAACTCAAGTGTACACTTAGTGTTTTAGTAGATAAAACTTCAAGGCCCAAACCTGTCTTCCTGACAGCAATCAGCACTTGGTGAAGACACAGCCTTCTGGTTGTCATTCTTAAGATTCATTAGCTAATTTAAATGGTTTTTCCCACTTAGTAGGGAACATTTCTATTTTAAAATTCCTTCCCATAACGTGATGTTTATATTTTGGGTGTTACCCATGCTTTTTGCTGCTGGGATTTTTTCCAGTGTGAGGGCAGCCTCTTATCACCATTGTTCACTTTTCTCAGTACGTGATATCTTTGCTCCCTTTAATAAGTCTGTTGTGAGACAGTCATTATGACACTTTATTTCTTTTTGGTCATTAGGACTGTTATTACTGAGTCACAGAGAGTCAGGGCCCATTCCTAGAACATTATTCTCAATGTTCCTAGAGGGTGCTTTTAAACTAAAACACTAGTTATACTGCACTAGCTCATTTCTAAGATACATTCTTTTTCTGACTTCAGAAGTCCAGGTGGATCTTAAAAATTAAGAACACATTTAGGCCAGGCACAGTGGCTCACGCCTGTAATCCCAGCACTTTGGGAGGCCAAGGCAGGTGGATCATCTGAGGTCAGGAGTTCAAGAGGTCAGGAGTTCAAGAACCTGACCAACATGGTGAAACCCCATCTCTACTAAAAATACAAAAACAAATTAGCTGGATGTGGTGGTGGGCACCTGTAATCCCAGCTACTTGGGAGGCTGAGGCAAGAGAATTGCTTGAATCTGGGAGACGGAAGTTGCATTTAGCTGAGATTGCACTGTTGTACTCCAGCCTGGGCAACAAGAGTGAATCTCCTTCTCAAAAAAAAAATATATATATATAAACTCATTTAATGTACAGTTTTTTTCTCTTCTTCTGTAACCTGGTATGTTAGTGTAGTGCCTATTAATTGATGGCATCCTGAAACAAAGCAAATTTAGTTCCTTATTCTGATAGAAAATATGGTTTCTACTCAATGCTGTCCAGCTGATAGAACTGCTGAGCAGTTAGCTCAGCAGTTCCGAGAATATGTTGGTAAAATGCTGTTGGGGTGGGTGTTAATCGGTGTACTCTTATAAAGGACAAATCCATTTGGGAAGCACTGCCTATTACTTTTTTCCTCTTGTAGAGATTCTCAACATGGGCATCATTATATCAAAGACTATGAGAAGTACTATAGTTAACTATATCAACAACAAAAACTTGGTTACATTTATTCAAGTCAGCGTTTCCCAGAATACAGAATGTTTCTGAGGTTATATATGTATCTTTCAGGACTCCATTACTGAATTATCACAAACCACAATTTTAATATGTGGTTTAATATTGACATTCATTAAGTATGGCTATTAATTAATTGATGAACTCTGTAAGTGGTTACTTATTTTTTATTTCAGAGTAGAGAAGAACATTTTAAGCTGTGGTCACTAAGAAAGTTTCCACCAAGGGGCTGGACTGCAATAATATAAATAGTGGGTAGCACTCTTCTAGGGATAAGGGACATTTTAGGTTGGAGGGATAATGAAGCAGGAGTAAAGACTTGCATTTGTGCCTGCATATAAATAATTTTCAGAGCATACAAGAAAATGGATTGTGCCCAGCACAGTGTGAGATTTACTGAATCTGCGGTGGTGGTCAAAGAACCTACTAAGGCCAGGCTTCGTGGCTCATGCCTGTAATGCCAGCAGGTCAAGGCTGCAGTGAGCCCTGATCATGCCACTGCACTCCAGCCTGGGCAACAGAGTAATATCCTGTCCCCAGCAAAACAAAACAAAAAGTTTTTTGATTCTGTAAATTCATTGAAATAGCAGACGAGTTATAGAGAGGACTGGACAGCTAGTTGCAGGAGTGGAGACGCAACACTCAGGATGAAAGCAGGCAGGGGTGCCTGGAACTGAAGTGGGGCATGGAAGTGTTCCTGTGCCATTAGTCATTAGGGGGATGCAAATCAAAACCACAGTGAGATGCCACTTCACACCCACCAGGATGGCCAGGTGGAGAATGTGGAGAAATTGGAACCCTCCTACATCAGATTACTAGTGAATATGTAAAATGGAACAGCCACTTGGGAAAAGGGGTTGGCAGTTCCTCAAAATGTTAAACATTGGCTACCTAATGACCAGTTCCCCTGCAAGATAGATGCACAAGAGAACTGAAAACGTGTTCATGAAAATATGAATATTCATAACAGCCTTATTCCTTTTTTTTTTTTTTTTTTTTTTTTTTTAGACAGAGTCTCGTTCTATCTCCCAGGCTGGAGTGCAGTGGCATAATTTCTCCTCACTGCAGGCTCGACCTCCCAGGCTCAAGCGATCCTCCCACCTTGGCTTCTCTAGTAGCTGGGACTACAGGCATATGCCACCACCTCCGGTTAATTTTCTTATTTTTTGTAGAGACAGAGTTTTACCGTGTTGCCCAGGCTGATCTCGAACTCCTGGGCTCAAGCAATCCACCTGCTTTGACCTCTGGGATTACAGGCATGAGGCACTGCGCCTGGCCAGCAGTCTTATTCTTAATCATAGGCTGATGAATGGATAAAGAAAATGTGGTACATCCATGCAAGGAAAACTATTCAAACATAGAAAGGAACAAAATGTTGATTCATACTGCAACATTGATGGACCTTGAAAACATGGTATGTGAAAGAAGCCAGATACAGATAACCATATATTGCATGATTCCATTATGAAGTGTACGGAATAGGAAAATCCACAGTGACAGAAGTAAATTAGTGGTTGCCAGGGGTTGGAAGAGGGAGAAATGGGGCGAGACTGTTGATGGGTCTGAGGTTTCTTTTTGAGATGATGAAAATCTTCAGGAATTAGATAGGGTGATGATGGCACAATTTTGCGAATACACTGAAAACTACTGAGTTGCACACTTTAAAAGGTGAATTTTATGGTGTAGAATTATTAAATTTTTAAAAATAGGAAGAAGATGGTTGGATCCGAAGGAGAGTTTTAAAAAAAAAAAAAAAAAGGTAAGACAACTCCAGAAATAGGGTTTCAGTTTCAGGTTAAATTTTCTGCTATTGGGAAAAAATACCTGGATTATTCCTTTCTCCTTGTTTGTCTTTGGCTTTCTAGAATGCTCTTGTTACTCTCTCATTCGAAAGTTTACTACCTGAATTAAAAGGGTTTTGTTCCAAGTTGCTCCTGAGTCAGTGGTATCGTTTTCATGGCAAGTGCCTTGCCATCTTCATATCTGAGTGTGTTCTAGATTTTCCTCCAGAGACAAATTCCATATTCAGGCTTCCTTGTTGTGATCCACCAGAGGGCATGCTGACTCTGCAGTTTCAGTTTAGCTTCCCCCTGGAGATCTGACTGTGATAGACATTTTAGTGTCATCATCTAATTTGTTTGTAGAACTCTGTCAAGACTGCCTTCTCCCTCTTTTAAAAAAAAAAATCTCTGTGTTCAGAGGGTTCATGTGGTGCTCAGCATTACATGAACATCAACGTATTTGGGTCCAAGAGGCATTGTACTAAATGAGGTTTAACACCACTGGAGCTGACACAGTTGCCCCTGGGGTAGACATTCTTCTCTCTTTATCAGTGTGGTGCCACAGTGCCTCTTGAGAGTTTGTTAGAATGCTGATTCTGATTCAGTAGGTCTGGGACGGGGCCTGAGATTCTGCGCTTGTAACAAGCTCTCACTGATGCAGATGCTGCTGTTGAGTGGATCATACTTTGAGTAGAAGCTGATACAGTATAGAGAAGATGGCCTCAGAATGGGACAGGGCTGAGTGAGAAGCATAGCTCCACCATTAACGTGTGTGGGACCTTGGGCAAGTTAATTAACATCTGCACCACAGTTTCTTATCTGTACTATCAGAGTAAGACTGAGCAAGTAGAAATATGCGTAGCATCATGTGCCTGAAATGCTAAATGTTCTCGACCTTCTCCTGCCCACAAAGGTTAAGAATTCTATGGTGAGGAGTAAGGAACAAAATACATGACTGTGATTCTCCCACCTGGAGCCTGTGCCCCTTGCCCCCACCAGCCTCTGCTTCCTCTGTTGCTTTTGGGACTGGCACTAATCCCTGCTGGCTTGCCTTCTTATGGGATTGGCATGAGGACATTATGAGCTGTACGATGAAGCACCTCTGTAAAGTATATGCTGTTACTCTACAGTGCTGACTTGGGAAATTACATCCTCCTAGTTTACCCAAGGTGAGTTGGTGGCTTGTTAAATGTGTTCTGTTTCTGTTTCCTTTATCATCATTTGAAGTAGAAGGAAACAGGAGATTGTGTTTACATTTCAACTAAGTTGATGGATCCTCTTAACTTTCTTCTGGGAAACAATACATACAAATCGTTCTAGGCCGGGCGCGGTGGCTCAAGCCTGTAATCCCAGCACTTTGGGAGGCCGAGACGGGCGGATCACGAGGTCAGGAGATCGAGACTATCCTGGCCGACACGGTGAAACCCCGTCTCTACTAAAAAATACAGAAAACTAGCCGGGCGAGGTGGCGGGCGCCTGTAGTCCCAGCTACTCGGGAGGCTGAGGCAGGAGAATGGCGTGAACCCGGGAGGCGGAGCTTGCAGTGAGCTGAGATCCGGCCACTGCACTCCAGCCTGGGCGGCAGAGCGAGACTCCGTAAAAAAAAAAAAAAAAAAAGAATTAAACTAACAAAGCCACAAGTGCTATAAATCAAACTAGTTTCCAGTCTCCACAGCCTGATGTTTGCTGGTTTCCTAAGGGTAGTAATTGTACCCTTTGAGACCCTGTTCCACCTCCTGTTTGATGCTTTCATGGCTTGTCAGGTTTGAGTCTTTAAGGCCTGACGACTTTGAAGAAAATGAGATTGTTTACTTTGTTACAATGCCAGGGCAGAGCATTTGAACTGATGTTGCATTGACATCAGGTAATCAAAGATAAGATATTTGGATTGAAGCCTAATACACTAGGCTTCACTGGGACTCACTGGCCTTCCAGAAGGTAGAGGTGGCCGTATCATTTGGAAGTGAGAATTATCTGATTCCTCTGGCAGGTGAATATGTGTGCTGCAGACTAGTCACCTTCCATAACCGCTATCTGATAACTAAGCTTGGTTAGATAGGTCACGTATCAGTGAGCTGTTTTTTGTTTGTAGACTGCCTAGAAATATGTTGACTTGTACAGTCTAAGCTGAAAGCCAGTAGTAACTAGTGATTGAGAAGTTAATATTATTCTTGAAAAATTTAATCTACCCTGTCATTAAATAGCAATAAGGAAGCAGTCCTGCTGCTGAGAAGGAGCAGGGAATATGAAGCTGGGTGTTCCTGAAGCAAGTCGTTTTAAGATTAAATACTTATGCACTATAACAACACGTATTTTTATTTTTATTTGTATTATTTGAGATGGAATTTTGCTCTTGTTGCCCAGGCTGGAGTGGAGTGGCATGATCCTAGGCTCACTCTGCCTCCTGGGTTCAAGAGATTCTTCTGCCTCAGACTCCTGAGTAGCTGGGATTGCAGGTGTCCACCACCACTGCCTGGCTGATTTTTTGTATTTTTGGTAGAGACTGGATTTCACCATGTTGGCCAGGCTGGCCTCGAACTCCTGACCTCAGGTGATCCACACACCTTGGCCTCCCCAAGTGCTGGGATTACAGGTGTGAGCCACCGTCCCTGGCCTTTTTTCTTTTTCTTTT
>NW_012105220.1:144085-161592 GCF_000951045.1 Mandrillus leucophaeus | reverse complement strand
CTCCTGAGTAGCTGGGACTACAGGTGCACGCAACCACGCCTGGCTAATTTTTGTATTTTTAGTAGAGATGGGGTTTCACCATGTTGGCCAGGCTGGTCTCGAACTCTTGACCTGAGGTGATCCACCCGCCTCGGCCTCCCAAAGTGCTGGGGTTACAGGCATGAGCCACCGTGCCTGGCCCCCTTTTTTCTTTTTAAACTGTTTACCTCGAATATAGGAAGTTGGCACTTATATAAGGAGCTCAAAGCTAATAAAGTAGACATTTTTGTCAATTTCACTACTGAGAAATGAGACTTCAGATCCTTTTATGACATTGCCAACCACATACTTGCCGGTCTATCTAATCGCTGATTTTAAAAATGGAACAGGAATCCTGAACTCAGACATCGTCTTTAGGGACAGCCTTTGCTCTCAATCCTCACTAGACTGTGAACTCTTTCAAAAACAAGGATCTTCATTTTTGTATTCCAGAGGATACAAACTATGCATGTCTGTCATACGGTAGAGAATCAGTAAACATATGTTGAGCTGCTTTGCTTCTGTGATTCCCCTTCACTATCTAGTCTATTAATTTTTGTTTCTTTATCAGGGAGAAACCAACGCCATGACTTAAAAATAATAAATTTTTATTTAACACTACCTATACATTATCATATGCTAACATAATACACAGTTCTAAGCACTTTACAAATGTCAGTTCCTTTAATCCTACAACACACTCTCAAAGGTAGGTACTGTTACTTATCCCTATTTTACACTTGAAAAGACTGAAGTAGAGAAAGGTGAAGTGACTTCTGTCTAAGGTCCTGCAGTACTATGTAGCAGCCTCAGTAGACTTTAGCTCTCAAATATTACCCTCTTTTCCTGAGTTGCAGAGAAATGAGATCAGACATGCCTTTCCATCTTCAATTCTAACCACCTCCCTTGTCCTCTGTCTCCTTTCTGACCACCCCCAAGTTCCAGAAGAATATAACATGAGTTTGAAAAATAAAGTTACAGGTGTAAGACATGGCTCATTCATATGGCCCCAGGCTGGGAGTGAGGCCATTCACACAGAAGCCATTTAGGATGACCTGTATGAGCTTTGCAAGGCTGTGACTTCTAGCCCTAGGCCTCTGAGTTTGTCAGGTCACCATATGCCCCAGGTCGGTGCCTCTAAACCTTTATGTACATGTGATCACCTGGGTATCCTGTTAAGATGCAGATTCTGATTCACTGGGTCTGGGGTGGGTCCTGGGATTCTACATTTCTGACAGCATTCCAAGAAATGAAGAGGGCTAATCCTTGGACCAAGGCTGTAGAGGAGCCGAGTCTGTATGGGTCCAACCCTAGTATTCCAAGCAACTTCTTGCTTGAATAAGGCCTAATTCCTAACCTGGGACCCAGAGAGAGACATAAGATATCCAGAGAGATATGCACCAAGAAACTGCAATTTATACAAAGGCAGAAAGCAGCAGAAGACAGAATGAGAGAGAAACTGAGTAAAAGAAACGTATGCCTCCAAAATGAAGACTGTGCCTCATTTCCACATGTGAGCTGAAAAGCTCTCCACTTTCGACGTAAAAGCTTGCTATAGAGCAGCCCTGGTAATAGAACTACAAGAAGTATAATAACTTCCTGTTTGAGTTGAAATGAAAATTCATAAAGAATCTATGCTACTAACCTCCTAATTTATACAAAAGAATACCTAATACAAAAGAATACTTTTGTATTCTTTTACATTGTATTTTGTATTTTATGTTGGACTTCTTTTAAAAACTTTTGTATTTATTTTTAATTGAAAAATAATTGTGTATATTTATTGTTGTACAACATGACGTTTTGATATATGTATTTGTTGTAGAATGTCTAAATCAAGCTAGTTAACATATGTATTACCTCCCATACGCATCATTTATTTGTGGTGAGAACATTTAAAATCTACTCTGTTAGCAGTTTTTAAGTATACAATACACTATTGTCAACTATAATCATGGTGTTGTACAGTAGGTCTAAATGTATTCACTTCTCCTACATAACTGAAAATTCGTATCTTTTGACCAACATCTCCCTGGTCCCTCCATCTCCTCCCCTGGTAACTACCATTATTATTAGTTATTATTATTTTTAAACTTTCAGGTTCGAGGGTACACATATAGGTTTTTTATATAGATAAACACAAGTCGTGGAACTATGTTGTACAGATTATTTTGTTGTCCAGATGCTAAGCCTAGTGCCCAATAGTTATTTTTTCTGCTCTTCCTCCTCCTACCTTCTGCCCTCAAGTTGGCCCAATGTCTGTGGTTCCTTCTTTGTAACAACCATTCTAATCTCTGCTTCAAAGGGTTCCTATGTCTGACTTCTTTCCCTTGATTTTGTGAGATTCATCCACATTGTGTATGCAGCAGTAGTTTATTTATTTTCATTCTTGGATAGTATTCCTTTGTGTGAACATAAATTGCTGATGGCAGATGTTTGAATTGTTTCCAGTTTTTGAGTATTATGAATAATGTTCTTGTGAACATTTATGTGTATGTCTTTTGATGAACATGGGTTTGCTTTTCTGATTGTGGGTGTGTGTCTACAACTGCTAATTTCTAAGATGTGAATATGTTCAGCTTTAGTGAGTACAGACAGTTCTCCAGTGTGGCTCTTCACACTCCTATCAGGTATGAATAAGAGTTCCATCGTTCCACATTCTTGCCAACACTTAGTTTGATAAGTCATTTTCATTTTAGCCATTCGGATGTTTGTATGGGGGTCTATCATTATGATTTTAGCTTATCTTTCTCTTATCACTATTTGAAGTTTCGTGTCTTTCTGTGCCTCTCGTTTATGTTTCAGCTGTGTATGTGCGTGTGCATGTGTGTGTTGGTATTTTTAAAAACACAATGAAAGTTCCACAGAACATTTGTAAAAAGTCTTGAAATCTATAGTCATGGAGGTTTACCAGTCACTGATACCTGATTTTATCCTCAAATGTTTCTGGGGAAGGAGGACATGAAGTGGTATATAGAGGTATAAAACCCTTTAGCAAGGAAACTTGTTGAAGAGTTGGAGCCAGAGTAGATGGCCCAGGGCAATTGTAAAGTTAGAGACCACTTGAAAACTTAAAACCATTTAATCTCCAGATGAGTTTGCCTTTTGTAGAAGTCCCTCTGGAAGATAGTAAACCACCTTAAAAAGTATTGCTGAAAACATTTTTTGGAATTGCTCTAAGCATATATACTTTTGGATACTTTGGGTG
Source organism: Mandrillus leucophaeus (assembly GCF_000951045.1). NCBI lineage: Eukaryota > Metazoa > Chordata > Mammalia > Primates > Cercopithecidae > Mandrillus > Mandrillus leucophaeus. Next base: position 158,366 of record NW_012105220.1, on the reverse strand, counting down.
CTTTTAAAATGTCCTTTGAGCATGTACAGTGATTTGGGGAAGTAGCAAGACTTCTCAGAGTCCAGTCCCACTGAAAGGAAGGACTGATGCCATGGGTGACAAACAAACGAAAAACCCTAAGCGTTATTTGTAAGACTTGCCTGTAAAGGAATGCAACTTCCTTTCTTGAATGAAGACTGAAAACATTAGCAGGCAGGAAGAAGGTGCCACTTGAATGATGTCTTTTAATCTGTTTTGAGTATTCTTATTATACAGATGAAAAGTCAGGTTTAGAGAGCAAAAGAGAACATGATTGAAAAGTCAAACCTTACTGTCTTGCCTTTTCCTTTCCCTACCCTGCCTTTCCTCTGACAAGTGTTGGAGGAATTAACACAACTCTGTTGCATCCAGAAAAACATGTGCTGATAGTGAAGTTCTGGTTTCCACTCCTGTCCTATTTCAGAGTCCCAGGAGCTCTCCGGGCCTCTGTCAAATGGGATTCTGTGGAGACAGGAGTCCTAGGTGGCCTGTGTCAGGCGTCAGGACACTCCTGTTTCCCAAACCTGGTTCCTGCAGTCCTGCTGTTCTTGGGAACTCTTGAGGGCCTTTCAGGGTCCTGCCACATTCTACCAGGACTGTCTTACCTGTAGGCCTTGCTGTGTCTGCTCCTTTTTCTTCCTGACTGGCAAATAGCTACCCAGAAAATACTTTCAAGACATGCTGATGAATAATGTCACTGTTGGAAATTATATTCCTTGTAAAAAACACGTCTTTTTCTGGGTGGATACTTACATAAAATCTGACCAGTAGAAGAAGGGTATAGCTGATTCCTTTTTTTTTTTTTTTTTTTTTTTGAAGTGGAGTCTTGCTCTGTTGCCCAGGCTGGAGTGCTGTTGTGTGATCTTGGCTCACTGCAAGCTCCACCTCCTGGATTCACGCCATTCTCCTGCCTCAGCCTCCTGAGTAGCTGGGACTACAGGTGCCTGCTACCACACCCAGCTGATTTTTTTTGTATTTTTTAGTAGAGACGGGGTTTCACCGTTTTAGCCAGGATGGTCTTGATCTCCTGACCTCACGATCTGCCCGCCTCGGCCTCTCAAAGTGTTGGGATTACAGGCGTGAGCCACTGTGCCCGACCAGCTGATTTCTTTAATGTTCATTTATTCCTGAACTTAAAAGAAAGTCTCCTATTCGTTTTCCCCAAGCCCCAGTGGGTTAATGTTCTTTGGTGTGCAGTAAAGACTTTCAGAAATTTTTCCTGAAAAGAATGCCCTGGGCAGGTAGCTTTCAGATGGACAGTGGGGCATTTGGCCTCCCCAAGGGCCCAGAAGAAAGACACATGTGCTTGACCATCCCAGAAACCTGTTCTCAGCCTTTCTGGATCATGGACCCCACCACACTAGCCCTCTTCCACTGACACTGGGAATGTTGTCTACAAGCTGGGGATGTAGAAAGCTGCAATCCACAACCTGTATGTGTATATATATATGTGTGTGTGTGTGTGTGTGTATATATATATATATATTTTTTTTTTAGATGGAGTCTCGCTCTGTCACCCAGGCTGGAGTGCAGTGGCGCAATCTCAGCTCACTGTAACCTCCACCTCCTGGGTTCAAGTGTTCTCCCACCTCAGCCTCCTGAGTAGCAGGAATTATAGGCACACACCACCACGCCCAGCTACTTTTTGTATTTTTGTATTTTCAGTAGAGACGGGGTTTCACCATGTTGTCTGGGTTGGTCTCGAACTCCTGACCTCAGGTGATCTGCCCACCTCAGCCTCCCAAAATGCTGGGGAGGCTGAGGTGGCTGTTTTTCTGGCTCAAAGTAGTAGCAGAAAAACCTCTGTGTTTCTCCTGAGACTACATAGTAGAATGTTTTCTTCATTTGGTAGTTTCTTTATTTTTAACACCTGTAATCCTGCATAGTCTTGGTTTTTACTGCAGAGCACTTGGTCATGTGTAACCAGATAGCTTAATTTCCTATACGGATTATAATTTTATTTTGTTCATTTTCACATAGTTTTCCCTAGATAAAATGAGGTAGCTGAGAAAAAGAATTCTGAGGACATTTTAATGAAAACTTCCTCTGGTAAGATATTCATTTTTATGCCACATTTAATTCCTATAAAGAATTCCAGGTGTTACCAAGAAGCAGTTGAACACAGTGGCTGTGAATATCTGGCCATCTAAACTCATTTTCTTATCAGGTTATATTAGCCTATACATGTGTGTAGGTTGTTCATGTCAGATCTGGACTTGGCTGGTGGACATTTGAACTTACTTCCTGCCAAAAGAAAGAAACATATAAATGGTGCTTTGTACTTTGAATTTCATGGTGTGCTGAGTAAACACAAAATATACATTGTGACAGGAGGAGTAAAGGACCGCCCACATCCTTATTTTTTGAGTGGGTGTAGCTAATGATTAGTTCCTGGATATGTAACTAGGATGTAGGTCAGGTCCCATTGTCATCTGCAGTAAACACTGCCTCCCTGTAGACGGCTGTGTTATCTCACAGGTACAACTGTCTAAAGTTCTTTTTATGAGAACTTTTTTTTTTTTTTTTTGAGACGGAGTCTCACTCTTGTCGCCCAGGCTGGAGTGCAGTGGTGTGATCTCGGCTCACTGCAAACTCTGCCTCCCAGGTTCAAGTGTTTCTCCTGCCTCAGCCTCCTGAGTAGCTGGGATTACAGGTACACGCTCCCAGGCCCAGCTAATTTTTATATTTGTAGTAGAGATGGGGTTTCTCTACTATGTTGTAGAGAACATGTTGGCCAGGCAGGTCTCAAACTCCTGACTTCAGGTGATCTGCCCGCCTTGGCCTCCCAAAGTGCTAGGATTACAGGTGTGAGCCACCACACCCGGCCAAGAGGTTTTCTAAGAAGTTTTTAATAAGCTTCTTGGTTTAGGAATAAGGAGCTCACTTCAGTGAATATCTGAGGCTTCCTCTATGTGATATTGATTAAAATATTAATTAATAGCTGTACATATGTAGTGTGCTGGGCACTGTGCTAAGGACATTTTGTGGATTCTTTCAAGTCTCTTAAGTAGGTGCTGTTACTAGCCCTATTTTCAGTCAGAAACCAAGGCTCAGAGAAGTTGTCCTTTGGTCCCAGGGTCACACATCCCATCCATGTGACTCCCAAGTTCAGGCTCTTGACCACCACTCTATGCTGTACTGAGGCAGTGCATGACTAGTGGGTATGGTCGCAATCTGGGGCCATTCTTGAGAAACTGGATTTCAAAAGAAAGAAGATCAGACATTTATTAATAAGACTCTGCATTTTAAATACGCTCAGCTTAGGTGAGGGATGGGGAAATTGTAGTAAATTTTGAGAAGAAACTGGGTTTTGAAGGAGAGAAATGCCATTGACGTTTAAAGGAGGGGAAAGATGCTCAGCTTTGTGTAAGGATGATGACCTACATCGTGGAAAGGCTTCCACAGAGGGATATAGTTCTTGTCTGGGGGTGTTAGGGGGCAAGGTTACCTGGAACAACTATTTCAGTAGGTTCAGTTGGTTTTTCTTTCAATAAGTGTTTGGCTATTATTACCGGTACCTCCTTCCCCTGCCTTTATCAAAAGCAAACATAAAGGGCCAAGCTTCTTTGCAACACTCTACTTCTTTCCTTGTCATTTCATGTCCAGGCTTAAAACAGGAGAAAGGACAGACAAAGATATTATAGTTTCTCTCCCCTTCCTCACATAGATGCTGTATCATAGTGCTATTTTGGGGTGAAAAGACCCCAGGAAATTCCTGGCTTAAAATCCTGCAGGGCCATATACTGACATTATCTCAGGCACCTTTTTCATTTTCTTTTGTATTAAACTTAGATCTTTGTCTTTTCATTCAAAGAGTCTACTGTGTGTAACCGATTTTCATGGTGAGCAAAATCAGACAAGGTTTCTGCTTTTATAGAGTTTTTTTTTTTAAAGAAGCTAAACTAATTGCATAAAATGTTACATGACAACTGTTCTAAGTGCTCCAGGGGGGTGCATGTTTGAGGGAATTTGGCCTAGTCAAATAAATTAGGGCAGTTTCCTAAGGAAGTGATGATGAGCTGAGATCTGAAGGATGAGTAGAGTTAAAGAGGGAGGGGGAGGGCTGGGCACAGTGGCTCATGCCTGTAATCCCAACACTTTGGGAGGCCAAGGCGGGCAGATCACGAGGTCAGGAGATCGAGACCATCCTGACTAACATGGTGAAACCCCGTCTCTACTAAAAAAAAAAATACAAAAAATTAGCTGGGCGTGGTGGCGAGTGCCTGTAGTCCCAGCTACTTGGGAGGCTGAGGCAGGAGAATGGCATGAACCCAGGAGGCGGAGCTTGCAGGGAACCAAGATCGCACCACTGCACTGCAGCCTGGATGACAGAGCGAGACTCCATCTCAAAAAAAAAAAAAAGAGAGAGGGAGATGGCATTTTGAAGGTGATGGAATGTGCAAAGGCCCTGAGGTAGAAAAGACCTTGGTATGAGCAAAGGGCAGAAGGCCCCTATGGCTGGAATTGGAGGATAATGGGTGTGAGACAGTATTTTCTCAAGAGTCACCCGTGTTCCTAACATGAATTTGAAGTGATTAGGTTGACAAGATTCATGTTTGTTGCAGTAAAGGAAATGGATGAATTGATTGTAGAAGTCCAAGAGAAGATATAGTGGACCAGTTTAGAAGTTTTTCCAGTAGTTTAGGAAGAAATGATGGTAGTCTGACCAGAGTGGTAAAGATGGAGCAAATTGGGTGGAGGTATGGAGAAATAGAAAGAAGTGATGTGACTGGATGTGGTGATGGGTTGGAAGTACAGGGTGAGAAACAGGGAGATGCCAGAATTGGCTCTTCAGTCTCTAGCTTGCATGACTGTGTGATGGTTGTGTCATTGCTTGGACAGTCGTGCCTCCCCAGGTAGACTATAGTTAAGGTCTTTTTCCAATTGAAGTTTGAATCCTCACAGTATTACTTGTAATAGCCACTCAGTACCTTTGTTTGATGGATTAGACTAGGAGGAGTTTCTTTAGAGAAGTGGTATGTGTGCTTGATGGGAAACAGCAGTCAGTGTACCGGTGAGTGTGGCTGGGGCAAGAGAAAAGATCCTTAGTTGTAATAGAACCTCCAATGCATTTCATCGGATAGAGATGTGCCTTCAATTTTCAGGAGGCACTCACAAGTTATTTTGAACTTGTCAGCACTTAGAAATGTGTCTTTTTCCCTTTATGCTACGCTTGACCCTTCTGATCCTCCTTTTATCCATCTGTATGATGAGCCTAGTAACACTAACCTTCTGGGGTGTCTGTGAGGGTTATGTATTTAATAACTTTGTGAAATGTGGAGGATTTTACATTAATCGAGGGACTCAGTGAATCTGTGCTTATGTTCTCCTGTTGTCCTCCCCACCACTAGTGGGAGCTGCTGCTCAGAGGGCACAGGCCCTGTCGTGACAGTTGGCTCTTGGTAGGTGAGCCTTCCCCCAGGGTGAGTGCTGGTGCTTAGGTCAATGTCTGTGTTTCTTTTTTCCTACTCGATCCTTCCATAAAGTGACTGAGTCAGTGGATGAGTTTTTGGTTAATGTGACTGAGGACTGGGGGAGAGACGAGTGAAAGATAGGTTAGGTCTAGTTTCTTTTTATTTGAGATTGTTTTACATTTCAGGTCTTGGGGTGCTCAAGGCCAGTCACAATCCCAGGGCTGAGTGTGGGCTGAGGACAAATGATATCTTGATCTTGATCCTCTGCCTTGAGCAATGTCAGATGATGGAACTCACCACCAACCTTAAAACCAGAGAGAAGCTAGTTCCAGTGTGGTGATTGTCCTGGGAATCAGTACAATCTGATCTGATGCAGTGCTTTCTCTCTGCAGAATAGAATGCCTTCGCAGTGTTGGAGACCATGTGCAAAGTGGCTGGTCAGTCTTTTTTCCTCCTGTGTATGTCTGTTGTCTTTATTAAGGTTTTATATTTCATGCCTCTTTATTTTTTTCCATCTCTGTCACTTCAAACATTCTATCTTCTTGTCTGTATTTCTTTCTGTATTTACCACCATATTTCTTTTTCTTTATGGAGTCTCGCTCTGTCACCAGGCTGGAGTGCAGTGGCGCGATCTCGGCTCACTGCAAGCTCCACCTCCTGGGTTCACGCCTTTCTCCTGCCTCAGCCTCCTGAGTAGCTGGGACTACAGGCACCCGCCACCACGCCCGGCTAATTTTTTTGTATTTTAGTAGAGACAGAGTTTCACCGTGTTAGCCAGAATGGTCTCGATCTCTTGACCTCATGATCTGCCCGCCTCGGCCTCCCAAAGTGCTGGGATTACAGGCGTGAGCCACCATGCCGGCCTCCCGTATTTCTTCTGTATTTTCCACTCTCCACCTTCTCTTGGAATTCAGTGAGACTATTGTCCATTTCTTCCTTTAGTTGGAAGCAGGGCATTTCTTAGGCTGTTCATTGGGGTCCAAGAGTGACCTCGGAATATTTCTGCTCTGCTGTGCTGGTCTGTTGTCCTAAGCATGCTGTTGATAAACATGTTACTGTCTTAAAATAACTAGAGATGATGGGCAATAATAGCATGTGTCAAATTATCTTCATTTGTCCTGTGCATTAGGATATATAAAACTGAGCAAAAAAAAAAAAAATTGCTTGGGAGATACATACAGCCATTCTTCAAAAATATTTCTTACCACTCATTTTGTAAGTTTGCATTTGTGTAACAATAAAAGTTTACACTCATGCTAAGATGATTAAAGCCAATTTATTATATTCTATCTTTATTTTCTTTGATGTTTTAAAAAGCTTTCGTTTTTTAGTTGAAACAGAGGAGTCATCTGTCTCTAGAAATAATCTATTCTATGTATATCACAATATCAATTGTTTTTGAGCAGGAAGAGGCTTTGGATATCTAACCCCTTTGTCATCTCTTCCTCCTATACTCTCATCTTTCTGCCTGCCTCTGTTTTGCAGGTGAGAAAGCTGAGGCAGTACAGTTCTACCATAAATCCATAGTAAACTCAGGATTCTTAATTCCAATTTCGTGATTTTTCAGCTCATTGTGATTTTCTACAACTTAAAATATTTCCAATACATTTCATATTAAAGCCTATTTTTCAGTTTAAGGTCATTCTCTCTTAGAAGTTGTTTTCTTGCTTTTTCTTAACCAAAGCTTTAATTGATTCAGTACAAGGGTATAACAAAGTGATGGCTTTGTCTTGTTCTAAAATCAATGTAAAGATTTATAGGTCTGTAAATATTTTCAGAATTTGGCAATATTGTATGTATGAATAAATAATTTTGATGTGTACCAATATTTTATGTCTGGTCTGGTCTGGACAAATTTCCACTAGCAAGAGATTGAATTTGTGTTGAAACATACTGTCCTTTCTTAACTTGGTTTTTATGAGAGGTGAATTCTGGAATTTGTGATTTTTTTTTTCTTTTCATTCTGAGTTTGTAAAGGAAATTAGGATGTGTCTAATTGGTTATTAAATAGAGTGTTAGGAAATTTCCATAACAGTTAATTTAAATCTACCTTAATTAAAAATAACATGTTATATAGCAATGGGTAGGAATTTATGACTCTCATGAAGCCAGGCCATAGCAATTTGAGAAAGCATGAGGATTACAGCTTTAAAGGCCGAGGAGGAGCAGATAGGAACCCATCAGTGGTGTCAGTCTTTATTGTGCCCTGGTGTTTAGGTGGATATTGAAGATATATGTAACTGGTGATCTGTGAGCTAGCAATTTTCCTTTAAAATCTGTCTGTTTAAAGTCAGTTTTGTCGTTCCGTTGCCCAGCACAGTAAGCATTTTGTTTTCTGTATTTCCCCTCAAGATGAAGAACCCTTGAGGGAATACCGTCTTGTCCTCCACTCAGGGTCTTAGAGTCTTGATTAATTAGCAAATATTGGCCTCAAAAAAGGGCAAAAGACAGTCACTAGAGTCCACAGGGCTTGTAGTAAAATAAAGGGTGCAGAGAAGGAAGCGGCCAGGCTCTCCCGGTGAGTTGATGAGCACCTTGGCTTCCTTTTCCCATTCAGCGGCCCAGGCCCTGCCTTTTTCCCTCACGTTGGGCAGGGGATACTGTCTTGGATGCCGTGATTAAACAGGCATAGAAGACCAGACTTTGGGGGCTAGGGCTATTCACCTTTGTTACTCCAGCCTATTGGATTGCTCCATCCAATTGCCATCTAATTGCAATCCCAATGCTATCTAATTGGCAAGGGATGCCATTGTAGTCATTTGGTTTTCCTTCTTAAAAACTCTGGGAGCTTTCCTGAAAGATACAGCTTCTTATATGTAACATGGGATGGTAACCTTATGAGATACATTCTATTCTTAATAGGGGGATTAATTGAGACTTTCAAGGTGTTCACCTCCCTGCCTTGCATACAGTGAGGACTCAGTAGGGTAAATGGTAGCTACTGCTATTATTATTGGCCTCTGGTGTGTGATAGAATCAAGTAGTGTCTGTTATAAAGGTTCTGAGGCAGAATTATCCTGCTCTCTGAAATAAGAACTTTCAGCTTTAAGGGTAACTACCAAATGAGTGTCCAGGTGTTAGGATTCATTGCAAATGGGATTATACATTCTCTTTCCTCTTCCTAATTTTGTGTTAAGTCTTTTCAGAAGGGAAAGTCTTTTCTCAGGGAAAGCTTTATACTCCCGCCAGCCCTTGGTTCTAAAAGAAATTTTTCACATAAAGCATTATATAGGAGTCTTTGTGGTTGTTTAAAATAATATATTTATATACAGGCATTCCTCAGAGATATTGCAGGTTCAGTTCCAGACCACAACAATAAAGGAAATATCACAATAAAGCAAGTCACACAAATTTTTTGTTTCTTGGTGCTTGTAAAAATTATGTTTACACTATACTGAAGTCTATTAAGTGTCCAGTAGCATTATGTCTGAAAAAATACATACCTGAATTAAACATTGCTAAAAAATGCCAATGATCATCTGAACCTTCAGCAAATAGTAATATTTTTGCTGGTCAAGGGTCTTGCCTCAACGTGGATGACTGCTGACTGGTCAGAATGGTAGTTGCCGAAGGTTGGGATAGCTGTGGCAATTTCTTAAAATAAGATAGCAGTGAAGTTTGCTGCACTGATTGACTCTTCCTTCCATGCAAGATTTCCCTGCAGCTTGTGATGCTGTTTGTTAGCATTTTACCCACTATAGAACTTCTATCAAAATTGGAATCAGTCCTCTCAAACTCTGCGGCTGCTGCTTTATCACCTCAGTTTATATAATATTGTAAGTCCTTTGTTGTCATTTCAACAATGTCCACAGCATCTTCACCACCTCAAGAAACTACTTTCTTTGCTCATCCATAAGAAACAACTCCTCGTTCATTCAAGTTTTATCATAAGGTTGCACAACGTAGACACATCTTCAGGCTATACTTCAGATTCTAGTTCTCTTGCCATTTCCACCACATCTGCAGTTACTTTCTCTACTGAAATCTTGAACCCTTCAAAGTCATTTATAAGGTTTAGAATTAGCCTCTTCCAAGCTCTTGTTAGTGTTGATATTTTGACCTCCCCCATGAACCACAAATATTTGTAATGGCATCTATAATGGTGACTCCTTTCCAGAAGGAGTTGAAGTGACTTTGACCGGATACATCAGAGGAATCACTGTCTATGGCAGCTATAGCCTAATGAAATGTATTTCTTAAATAATAAGACTTGAAAGTAGAAATTACCACTTGATCCATGGGCTGAAGAATGGATGTTTAAGCATGAAAACAACATTAATCTTTTGGTACCTCTCCATTAGAGCTCCTGGATGACCAGGTACATTGTCAATGAGCAGTAATATTTTGAAAGGAATTTATTTATTTTTTCTGAGCAGTCAGTCTCAACAATGAGCTTAAGATATTCAGTAGGCCGTGCTGTGAACAGATGTGCTGTCATCCAGGCTTTGTTGTTCCATTGGTAGAGCACATGCAGAACAGATTTAGCATAATGCTTAAGGGCCCTAGGATTTTCAGAATGGTAAATAAGCATTGGATTCAACTTAAAGTCACCAGCAGCATTAGCCTGTAACAAGAAAGTCATCCTGACCTTTGAAGGTTTGAAGCAAGGCCTTGACTTCTCCTCTCTACCTATGGACGTCCTAGGTGGCATTTTCCAACATAGTGCTGTTCATCTACATTGAAAATCTGTTGTTTAGTGTAGCCATCTTAATCAGTTATCTTAGCTAGAGCATCTGGATAACTTGCTGCAGCTTCTACATCAGCACTTACCACTTCACCTTGCACTTTTATGTGATAGAAATGGCTTCTTAAACCTCATGAACCAACTTCTCCTAGCTTCCAGGTTTTGTTCTTCTGCAACTTCATCACCTCTTTCAGCCTTCGTAGAATTGAAGAGAGTTGGAGCTTTGCTCTGAATTAGGCTTTGGCTTAAAGGAATGCTGTAGCTGGTTGGCTGGTTTGATCTTGTATCCAGACTGGCCACATTTTCTTCGTATCAGCAATAAGGATGTTTTTCTTTCTTATTAATGTATGCCCCAGAGCAGTATTTTTAATTTCCTTCAAGAAGTTTTTTGCATTTCCAACTTGGCTGTTTGGGGCAAGAGGCCTAGCTTTCAGCCTATCCTGGCTTTCGACATGCTTTCTTCACTAAGCTTAATCATTTCTAGCTTTTGATTGAAAGTGAGAGACATAAGAATCTTCCTTTATTTGAAAACTTAGAGGCAATTGTAGAATTATTAATTGGCCTAATTTCAATATTGTTGTGTCTTAGGGAATATGGAGGCCTAAGGCGGGGGCATGGCTGGTGGGAGGAACAGCCAGAATACATACATTTATTGATTGAGTTCAGATGAGGGGAAAGACACTGGGACAGGGCTGATGGTGGGGAGCAACCAGAATACATGCATTTATTGATTAAGTTCACCGTCATTTTTGGGCATGGTTTGCGGCACTCCAAAACAAGTGCAATAGAAACATATAAGAGCATTGATCACAGATTACTGTAGCATATAATAATGAAAGATATTTAAATATTGCAAGAATTATCAAAATGTGACCCAGAGACATTAAGTGGGCACATGCTGTTGGAAAGATGCTGCTGATAGACTTGCTCCACGCTGGGCTGCCACAAACCTTCAATTTGTAAAATATAAAATATCTGTGAAGTGCAATAAAGCACACTAAACAAACTATGTTTATATCTGTGCATTATAGGTTCTATTTTGATATCAAGCAAGTCAAATTGGTCTGCAACAGCTTGATTTTTGTGTCTGAATGCCATTGTTTGTACATGTATGTTTCTGTCTCCGCAACTGGGAAGCCATTTAGAAATCAGTGATAGGAGTTAGCTCCTAACAATATTTACGTGTGTATCCCTGTATGCATGTTTGCAATCAGTCTTTCATTCATTTCCTGCTCTGTGTATTCACTGCTTTTCTCACCTGGTGGTTCCATGCTAGATTTAGAAAAAAACATTTTTTTTAGTGGTGTAAGAGGCTGTAATAGTTGCTAGTAATGATGGCTATTTTTATGTGCCTCTGAATCCCTTTTTCTCAGAATACTTTATTACCTGTCTGCTACTGCTATTTGGGTGTGTGTCCACTTTTATTTGTTGCCTAAATACAGGTCAGTTCTGCCATGCTGAATTTCTGAGCAAACAAGAAAAGGGATGTGAAAAAGCAATGTGTGCAAATAAGGTGGTATGGAGCCACCATTCTCTCTCTAATTCCAACATCTTAAAGGCTCTGAAAGCTTTTCTAACTCATTTGGTGGTACGATTGGACTTGAACAAATGTGAGTCTATTTATGTTCTTCATTTATCTAATTTAGTGGGATCATTTGTAAGTTTTGCTGCAGCAGTATTACTGTGTTTGATTATGGGGTGCTGACCTAGATCCTACTTGGACCATATGGTATACGTACCATATTACCTTTCTAAAATGTCAATAATGCTGAATTCCAAAGCACACCTGGCTTTAGGGGATTTGGATAAGAGATTTGGGCCTGTAATATTTTTATTTGGGTCTCTAAACTTTTTTTTCAATTGACAGCCTTCCCTTGAGATTCTCTTTTTGGCACCATCTTTTTGAGGTATGCAAGTAAGTATCTCCCTTGCTTGTCACTCAGGGAACATTTACTGAGCTGCTGTAGGTTGGGCTTTATACTAAGGATGGGGGCTACTGATAAGAATAAGACGTTTATCCTCTTTGTCCTACAGAAGTTCAGTGCTCCATTATAATGTGCAAGGTGCTATAATAGCAGTTGGTGGAGTCCTAACTTTGGCAGGATAATCATAGCCAGGAACTCCACTAACAATGTAAAGTCAACGTAAAGGCAAAGAACTATGGAAGACAATGTGATCAGGGAGCAGCTGTGTATTTGCTGTGGTCTTTGAAGAGTAAAGCTATACAAAGTGCTGTTGGGGAGCCAATTTTTGCAGGACCTTATTTACCAAGTTAAACAGTTGAGTGTGTGTCCTTTAGGAATAAGGAATCTTGAGGCCTGGAAATGGAAGGATTGAATTTAGATTTTAGAAAGAATCCTCTGACTTCATTTTAAGGGACTCCAAGAGGAGGTCACTGCTGTATTCTGAGAAACAGGACATTTTTATGAGTGTCCCTCGTGATACTTAACAGTGCCTAGTGCTTTCAGATTTGCAAAAGATTGTCTTTTGCCTTCATTTCTTTTGTAGTAGCCCTGAGGGATGGGGTGGCGATGAGTAAGGAAACAGGCTCAGAGAACTGACTTGCCCCAGGTCATATCTAGCAACACTGGCTGTATCAGGTTTCTTAATTCTACATCTTACACTGTTTGGACATGATGTTAAAACATTTTAGTATGTTGCTCAGTCACTAAGAACACTTAAAGATAATCTACGACCTGCATATCTGCTATGTTTGCCCATTGATTAGACTGTCAGCTCCCTGAGGACTTCCAGTATTCCGTTTGATGTGCCTTTCACACAAAGGCAGCCTTAGAGCAGACACCACCAAGAATCTGCCAGACTTTCTTCTCCAGAACCAGCATAGGGCTAGGAAGAAGGAACGTTTAGGAAAATGTTATTTTCCCTAATATATATCTCATCATGTGCACTTATTATCCAGCTTCTTTGTTTAAAACTCTGCTCTAAGTGTTGTGGGGAATACAAAATGTAAAATAATTAGATTTAAATTAAAAAAAAAAAAGCCTTGTCATGAGTTAAGCCTATCTGTCTTATTCAAATCCCATACACCAAAATTTCTTGGCTTTTTGCAACACATTTTCTTTTTAATGAATGTTGGATGTTAAAATCAAAAGGCCTTCTGCGCAGGCTGATTAGAACTATTAGTTTTACGCATTTACTTGGCATTAGTTTGTGCAATAATGAGGTATATATGGCACCTTTCCATGTGGGTATTTTTGAAACATAGAAACAAAAAAAAATCATTAAATGGACATTGTTTATTACAGAAGAAAGTTTTAGCTGACCAAAGGCCTAGTAATAACACTTCGTAAGTGAAAGTCATCTTGTGAATCACACTTAAAATTAATAGTCAACTGTAAGTTTTTGTCCCAACCTGCCCCCTACTGAGTTAGCAATGAAATTAAAGATGTCATCTTTTTTTTTTTTTTAATTCTTTTAACACATCTAGCATCTGTTACTATTTATGCTAGCAGTATTGCTAGACTGTCTAGGAGTTGAATAAAAGTCAAGTTCTAAGTTATTCTCAGTATTAGAATCCATGTCAATTTAAAAGCATTTATTGAAATGATTTGTTGATGATTGTCCTTTACTAACTTTGTATCAGAAAAATTTTGGGGGCCCCAGAAGGAACTCTAGAGACCACTCAGTCCCAGGAGCTGGACTGGTGGAAAAACAAATTAGGAAACTGATCCCACAGGATCAAGTTCATTCTTGAACTTACCACTTTTAACTTTGGATAACCTCTGAGCTTCTGGTTCCTTATCTGTGATGTGAGGCTTCTGATAGTTTTTCACAGATTCTAAGACCTTTTTATTTATTTTAGATTTTAACATATGAAATATGTTAAACATAAAAATATGTTAAACATAACATAATCTGAAAACAAGTTTTTTGGTTTTTTTTTTGAGTTGGAGTCTCCCTCTGTCACCCAGGCTGGAGTGCAGTGGTGCAATCTCAGCTCACTGCAACCTCCACCTCCCAGGTTCAAGCAATTCTGCCTCAGCATCCTGAGTAGCTGGGACTACAGGCACCCGCCACCATGCCTGGCTAATTTTTTGTATTTTTGGTAGAGACGGGGTTTCACTGTGTTAGCCAGGATGGTCTCGATCTCCTGACCTTGTGATCCGCCCGCCTCAGCCTCCCAAAGTGCTGGGATTACAGGCGT
>NW_012105220.1:135986-144035 GCF_000951045.1 Mandrillus leucophaeus | reverse complement strand
TTTCACTGTGTTAGCCAGGATGGTCTCGATCTCCTGACCTTGTGATCCGCCCGCCTCAGCCTCCCAAAGTGCTGGGATTACAGGCGTGAGGCACCGCGCCCGGCCAAGATGTGTTTTATAGTACATTGTGTGTTATGGTTTTGTGGTGTTTTTTCCTCCTAGTATAGTGGTACATAAAATAATCGTGCATCTTATAATCAGTGATTTCTTATATTGCGAGATATGTGCCCTATCAACTTCCCAGGTTATTGTCAGGATCAAATCAGATAATATATTTGCTAAAAGACTATGGCTGTACTAAGAAGCAGATAAGCAAAAGCACCTTTGTTTTTTGTTTTTTATTGCATTCCACTGCATTCCAGCCTTCTTCCATTGCCCAGTCTGGAATGCAGTGGTGTTATCATAGGTTACCTCCAACTCCTTGGCTCAAGTGATTGTCCCGCCTCAGCCTCCTGAGTAGCCACCATACCTGGCTTATTTTTTAATTTCTTTTTCTTTTAAGAAACGGGGTCTCACTGTGTTGCCCAGGCTAGTCTCAAACTCCTGACCTCAAGTAATCCTCTCACCTTAGCCTCCCATACTGTTGGGATTGCCGGCATGAGCCACCGCCCAGCCACAAAAGCACCTTTGGATGTCCCTTGACAGCCTTTCCCCCTTTTGTTATTTTAAAAATAAATTGGGAAGAGATGGAAAATGGCAACTGCAAATTTAGATGAATCAATATATCAAATTTATAAAAAATATTTGAAAACAAAATTTTAATAGTCATACTGTTGACTTTCTGACGGGCTTTTTTTTTTTTTTTTTTTTCAAACAATACCTCAGTCATGTTTATCCTATTCCAAAAAACTTTCTGTGGACTTGTGATACATTTATAGTAAAGTGTACTCCCATTTGACATTACACCTAATAGGATAAAATTCTACTAAGTTCAAACCATAGTTAATAATTAAAGACAGTAGAAGAGCATATCTTAATGATCTCCACTTGTTTATAAGTGAGGTAGTCATTTGCATCCTTGGAATTCTGTTAAAAGTGTTCAGTGTCCTTGTTGAAGATTTTAAAATGCTTTTTGGAGACTTGTAGTACCAACATTCAGGTTAGGACCATGTTTTATGGCTGCTAATGCTAAAGTAATAAGTATCGCCTTACGCCATCTTCCCTTGCAATAAGAGCTCTGAGGAAGGCCAGCTTTGGGTAGGAGAGGGGTGAGGTGTAGGAACATCATGAATTTCATTTTGGACAAATTGAATTGGAGATGAGTTTGAGGCATCCAAGTGGTGATGTTGAGTAGGCAGTTGAATTTGTGAGTCAGATAAAAATGTGGCATTTTCAGTATAGAGATGGTAGGTGAAGACTCAGTCTTGGATGAGATCACCTAGGAAACAAGTAGAGAAAGGAGGATTGGAACTAAAGGTTGACAAGAAACCATCAGCCAGCAAACCTGTTTTATTTGGCCTGTGTAATGTTTTTAAAATATTTGAATGAGTTGCTGTAGCATATGTTTATGTTTTTTTGGCTGCCCAAAATCTATTTTCTTTTTTGGTAGCAGCACCTTAATTTCCTTTTGAGAAATTACCTGTCGTCTAATCTCAGACTTTGTGTTTTAGATCAAGTTCTACCTCTGACCCCAAATGAAGTATGTGACCCAGGGGCGAGCCAATCATTCGCCAACTCACCTAGTCAAATGGTTGGTTCAAGAATGGACTTGTGATTCAAGTTGACCCAATTACAGGGAATTTCGAGCCTGTAGAGGAACTCTAGGAAGAGAGATTTTCTTGTTTTCTGCTTAAACTTGGCAGAATGTGGGCTGGAGGTCTAGGAACTGCCTTGCTACCCTAGGGTAGAGCTTATCTGAGAGTGAAGACAACAAAGAAGTGGAATCCAGATGGAGAGACTGGCCCTCATCATATTGATTAACCTGAGTCATTATGTACTTCTAGGTTTTTCAGTTAAATGAGCCAGTACATTCTCTTTTTAGTGTAACCCATTTTGAACCAAGATTTCTTTTACTTGTACCAGAAAGAATTTTAATTGACATGGTTGCCAAGACACTTAAAATTGTGAGTTTTCACATAGAAATCAGGATTTTTGTCTTGAGCTGAGTAACTTGTTCTAGTTGGAGCATTGGCTTTCCACTGTATTATAGCCTTTTCCACTCCCTATTATCATCTTCCCTTGATGCCTAGGATCTGTTGCCAGTTATCTTGCTCATTCTACTGTGTTTTAAATTGCATAATAGCATTGAGAGGGAAATGAAAGTTGATTTTGCTTCACTTAATTATATTAGTTTCTTTCCCCTATGGGTAGCAGGGCTTTTGACCCCTTGTATAGAATGAAAAGAGAAAGGGGACCTAGGTTCAAGCTTTGAGAAGCTTGAACCCTAAAGAATAGGTAGAAGAGGACAGGTCTATAATGAGAAGGGAGCTATGGCAGTAGAAAGGAAAGCATTGGTCATGGAGGCCAAGGTAAGGAGTTTTCAGGGAGAAATTGGTCAACGTTGCCAACACCATCAAGATGTCAACTGGTTTGAATTTGGCAACAAAGTGGTCATTGACTTGAACTGGAGCTGTTACAGTGAGTGATATGGCCAAGCCAGATTGCAATGGGTTGAAAAATGAATAGGAGGTGAAATAAATGAAGACACCCTATTCTTCTATTTTTCCTCTAAAGGGAAACTGATAAGTAGCTAGAGTCATGTGAGGTTGAGTTTGAGTGCTTTAAAGGCAGGACTTGAGTATGTTGAAGTGCTGATGGGAAGGATCTAGTTGAAAGGGAGAAATTGATTGTATAAACAGGAGAGGAAAGGAATAATTGATCATATGAGCCTGAGAAGGTAGGATGGAGTGGAATCTGAAGCCCAAATGGAGTGGTTGGCCTAAGATGAGAGGAGAGAACAAGATGCATGCAACAAGAGGGAAGAAGCAGAAGGCTGCTACAGTTGTAAATTAGTCTGATGGCGGGAAGTTGCTGGATGAGATGGCCTCCACCTGAGAATGGCCATTTGGGAATGGGGGTGATGGTGGTGTGGATGTCAGAAGGTGTTGGGTGGAGGTTTAAGAGTGAACTAGTCATGGAGGAGAGTGAGAGAATGGTGAGAATGATTCGGTAAGAGAAATGTGGTAGGGTTGCCCAGCCTGGCTGAGAATGCATTTGCAGTTGGTACTCATGAATCTGCCTGCGTATAGCTTTCTCCAGTGGCCAGGTGCACAGCTGTAGACAGACAGAGATACAGTAGGCATCATCTAAGACTGGGGTTGGGCGGAAGGGGAAAGACACAGGGAGGTTGAGCAAGGCAAGTTAGGGCATTTTGCAACAGTGCTATAGAAAGCATGTTATCAAAACCATGACCATTAGAAAGGAAGCTGAGTAAGAAGGGATGTGCAGTGACACTTCTGATGAGGCCCAAATGGTTGATCAGAGTGAAGGGGATTTTAATAAGAAAGCTGAAGCTGAGGATATTGTAGTCAAAGGGTAGACCATTTGATGGGTGGTAGGTGTCTCAGGTGGAGTGGAAGAGAATGCCGTTGAATGTGAGGACATTCAGAGACATTTCAGAAAACAGAAACCAGAGTTTCGATAGGCTTGGGTTTTGAGGTTGCCCATGCTGATTGCAGGATTAGGGGATGAGCGGAAGAATTTGGTCAGGTTTCACATGATGTAATTGGATTGGCTATTTATTAACAACAGATTTTCTTTTTCCTCTAAACCTCCTTACCTTCCGTTTCATTGGAAATTCAGCTGGAGGAGTATATGTAAATGGTTTTGGATTCACCTCTCTGTTTTCAAAATATATACTGGGAGTGATATTTTATCAGAAAAAAAAAATGTATCTTTAATCACTTTGTTACTAGAGAAAATGTAAGTCATTTAAAACTCTTGAGTTCCTACAGTTTTTAGTTGCTGGGATAATTTGGTTCTCCTTTTTGCCTCACATGGTTATATTGCCTCTGAAGGTGACCAACAGTGTAATCAAACCTTCAAGAACAGGCCAAGTTTAACTGAATCCCTTGTGGCTCTCACTGTGATGAGCTTTGGAGAGTAAGTAGGAAGCTATGTTAGAGACATCTGTTGTCATGTATATCAGGCTTTGGCAGTAACGGAAACCAAGCAGGCCCACCAGTCTGTAGTTTATATACAGTAATCTTAGAGCTCAAAAATTACTTCTGTGAATGGCAAGGCATTGGACAGAACCAGCATTTTTTATACTTGAGAGAGAAAGGAGTTTAAAAGACTCACTGAGAGAGAAAAAAACAAAACAAAACAAACAAAAACAAAACTTGTGTTTTATAATAAGATACTAAATCTGATCATCTCAAAACTTCTGAAGGTTGTGATAAAAATGCATACTGCCTAATCAATATGCAGAAATCTATAATCTGAAAAAGAATTTTGGCATGGAGTCTTTAGATACAGCTCTATTTGTTACTGATTCTGGAAAGATTAGGTAAATAACAAGGCATGGGGCAATAGTGTCCAGGTTTCAGGCTGAGGATGATAAGCAAAGATGGCAGCAGTCCCTCAGCACTCAAGATATCTGCTATGGAATGAAATGTCTTATAGCTTACAGCAGCTATGCTGCCAACCAGGCAATTCACTATGTTTTCTTTAAATCTATCTCCTTATGTTAGGATAGGGAAAAGTAAAGGCAAAAGGAGGAATGCATAAGTCCAACATGATACAGATTGTCCTTTTTTTTTTTTTTTTTTGACTGTTTTGCATTTATCGTTTGTCTATGTAATTTACTAAGTTAGCTCTTTGATAGATTCTTAAGGTTGTGAAAAATCTTGGATTTTTTTCTCAAACTATTCCCAAGGAAAGAATCGCTTCTCTGCACAACTCAAGGCTTAACAATCCACAAGTTCCTTTAGACCCCGGGATATTCTAGAGTCCTGAGACTTGGGTTCTCCTATCTTGGGCTTCAGGCCTTTAAGGAGTGCTTCGGTTGTCTCTAGAAAGAACAGAGAGTTTCTGATAAGCATTATAACTGAATTATCTGCTTTGTTCTCAGCATGTTTCTATGGACAAATGATTAGTTCATTCTGGACATAAGCCTTCTTGTGGCTTCTTATTCTCCCATGCTTTTGTGTACATCTTCACCAGGCATAATAAAGCCTGTAAATGTGGAAGACGAGGTAGAAGCCCACCTAGCATTGCTTCTTGGGCTCAGCAGAGCAGAAAGGAATTGAGTTAAATTGCAGCCAAGGAGCCCTAGCCTCCTTAAGATCCTCTAGTAAGTGTCAGTTGAGATTGTAAACTGCCAAGAATAATGCCTGGCACATGGTGGGTTCTTAATTGGTGGTAGCTATTCTTATTGGGCCTGGGCGGTTGATCCGAAAGATCCTACATTGAAGAATTTTATAAATTAAGAACTAATCACATAGACAGGTCAAGGCTAGAAACAGATTTCAGCATCTACAGTGTGACATAGAAGGAAGCAGTGGTCTAGAGAGATTTGGTGACTGTCCTAGGCCATATTGTGTATATTGGCAGATTGGGACCAGGACACAGCTCTCTGGGTTCCTGAACCAGGCTTTCTCTGGTTCATGACTCTGAAAATCACCCTTGAGGAAGGAGTGTGGAAGGACAGGGAGGAAGAGATAGAGTGTCAGCAGAGTGCTCTAACCCTGGGCGGTAATGCCAAAGAATAGCATAGAATATAGGGTTTGGCCCCCCTGATATTTTATTACATTACCCCTCTCAGATGGTTTTCTCTACCTCTTGTATTTTTAGTAAATTCTGGGTAGGTACTTTGTAAAACCGGGAGGGTTTAGGGTCTTAGGGATAATTCTAGTTTTCCATTATTAAAGATTACTGTGTGGGAACTAGGGGAGTCTAGTGCATTACTGCCTAGGCCTGGGGTAGGCACCCATGCTCAGTATTTAGCTGTGTTAGGAGTTAGTTGCAGTCAAGTCAGAAGCCATGGGCAATGGCTGGCGTTGCAAATGTATTAAGAATCTCTGGAAATCCTATTTGTGCACACTGGAGGAAGAATGGGAAGATTAAAGAAGCAGTACAACACAATGGTGATAGAACAGAAAGGAAGACATACAAAGATCAGGTTAAGAATGTGTTTTCTGGATGTGCTGAGCAGGCAGGGGCAGGGGCAGTGTATGTATTGTGTGTTATAGAGAAGTCTTGTGATTGCTTACTTGAGGAGAAGACCTATGGGTAATCCATAACCAAGAGCATTTGGAAAGAGAAAATTCAGGATAGATGCCTGAGCAAACAGAATAACTACTGGATGGCAAGCAGAGATTCACACTCAACCGTGAGGCAGTTTAGCCTTGCAGTTGGAGCTCCCGACCACTATGCTACCTTGCCCACTGTGAACCAAGGCCTGGGGAAACAACCAGGTCCAGTAAGTCCTCAGGGCTCCAGATGCTGTCTTCCTCCCATGTTTATTCTGAGAGTTGGAAGCAAACTCTCTTGAAAGTACTCCTGCTCTTTAATGTTCCCCAGGGATTACTTAGAGCCAAGTAAGTCACTGGGATGTATTGTGGCCCAAGGCCGCCCTTAATCAAATGATCACAACTTGTAGGTTCCCCCGGAGTCTCTGATCTTTGAATACATTGCATCCTTACCTTATACTGTCAAGCTTTTATCTTGGTAACCAAGTATTAACTGGTATTCCCTGCCCTTTGGATCAACCCAAAGCCTTCTAGTGACTTATACTTCCTCTGCCTCTGAGCTTCTGCTTCCTAGAAAGGTGTTTCTGCATCTGTCATGCAGATTCTGAATGCAGCATTTCTCTCATACCAGTTTCCGTAGGGAATCTAGTCCCATCAGATAGGCTTTAGTGAACACCTGAAGAGTCACAGTTTGACATGGGTGGTCTTTCACCAGCTCTGCCAATTCCATCCCTATTTCATATTCTTTCTCCCTTAAACATTAATCAAAGTTCTACCCACATAGGGGCAGCCATAGAGGAGTGAGAAGTCCTTACCTTTATACTCTACCAACTAGCACAAATAAATTCTGTTTATTTTCCAAGAATTTTGGTGAATAAAAAATTGTGTCATTACATGCCCTTGTGCTTAAGTGCAAATATGTAAAATTAGAGATACTACTTTATACCTGACATCTAGTTGACTAGGCTACTGATTATCCCATTACTGGACTATTTGTATTAATTTCTAATAAGCGTTTACCTGCATACTCAGCACCATGTACTATATAGCTGGATAGCACTTACCTAAGTTTTTTCTATTTATTTCTTCCATCCTCCACTTCTTTTCTTCAATGCAGGCCTTATAATTTTCCTTTTAGTTCTCGTACTAAATACCCATGTAATTAGAGCCCGAAGTATTGTGTGAAGCCATGCCATATCTCCTTTGCTACATGCTTCCTTGTAGCCTGGAATATATTGTTTGTTTATTTTTTTTTAAGTTGTATGCTTTCCTAGCTCAATTTTATGATTGATGCCAGCAATCCTTTTCATGTCCTGTTTAGTAAGTTCACAAACCAGGTGTCTCCCTGATACTAAAAACACATCAAGCATTTTCTTTTGCCTAAAAGTTGTATATGACATGTAGCCATTTTAAGACTTGGATTCCTTTCTCTAGAATGTGAATTTCTTATGATCTTTTTGGCATGGATTTTCAGGATTCCTTTACACTTGAAAAGAGCTATGAAGGATTTAGTAAAACTGGAAAATAGATCCCCAATACAAAGGATTTGAGTGGGCAAGGCCAGGAAATAGTCACTCTCTGAGGATTGCCTAGGACCTCAGTAACTGTGATTCTTTCTAGTTTCAAGGAATTAGGAATCTGGTACCATTTCTGATTAGCACAAAGTAAAGAGGAAGCTAACTCCATTTTATTTTTATTTTTATTTTTTTAAAGAAAAAAATTCTACCCTGGGGAAAATAGGAGAGTCAAGCTTTAAAATAGATAACAGTATTTACTGATGAGGCTAAACAAATAGAAGTTTGTAAAATCTTTTTTTTTTTCTTGGGTGAAAAAGAAGAATAAAAGGGGAAAGTAGAAAAAAAGTATAATAGGTTATAATAAGAATAGTAGGTAGCATTTACTGAGCAGGCATGGTGTT
>NW_012105220.1:133025-133795 GCF_000951045.1 Mandrillus leucophaeus | reverse complement strand
TCTATCTCCTTATGTTAGGATAGGGAAAAGTAAAGGCAAAAGGAGGAATGCATAAGTCCAACATGATACAGATTGTCCTTTTTTTTTTTTTTTTTGACTGTTTTGCATTTATCGTTTGTCTATGTAATTTACTAAGTTAGCTCTTTGATAGATTCTTAAGGTTGTGAAAAATCTTGGATTTTTTTCTCAAACTATTCCCAAGGAAAGAATCGCTTCTCTGCACAACTCAAGGCTTAACAATCCACAAGTTCCTTTAGACCCCGGGATATTCTAGAGTCCTGAGACTTGGGTTCTCCTATCTTGGGCTTCAGGCCTTTAAGGAGTGCTTCGGTTGTCTCTAGAAAGAACAGAGAGTTTCTGATAAGCATTATAACTGAATTATCTGCTTTGTTCTCAGCATGTTTCTATGGACAAATGATTAGTTCATTCTGGACATAAGCCTTCTTGTGGCTTCTTATTCTCCCATGCTTTTGTGTACATCTTCACCAGGCATAATAAAGCCTGTAAATGTGGAAGACGAGGTAGAAGCCCACCTAGCATTGCTTCTTGGGCTCAGCAGAGCAGAAAGGAATTGAGTTAAATTGCAGCCAAGGAGCCCTAGCCTCCTTAAGATCCTCTAGTAAGTGTCAGTTGAGATTGTAAACTGCCAAGAATAATGCCTGGCACATGGTGGGTTCTTAATTGGTGGTAGCTATTCTTATTGGGCCTGGGCGGTTGATCCGAAAGATCCTACATTGAAGAATTTTATAAATTAAGAACTAATCACATAG
>NW_012105220.1:130866-132975 GCF_000951045.1 Mandrillus leucophaeus | reverse complement strand
AATTCAATTTAAAAATCCCTCCGTGATAGTTTTCAGTATTTTCTTCATTATAATATTCTTCCTTTATCCAAGTCATAAAAGGATCATAGAAATATAACAAATGAAATATCATTATTATGTAAAAGCAGCCATCAATAGAACTTTGACATAAGTGATTTAAAAGTAGAAAAGTTAGGGTATTCGCCAATATTTAAAATGATATGGTAATTACAGAAAATTTGGGAGATTCAGAGAAATAGAAGCAAAGAAAATCAAATACCCATAGTCCCTATACCCAAGGAAAAAAAAAGTACTGTTTTCATTTATTTTCTTTTTATGTGAAAAGCTTTTTACACAGTTTTCAGTGTCGAGTTTTTGTTTGTCTTTCTTGGTTATCATACTATAAATACAGTTTTGTTCTCTGCTTCATTGGAGAGATGTCTGTGGTTCAGAGACAGCTGACTCAGAACTTCTTTGCAGAACATACCCTGTCACAGTTCAACTTTGCAGATCTTTGGTTGATAGCCTTGTTTATCAAGTGCTCTGTTGACACGGACTGTGTGCCTTGCACGGTAGCTGAATGTGCAGGGCCTACCTCTCAGCATCTCACAGTATAGCTGGAGAAGACAAGTAGACATTTTCATGTCTGCTTTTAATTTTAATTTTATCTATTTGTTTAGATACAGGGTCTCCCTCTGTCGCCCAGGCTGGAATGCAGCGGTGCAATCTTGGCTCACTGCAACCTGTGCCTCCCAGGTTCAAGTGATTCTCCTGCCTCAGCCTCCTGAGTCCAGCTGATTTTTATGTTTTTAGTAAAGAAGGGGTTTTACCATGTTGGCCAGGATGGTTTTGAACTCCTGGCCTCAAGTGATCCATCCGCCTCAGGCTCCCAAAGTGCTGGGATTACAGGCGTGAGCCACCACGCCCAGCCATATTTTTGACTTTTTTGGTACAGAAAATTTCAAACATACACAGGAGTACAAGAGAATATAATAGCAGACCCTATGTGCCTCTCTCTCAGCTTCAACAATGATTAACTTATGGCCAATCTTGTTTCATCTAGATCTCAGCCTCTTCTCTCTACCAGGGATTATTTTGAAACAAATCCCTGACATCCTATTATTTTATTAGTAAATATTTGGATACACGTCTTTAAAAGATAAGGACTCTTTTTTCTTTTAGTACTGTAATACCATTATTACACTAAAAAAATCTCTAACATAATCAAATATGGGCTATTTAGTCAGT
Source organism: Mandrillus leucophaeus (assembly GCF_000951045.1). Classification (NCBI taxonomy): domain Eukaryota; kingdom Metazoa; phylum Chordata; class Mammalia; order Primates; family Cercopithecidae; genus Mandrillus; species Mandrillus leucophaeus. The sequence continues at coordinate 131,748 of NW_012105220.1, read as the reverse complement.
GTTCACATTTGTTTGGGTTTTTCTCATTAGTTTGTAACAGTATCCTCTTAAGGTCCACACATTGCAGTTGGTTGACATGCCTCTTCAGTCCCTTTTAATCTGTAGATTTACCCTTCACTGTCTTTTCCTTGTGATCTGTTTTTTTGTTTTGTTTTGTTTTTTGTCAAACGGGATCATTTATTCTGTAAATTTTCCCACTGGCTGGATTTTGCTGATTCCATCCCATGAAGTTAAATGTTAAATGTTCCTCTGTTTAACATATTCCTCTAGCCTCTGTATTTCTTGTGAACTGGTAGTTACATTTAGAGGCTAGATTGAATTCTGTTTCAATTTTTTGTCAAAAGTACCACATGAGTAGTGTTAAGTATTCCCATGAGAAGACTCTTACCTTTACGGTGTGTGTGTGAAAGAGAGATGTTGATAGCCAGTGCTGATTGGTGCTGCCTAAATCCGTCAATTCATTAGGGGTTTTAAAATGTTATTTCATGTCCATCATTTCTCCATTTATTAGCTAGACTACTTTTATAAAGAATAATCTAGCCAATCCAATAATCTGTTTGGCTATCCTGAGGTACAGTTGTATAGAAAAGGCAAGAAAAATGCTCGATTCTTTCCATTTATCTGCCAGTTTTCAAAATATTTGGCTCCCTAGCATCCAAAGATAACCAATTTGGGGAGCAGGGGAAAGAGAGAAAGAGAAATTGGTGGCTTATTAAGAATTCATTAATTTTAAAATATTTGATGTTTCAAACCATTACATTTATTCTTTTGTTGTTGTTGTTGTTGTTGTTGTTGTTAAGAGGTGGGGTCTTGTTCTGTCATACAGGCTGGAGTGCCGTGGAACTATCGTAGCTCACTGCAGCCTCATACTACTGGGTTCAA
>NW_012105220.1:129848-130419 GCF_000951045.1 Mandrillus leucophaeus | reverse complement strand
GGCACTCACCTAAGCATTTTTCGTTTCTCATCTTAGCTATTACAACTGCCCTCTGACACTTCCACTCATCACTTTATTTTTTAGTTGAGGAACCCATGATGCAAGAGAGGCTCCACAGTGTCTCCAAGGTCACACAGCTAATCAATGGCAGATCAACAGTTTTAACCTTGGCAATCTGGTTCAAAGTTCATACTCTTAGCTACAAGTTGACGCTGCCATATATTGAGTTGTTTTTACTTTTTTCCTCACTTTGAGTTCAGCCTCCCAGAATATATGTAAAACACAGGCGAACTAGCAGTTTGAGCTTTTTTTTTTTTTTTCTTGTTGTCGCTTGTTTATTTAATAACAGGGTTACAAAAAAAGGCACTATGCAGTCTAAATCAAGTTTAATTAGACCCGTGTGGAAAACATAACAATTATCCATACCAAATTTCTAACATTTTTCTTTTTTCATGTTCAATTATTAATAGTCATTGGTGCACATATTCTTTCAGTTATTTTCTAAGTGGAATAATTGAAACTTGCTCCGGGATTCTAACTATTGCCTGGTTCTTTAAGAATCTTTATCGAA
>NW_012105220.1:84357-125073 GCF_000951045.1 Mandrillus leucophaeus | reverse complement strand
GTTTTTAGTAAAGAAGGGGTTTTACCATGTTGGCCAGGATGGTTTTGAACTCCTGGCCTCAAGTGATCCATCCGCCTCAGGCTCCCAAAGTGCTGGGATTACAGGCGTGAGCCACCACGCCCAGCCATATTTTTGACTTTTTTGGTACAGAAAATTTCAAACATACACAGGAGTACAAGAGAATATAATAGCAGACCCTATGTGCCTCTCTCTCAGCTTCAACAATGATTAACTTATGGCCAATCTTGTTTCATCTAGATCTCAGCCTCTTCTCTCTACCAGGGATTATTTTGAAACAAATCCCTGACATCCTATTATTTTATTAGTAAATATTTGGATACACGTCTTTAAAAGATAAGGACTCTTTTTTCTTTTAGTACTGTAATACCATTATTACACTAAAAAAATCTCTAACATAATCAAATATGGGCTATTTAGTCAGTGTTCACATTTGTTTGGGTTTTTCTCATTAGTTTGTAACAGTATCCTCTTAAGGTCCACACATTGCAGTTGGTTGACATGCCTCTTCAGTCCCTTTTAATCTGTAGATTTACCCTTCACTGTCTTTTCCTTGTGATCTGTTTTTTTGTTTTGTTTTGTTTTTTGTCAAACGGGATCATTTATTCTGTAAATTTTCCCACTGGCTGGATTTTGCTGATTCCATCCCATGAAGTTAAATGTTAAATGTTCCTCTGTTTAACATATTCCTCTAGCCTCTGTATTTCTTGTGAACTGGTAGTTACATTTAGAGGCTAGATTGAATTCTGTTTCAATTTTTTGTCAAAAGTACCACATGAGTAGTGTTAAGTATTCCCATGAGAAGACTCTTACCTTTACGGTGTGTGTGTGAAAGAGAGATGTTGATAGCCAGTGCTGATTGGTGCTGCCTAAATCCGTCAATTCATTAGGGGTTTTAAAATGTTATTTCATGTCCATCATTTCTCCATTTATTAGCTAGACTACTTTTATAAAGAATAATCTAGCCAATCCAATAATCTGTTTGGCTATCCTGAGGTACAGTTGTATAGAAAAGGCAAGAAAAATGCTCGATTCTTTCCATTTATCTACCAGTTTTCAAAATATTTGGCTCCCTAGCATCCAAAGATAACCAATTTGGGGAGCAGGGGAAAGAGAGAAAGAGAAATTGGTGGCTTATTAAGAATTCATTAATTTTAAAATATTTGATGTTTCAAACCATTACATTTATTCTTTTGTTGTTGTTGTTGTTGTTGTTGTTGTTAAGAGGTGGGGTCTTGTTCTGTCATACAGGCTGGAGTGCCGTGGAACTATCGCAGCTCACTGCAGCCTCATACTACTGGGTTCAAGCAATCCTCCCACCTCAGCCTCCCGAAGTGCTGGGATTACAGGCATAAGCCACCTTCCAGGCCATTTCATTTATTCTTATTGAAACTAAAATTGTCTCATCTTTGGCCAATGGGAATCCCTTTGTGTGGTCTCCTGAATCCTTTTCATTTATATCCTTAATAGTCTTTGACAGCTTCCCTGCTTTTTGTATGTTAGGCCAGTGGTTCTCAAAGTATAGTCTGGGGATGCCTAGGGGTTCCCAAGACCCTATTAGTGAGTCTGTGAGGTCAAAACAATTTTCATAATAATAAGACATAATTTACCTGTTTTATTCTTATTCTCTTACATGTATAAAGTGAAGTTTTCTAGAAACCATATATTGGCTATTGGAATGTATGCTGGGTTTTTTGTTTGTTTGTTTGTTTGTTTGTTTTTTGAGAAAGAGCCTTGCTTTGTTGCCCAGGCTGAAGTGTAGTGGTGCAATCTCAGCTCATTGCAGCCTCCACCTCCTGGGTTCAAGCGATTGTGATTCCCCTGCCTCAGACTCCCAAATAGCTGGGACTACTGGCACTAGGAGAGTTGGGGCTTTATCATATTGGCCAGGCTGGTCTCAAACTCCTGGCCTCAAGTGATCCGCCCGCCTCGGCCTTCCAAAGTGCTAGGATTACAGATGTGAGCCACCGTGCCCGGCTGTGTGCATGCATGTTCTCATGTTTCGTAGAATTTTTTAAGGTAAGCTCTTTGAAGTCTTGAATAATTTCTAAGAGTGTAAAGGCATCCTAAGACCAACAAACTTGAGAACTACTATTCTAGGCTCATCTTTTATGTTTCGTGCTATATACATATAATCACTTGTGGCCTTCTAAATTAGTTCCATTTTTTTTAAACTCAATTTTTGTGTATGCCTGAGTGATCAGATTCAAGTCTCACAGCTAATAAGTGGCAAAACTAGAATTTGACTCTAGTCAAATCTGAGACTGCAGTGAGCTGCTCTTTTTCCATTGTGCTGCAGCCTGGGTGACAGAACGAGATCCTGTCTCACAAAACAAAACAAAAAACAACTAGTACTCTGAATATGTTGTTTTTCTGGTCACAGTAGGAAATTCAAAATGTAGTAATAGTTTCTTAGAGTATTGACTTTTGAAGATCTCAGTCATCCGGAGAAGAGCCTGCCTTGCCTGTGGAATTCGTTAATGGCTCATATATTTCCACTAATTTCTGAATCCAGGATCCAATCTATCGCTCACCTGTGTAGCTTAGACATACTTTTTTTTCATCCTGTAGTTGGCTGAACCAAATCCTGCAAGAAAACATTCTGCAATTTTAAAAACTGAATAATGGTGCCTTAAGCCTGGGACTCTCATTTATTTTTATCACTGAACGGTATATAAATCTCTAAAACATGGCTACTTAAAATATAACTGGATTTTGTAGTCTCTGGGGCTCAGGGAAAGCATAATTTTGTCTCATTCTCTTGGACTGAACCCAGTAACGTGCCATTTTGTCACAATTCTCAATAACCTTAGCTTCTCTTGGCTAATGAACAACATTAGCTCTTATTTCCCAGGTATAGAAGAGTTTCTATCGTAAGAAAAGGAAGTGTGTTTCCTGAACAGTTATCAGTGGCTTTCTGAAGTTAGTGCATATACAGGAGAGGAGCAGTCTTACGTAGTATCCTTGAGTATTTTTCCAACATAGGAAATACCTGACGGTACCTGACAGCCTCAGGTGCCATCTGGAAAAGTGTCATCTTGTAGGAAGCTTGGATCAGAGCCTGTGTCACTATTCAGTTGCGTCATAATTACTTTGTGGTTCTGGTGGGGAGTGAAGCAAAGACTATGTCAAAGGTTGCAGGGTTCTTAATGGAATATAAATTTCTTTGTTGGAAAGTAGATCTTGAATACTAAACTACTTTTTGTAGTTACAGACAAATTCAGTTTGAACTGTAGCCTTGCTTGTTATTTTTCTCAACATTAAATCTACCATTGTGGAAAGGTCTCAATATCTGATTTAATATCTCAATATCTCAATATCTGATTTGTTGCATTTAGATTTCTATATTTGGACTGTCATTTTCATGGGCTTTTCTAGCAAGTCATCTCATTGACTTTGTTGAAGGTAGTTTTAGAATAAAGTCAGAATGTAAAGTAGAAAGGTGGTTCTTTCATAGGATGGGCTTTGAAACCCCACACCACCACCATTGGTCTTGTCAAAATTTTATTTTCTTTCATGTTTATCACTTTTACCAAATCCTTCCCCCTAAAAGAAAGGAAAAAAAAAAATCATCAAACAGACCCGTCTCCACATGCAAAGCATGTAGTACATGATGATTAATGATAGGAGCCTGGAACTTAAGGCTGGGGAATGCCAGGAATTTGGGGTTCTAGTGTCACTAAGGCTCTGCCTTTCTGTGCTTTAGTTTCCTGTTTAGAAAGTTCTGCTCCTTCATAAGGACCTTGAAGTACTAGGAGGAAAGGTGCTTTGTGTGTGGAGTTTTCCGTAAAGTGCAGTCCCAACTAAAAGGCTGCGTTAAAGGTAGGTAAATACCTTATAAAAACATATTTTAAATACAAAATATTTGTTAGTTTATGCCACTTATTTATTTATTTAAGTATAAAATAGCCTCAGGCAATTAGAATTCAGGTTTAAAATTCAGGTTTTGTTTATTGAATTCTCTTCCTAAGAGCAAAGAATATAAAGGCTTGGGAAGTAGAAATTGGAACACATTTTAATTGCCTGAATATGTTTACCGGAGAAGAAGTTTTATTAAAGTGGAAACATGTTCTTCCTCTGAGTCTGATTACAGGCTACTTTGGGCTAGTCCATAAATCTGTTTTCAAATCTAAAGTGAGCGTCACCATCGTAAAGTGTGCCATAACTTAACAGCTCTTCCTGAGGACTGCCTTGGCTAAAGATTCTATGGTGAGAACTCAGAATTCCAGGAATGCGTGTTGAGCTGGAATCTCTCATATCAGTGATTCCCAAAGAGGAATGAGGGTGTGTCCGAATCTCCAAGTGTGCTTTTGAAGCTCTGAAAACCTCTCTTCCTTTGCCCAGGATCTCAGTGAGCCACTGTTAGTAGCAGTTGTGTTTGGTATCTTTAGGTGTTTTAGTGAAAAAACAACTGAAGTTAGTCTGATGAGGAGATTGGGGGTAGCCTGTTAGCTTTTCTCCCTGGAGAGTGCCACTCACTCTAGAAAAAGTAAATAATGGCTTCGAACGATTTGTAGTTCATACAGTGGCAGTCACATTGCTGAAAATTTGGTAGCATATAATGTTTGTGGTATTTGGCTTGGTTCTAAATGCAGTTTGTGTGTGTGTGATGTTGTTTTGCATGAAGAGGCTACATGTAGGTGCTTTGATGCCCAGGAACAGAAACCAGCGGGACTAGAAAACCTGAATCTCTTAGTGTCAGCAGGGTCAGCACCAAGTTGGAGTAAGTTCTCAAAGACTAGGTGACATTGTGGCGATGGCGTGCTCCTCAGTTTGTCGGGCTGGGCTTGTTGGGTTTCTGGTTCACTGAGGGAGGAGATTTTCTGTGCATTTGATTACGCTACATGATACTGTGCAACCTAACATTTTGGGCTTTGGGTCTGGGAAGGAAATGTATTTTGATTATTTATTGTATAGTTTTGTATAATTTGTATAATTTACGCCTCATTTTGAGATGCAAGTAGGAAAATGGAAAAACAAGGAACCCAAGTAATCAGCAAATGAGCTTAAGAGAAAAGTCCCTGGGAAATTAAATAATATTTGAAGCTTCAAAGCTGTATGTTTAAGTTTTAGAACATCAGATATTAGGACCCAGTGATAAGAATTCTCCATGTATTGAACTGTTTTGAAATTTCATTTTTTAATTGCTTTAAGACATCCTTAACTTGATGTCTTATAATGCAGTTTGATAGTTGTGTGAGACCATTCTGAAGTGAAAACCAAACAAATTAACTAGAAATGATCTTAGCTATCATCCCATCCATCCTTTTTATTTTGCTAATGAATCCAGTAACTTGTGATCAGAGTCGTATCTTGCTCTCAGAATTCTCCATGTCTCTCGTGGGGTTAGCACATAATATACACTGGCTGACTGGTAGGCTGGCTGAGATAGTATTTGCTAAAAAACCCTAAACCTTTTGACCACAGTATTTGTGAAGAAAGTCTTGGTGGAAGCTTTGAGAAGAATGGTGGAAGATGTTAGAATGACTCTTCGTTTTGGGATTTAAAAGCTTAGCCATTCTTCTATGAGTTGCTAGACGCTGCTGCTTGCTATTCTAAAAGCTTCTGATGTGTAGAATATTCTAAAGGTATAAAACCTTTTGATGTGTAAAATGTCTTTTTTGTTACACATTCTCAAGCTGGTAGTCTCTATTACCATTACTTTGAGAGCATTATGTAATTGCTCTTTGAGAGTCAACAGAAAAATGAATAAATAGGAATTATTGTTGCCAATAGACACTGTTCTCCATACACCAAAAATTAAATAAAACATGAATTTTAAAGCTCCATCAAGCAATAGCTTGTCAAATTAATTATAACATTCAGTGAGTCTTTAACAACCTAAAGTAATTTATCAGGTACATTTGTCTTACCAGACTACATTTGGAAAGATGAACTCTTTTTTTTTTTTTTTTTTTTAAGACAAGGTCTCTGTGTGTCTCCCAGGCTGGAGTGCAGTGGTATGATCATGACTCACTACAGCCTCAACCTCCTGGGCTCAAGCAGTCCTCCCACTTCAGCTGGGACCACAGGCATATATACCACACCTGGCTAATTTTTTGTAGAGTTGGAGTCCCACTCTGATGCCCAGGCTGGTCTTGAACTCTTGGGCTTAAGCGATCCTCCCACCTTCATCTCCCAACGTGCTGAGATTACAGGTGTGAGCCACCATACCTGGCCAAAAAGATACACTTTTAAAACTTAAAAAAAATTTTTTTAAATGAATTGTGTCTACTTCCCATGTATAGAGCTGAGTCTGGCAGCTAACATTTTGTTCATGTGGGAATCAGGCAAATTTGTTTCTGAATTAAAGGAATTTCCTATCTTCGTTTCTGGCTTCATGCCATGGGTGCCAGTGCCAGCTGAGAGAGCCATCTGCAGGACTCTGTAGTAGAGTGGGAGCCAGGTGAAAGTGAGCCAGGCCTGCAGATGTGGTTCTTGTTAGGTGAAGACTTAGCAGAAGTGTGTCCAGTCCTGGAGATTGTCCATGCTCAGTTTATTTGGAGACTTTAAGATGGTAGAACAATGACAGGTTTCTAGAAACCCTGTGTTTAGTACAAAAAGTGGCTTGTCTGTGAGAAGTCCTTTTGAGATGTTCAAAAAAATGTGAATATATTGGAACACTGCAGAAATAATTTCTTCTGTGGTTCCAAAATCTTTAGATTTGGAAGGAAGAATTCAAATAATTGTATTGATTTCATCCATTCCTTCCGCAAATGTTTATTGAGCATTTCTAATATGCCCTGCACTGATTTGGATACCAGACAACATGGACATAATTCCCTGGCCTCACAGAGCTTCCAGTGGAGGAGACAGACACATACAGAAGTTAAATATGTCAGACAGTGATATGAGCTATGGGGAAAACTAAAACTGGGAAGGAGATGGGAATTGTGCCAAGGAGTAAGAGAATCATGTCGAGACCTGGGGTCTTGTACTACCTATGGTGACTGACTGTACCCACAGGCATGAAATAGAACAGTCATTTACATATTGTGGTTGGTTGTGCTGTCATAGTTACTACTACCATTATCACAGTCACCGTCAGAAAGCATTTACCCCACACCTCTTAACAAGGTTTTATACAGAATGAGTCATATAGCTAAGTGTTTGTCCTCAAGACTGACAGCCCTTACGTGTACACATGCAGATAACTTACTAATGATGAATAGAAATTCCAACAATTGTATTCATTCAACAAATGTTTATTGAATGGTGGTGTATACAAGGCATTGTGGAGATACATAAATCACATATGTATCTTGCCAAAGGGTCATATAGTTCAGTAGCGTCATAGAGCAGGTCATTTGCATGTCAGTGATTTAACATTTGAGATAGACCATGAAAGTCTATGTCATATGCTGATTTTGCATTTTTGCCGAGTCATAATTTTGAGTCAACTGCTTTGGGAGGCTGGTATGGGGTAACTAATGTAGGAGTGTGTGTTTAGACATTTCCTTGTGTCTACATTTCAGTGAGGAATTGTTTCTACCTATTGCTGAATATGGTAAATGCCTTTGAAGTTAAAATATGCCTTTTTTTGGTGAAAAATTGCTCTGAGAAGAAAGCCAGCTTCTAGAGTTGGTGATGGAATTGCTGAATCTAAGATGTGATGTTTCTTAGTCAGTACATGGAACCATTGAGGGCCTCAAGGAAATACTTAGCATTTTGCTGCCCTTGTCAGGGAAATTTTATGCTGTACTAGTGTGTGCCAGCTTGGACATGAACCCCTCGTGAATATATGTTTTGGATAGATCTTGATAAAGGCCCTAATGGGAATGTGGACACAGCAGAATTTGTCTCCCTTGCTTGAAGCAGAGCTGTGTCTTCTGGGCCCCAATATCAGATTCTTCCCTTTCCTTGACAAATAAAGCATCAACCATATTTATGTTAGGGTTCCTCATGTTTATTATCTATATGGGACCAAAAGTTTGCTACCATAGAAACATAGTTTTTTTAATGTATGTATGTATACATATATATACGCACACATATACATATGCAGCCTTAGAAACAAGGCAAGAGAAAGCTTGGAAGAGGGAGGAAAAGCCGTAAAATACCATGGTGGAGGCTATGGCTTCTCAGCATAATCCATGTTTTCCTCTTCCTGAGCCCACAGCAAGAATGCATTTCCCAGCCTCCTTTGCAGTTAGGTACAGCCACGTGCCTGAGTTCCAGCCGATGGGATGACCACAGTGAAGACAGCTGAGCCCAACAGCTTGAATCCCTAGTTCAATGTGAGGAAGAGGAACACCTCATTCACCAGTTCTCTGTCATGGGAGCAAGAACAAAGGTCGGAGGTGTTTGAGCCATTCTAAATAAGTCAGGGGTCTATTTTGACAGTGATGAGTTTGGATCATAATCCTGAGTGTCATAATCCTGAATGTTGAAATTCTGAACATCGAAATCCCAAAAGATCAAAATCCCTAAAGTCCAAAGTCCCTCTTGTCTAAAATTCTGAAAATCACAATCACAGGATGTTTATGTTAGGCCAGCTCTTTTGGGCTATCTCTATACAATTGTCCAAAATCTTTCCCTGTAATATACATTTTTATATGCTGAATTTTCTTTTTAGTTATTTAGCTTTTTTCTTTTCTCTTTTTTTAGTTTTTTTCCTACTATTTTAAATTTGTATAATTATTTTTTATAGTTCACTATGCTATGTATTTCATTTTTGCATCACTTCCAATACTGGAATTATAAATTGTGTAGAGACTTTAGAGAGTTCTAATTCCTTTTATGCAATTTTTTGCAAATTTGACTCCACAAAAGTGTATTATCACCATGTTGAGTTTGTGTGTAAGCATTCTGTGTGCACTTGAAAATGTTGCAACTTTCTCAGCACATAAAGAGATGTTCTTTTTGTACATCTGCATTTGTGAAGGATACAATTTATTGATCTCAGCTCTTTGGATGACTGCATAAGTGGTGGTGACCCATTGTAGTTTTTCATCAATCTTGTCAGAAAACAATGACCAACCATAATGATATGCATTTATATAGTTCCCCTTTTGAATTAGTTCATTTTGGATATGGTTTGTCTGCTCATAATTGTTATACCCATGCAACTGTTGTTAGTCTGAGTGTTTTTGCTTTCAAAAATACGTATCTTTTTATTGTCCATTTTATCGTGTTAAGTGACCTAGGAAGTGTTCTGTCGTATCTTTGTTTCTTAACTAAATCCCCTTTTAAAAAGGTAAATAAATGTCTTTTCATGAGTCTTTAAATTTTTTTTTTAAGAATTATATTTGCAGGATTTTGAGATTTCACTGAGATTGTGTCTTTTGGGATTATGATCAGCTCCTGCAGTGACTAGTCTTTCCTGACTAATACTGTGACCATGTGTGGTAAGTGAGAGCAGTAAAGATGACAGTTTCAGGGCTGAGATCTGTCTTCATCCGTTTACTGCACCTGGTTGTTTCCATCTGAATGGCAGAGTCAGTGCTCATGGATGAGGGTAGTTATGCTCATAGGCCCAGGCTGTGTGTGTGTTTATTACTGCACTCACCTTAATTGCTTATAGAAAGCTATGCTTCTTGCTGTGCACTCCCCAGTAGCTGAGTGTAGAATCTCGGGAATGTGAACTAACCCTTAATTTTTCTTCCTTTTTAGCTCTTTTCCTCAATTATTTTAGTCCCTATCTTGTGCTAGGTGGTATTGAGATACGTAGAAATGAAAGAAACATGGACTCTGCCCTCAAAGAGCTAACAACCCTAGTTGACCAGACTGCCCCAAGTGGGACTCCCACTGAAATCGATTTATTTAAACAATAAATGACTTTATCAGGAACTAGGGGTATATTGGTTCCAGGTGCTGTTTCTTTGTTCCTCCTGATCCAGTTAGTTTTGCCCTTGAAACTTATTTCAGGTGGTCAACCACAAAGTCCAGTACACAACCATACTTAGTATTGCCCTTCCCTCCCTGATATCTGTAATTCTCATGTAGACCCTTGAGCAGTGCAGCAAATTGTCCAGAGAAAGTTGATTGAGTGCTCTTTTCCCTTTGAATTCCATGGAGCTGGGCCCACATGGAAGAAGCAAAATTGTTACTTTGCTAAATATTGGGAATGGTAGATAGTGAGGTGAGGGGATTGGCATGTGTAGCCTGAGAAAATCCTACTCAGCTGTTTTAGTTGTTAGTTTCAGCAGATTCAATTGCTCCTTTCGTTTTGCCTATCACTGTATTTCAAGTTAGAATTTGAGGATCAGCTGCCTTCTTCTTTTTTAGCAGTCTCTCTCTTCAGTTTGCATGATCACTCACGTTTGCTCTTGTTAATGTCAGCTTGTCTGGTGTACTCCTTGGCGGTAGGCACCAGGTCTCAACTGTCTTTGTATTCTTTCTACTAATCCTTTACTCCAGAACATAAACAGTGCTTTATATATTATGTATGGCACAATAAATGTTTGATGAATGGATGAATTACTTAAATTTCTTAAACTGGGAGAGCTGCTTAAGCTAGTTTCATACTCGGTGAATAGGTCTTTCCCTGGGGAACATCATTTCTTGCTGCCATTTTGTTGCTATCAATTCATGTGATGTTTTGTCTTGTTGTTGTGACACTGGCCTGGCATTGGCCAGTAACAGGAGTCACCCAGCATGAGATTTAAGAAGGGAAAGTGATGATATGCTAAGTGGTTGCTCTATCAGTGTAGTAGGATGTGATCCAAAAGGTACTTATAGTGGGCATGTCTGGTGGATGGTACTAAACCACGTTCTTATGCTTTTCTCAGCAAAAGAATTTTCTTATGTTACATGTACTGTATGACTCAATCTAATAAAAGAACAACAGATTAATCTTTCCCTGCCCAGTAGCTAGGTTTGTACCTTAGGTCCTGCTTGACTCACTGAAGGTTCCAGTGAATTCTCTGAAAAGGGATGCATGCACATGCATAATTTGGCTTGTTTCCCTAATAAAATTACAGCTGAAAACTTTCCCTGGAGGACTTGTTATGCTTCTTCCTAAAAGCACATTTCAATAATGATGACAAAAGAATGGTGATTTAGGATTACCCTAAAGGCTAGGAGAGAACGTATTTCACAGGAAGAGGCTCCACTCTCCTTGGTATTAGAGGTTTCATCACTTGCTCCTTTGAGCACCTGTGGGATTCCTGTCTACAGCTTCCTTTGTTTTTAGGCTTAACAACTGGTCTCCTTCCCTCCAACTCAAAGGTCATTTAGAAACAAACTGGCCAGAGCTTTTCTCTGATCTTGCTCTTCTTGCTTCTTGTCAGTTTAATATTCTTTTGCCAAAGGTCAGTGGAGCAGAAGATCATCTTCACATCTTTGATTCCTTGACATTTATATTTAAGAATCTATACATTAGGCCGGCCACGGTGGCTCACGTCTGTAATCCCAGCACTTTGAGGGGCTGAGGCAGGTGGATCACCTGAGGTCAGGAGTTCGAGACCAACCTGGCCAACATGGTGAAACCCCATCTCCACTAAAAATACAAAAATTAGCTGGGCATGGTGGCACATGCCTGTAATACCAGCTACTCTGGAGGCTGAGGCAGGAGAATAACTTGAACCTGGGAGGCAGAGGTTGCAATGAGCATAGATTGTACCATTGCACTCCAGCCTGGGCAACAAGAGTGAAACTCCATCTGAGGGAAAAAAAAAAAAAAGAATCTGTATATTTGAAAACATTTCAGTGCTAACTTGTTGCTTAACTTTGACCAACTTGTTGCTTAACTTTGACCAAATTTACAAAGATGGGGAAATTACTGTTTCTTTAACAAGACTTAGAAAGTCGTAAGAATAGCCAGGCATGGTGGCTCACGCTGTCCCAGCACTTTGGGAGGCCGAGGAGGGTGGATCATGAGGTCAGGAGATCGAGACCATCCTACCTAACGTGGTGAAACCGTGTCTCTACTAAAAATACAAAAAATTAGCTGGGCATGCTGGCACGCACCTGTAGTCCCAGCTACTTGGGAGGCTGAGGCAAGAGAATCGCTTGAACCCAGGAGGCAGAGGTTGCAGTGAGCCGAGATTGCGCGCACTCCAGCCTCGGCGACAGAGCAAGACTCCGTCTCAAAAGAAAAAAAGAGAAGTCATAAGAATTTAACTGTATGGTATTCTGTGTCATAAATTAACTTTAAAAAATTGTTAAAGTTGGAAGTAGGAAGTTTATTAACTTTTGTGAAATAGTCTGTCATGATCAATAGTGAAGGAGTTAAATTTTGTCTGAATTTTAATTCACTTATAGTATCCTGAAAGTATTAGTCTAGCCTCATCTACGTATGTGAAATAATTTTAGAGAATGTCCTCATGAAGTATCCATATGTTGGGTCACAAGAAAAGCACCTAGTTTATAATACACGTAAATTGATGCCCTTTCTAACCTTGACTAGTGTTGTGTGTCCATATTTCATAGTGGCTTAAGTGATGTTGCAAGTAATAGCCTGTGACTCTAGCCTAGTGACTCTACATATACATTTTAGACAAAAGACCTAGAGAAGGTACATGTTTGAATAGGAAATAATTATGGATAAGTTGAAGAATATGCTTTATTGTAGAAGATAATGCTATCATCTGCCCTCATTATATTCACTGTGATGGAAAAATAAATTGCCACACCAAAGGCCTGCTTACTTCACTTCCTGTGAACATGTCCCATGTGCAAGAAAAATTACAAGGCATGCCAAAAGGCAAGAAAAACACAGTCTGAAGAGACAAAGTAATGATCAAGCCCAGATTCTGAAACAGATGTTGGAATTATCAGACAAGGAATTTAAAAGAACTCTGATACATTAAGGGTTCTAATGGAAAAAATAGACAACATGCAAGAACAGATGGGTAATATAAGCAGAGAGATTGAAACTCTATGAAAGAATCAAAAGAAAATGTTAGAAATAAAAACCACGGTTACCAAAATGAAGAGTGGTGGAACTGAAAGTTCCAACCCTCTAATCATGCCTTGGTCCTCCTTCTGGCAACGAGCCCCTATTCTGAAACTATCTAGGGACCCAAAAGTGTCATCTTGTTAGCATAAACTCTGATATGATTGAAAGCGAAATTTTTATGAATTTTAAAAGCTACTGCTATCATTCAGGAAATTCCACAGGTTTTAGGAGATCTATGCCAGGGACTGTATAGTCAGAATGCCCTGTATGTATGAATTCTTGTGAATCTTATGCATTAGATGGTGAGCTATTTTAAGGCAAGAACCTTAAGTCTCCTTGCATTCTATTCAGCACATTAATCACTCAGTAAGTCCTTGTTGAGAAGGATCTAATCATCAAAGGCAGAGGCAAAAAGACATTCAAATATTTGTTGTTCCAAGAGAAAAAGCCTCTGTCTTCACATTCTTCCCATGGTTATGCAGAGGTAAAGGGAAAATTTCCCCTTTTTCTCCTGAAGGTTCACTGAAAAATCAATTCACAAAAGGCGGATTAATTGCAGAAAAAGCATCCAAGTTTATTTATCATGAACAAGCAGAACCCTTCAGAATGAAGACCCAAAGATAAAGGGGAAATTGTCCCTTTCTGTGCTTAGGCTCAACAAAGTAGAGACAACTGTAGTAAAATAGAACTGGACAAAAAGGGTAAGATCTAATGCTAATAGGTTGAATGGGGAAACCCAGCAAGGCCTGGCTGTCTGGATTCTTCTTGGCCTCTCTGATCATGCATTCCTTCCTTCTGGGTGGGGCAAGGTTCTCTCTGGAATGGGGGTCTTGTGTACAATGTTAAACTCTAACTTTCCCTCTGCATTTCTGTGTAAAACTGACCATAAAGGAATTATCTGACTAAAGATAATTAGGTTTTTTGGCTGGCTGTGGGGAAGAAGGTTCTGGTTTTAATGACTTGCCTTAGGGAGAAATGCCAGTTTCTATGGCTAGCCTACGGAGAGAATGGGACTAGAAGACAGGAGGGCAGGAGAAGGTCACAGAAAAACTTTTGCTTCTGAGACCTTCATTTTGGGGTATTGTTTTCCAAGTCCTAGCCATTAGCAAATCATAGACTATAAACTGCTGGAGCCTATCCGAGTCCTAATGATTCAAAAAACAAAACAAAAAAAAGGCTGGGTGCAGTGGCTTACACATGTGATCCCAGCACTTTGGGAGGCCGAGGTGGGCGGATCGCGAGGTCAGGAAATCGAGACAATCCTGGCTAACACGGTGAAACCCTATCTCTACTAAAAATACAAAAAAATTAGCCAGATGTGGTGGCGGGAGTCTGTAGTCCCAGCAACTTAGGAGGCTGAGGCAGGAGAATGGCATGAATCCAGGAAGTGGAGCTTGCAGTGAACCAAGGTTGCGCCACTGCCCTCCAGCCTGGGAGACAGAGCAAGATTCTGTCTCAAAAAAAAAAAAAAAAAAAAAATTCTTTTAAGGGTGTCCTACAAAACTTTAAATAAATTATCTCAGGCCAATATGATGATGTCCCCAGGGATTATAAGCAGAAAAACACTTATAATTTGTAACTAAAACAAGCTAACATATTAGCATCCTTGTCTAAATAGCTAAATCACTGTTGTACTGACAGACACATGCACATAACACTATTCTTCCTGCTAGGATCTGGGTTGTGTTCACGATTTGTTGTAGCTAGAGGTATTAGAAACTTCAGTTTACTCCTGTAACGTTGTTTTTGTATCCCCTCTGGGCTTTGGACTTTTCTGATACTGCTCCAAGGACACTGTCTATATATTGCAACTCTTTCAGCTGTAATCCTCTGTTATTAAACTGAAGTCTTTTGGGGGTAGTGGCACCCCCCAAAAGTGGTACCTTCTGTAGTCTTCAGAGGTCACCTCCTGTGACCATTCTACCCACACGTCAGACTTAATCCCTTTGGATTCCCATAACATTGTGTTCATATCTGCTAATGTCACGTAGTATGCATCCCATTACAGTTTCTTTCCTAGCCCATCTGTGAGCTTCTTTAGAGCAGCATTCATGTTTTAGTCTGTCTTTTTTAATATCCTAGATAATAGCATGGACACTCAATACATGTTATTGGTTTGAATGAAAAAGTTCTTTCTTTCAGCACTCTGAAGATTGTACTCCATGCTTTTCTTACTTGCATGGTTTCTGGTGAGCAGTCTGCTGTCAGTTGCTCTCGTGTTCCTCTGTAGGTAGGACATTCTTTTCCTTCTGGCTTCTTTACAGATTTTCACTTCCTTCTTGGTTTTCTGCAGTCTGAATAAGATATGCCTAAGGGTGTTTTTTTTGGGGTATTGTGGTATAGTGAGAAATGTATACAGACAATCCCTGACTTACCATGGTTTGACTAACAATTTTTCAGCTTTACAATGGGTTTATTGGGGTGTTAAAAGCATTTTCAACTTACTGTATTTTTAACTTACAGTTGGTTTATTGGATCATAACTCTATTGTAAGTTGAGCATCTGTATATTAATTATAAAAATGTATGTATATATGTATATAATATGTAACTTGAAGGGATATGTGTTCACTGGTATGAGAGCAAGGAACATATTTAGTTAAGGTTGAAGGCATTATTTTCTCCCGTAAGAATAATATTTTCGTCAATTTCTTGGAAATGGCCAAGGTTTAGCTTTTTATTCCTTGAATATTGAAGACAGCCTATTGATTTTTTAAGGAGAATTCATTGACGTTTTCATGTATGGTAAAATGATATTGCCCAAATAGTTTCCTTTTAAAACAAACACAAAAAAGGTAACTCCCTCCAGGTTAGGACCTGGATCATAGTAACACTTATATCTTCAGTGTCTGCCAAGACTGCAGTAGGTGTTCAGTAAATTTAGATTGATACATATACATTTATGCGTTGTAACAGTTGGGCCAAAGTAGCTGAGCTTTGTTTTTTACCTCCTGTATAGAGTCCTACACAAGAGGTCATGCTCCCAATTCAAGTAGTAGTCATTCTCTAGTAACATTAATTTGATTGAAAGAGCTTTTGTTATTCCCTGAACTTGGTCTGATATTTCTCCAGCTATCAGCGGGCAGTTTTTCTTTTATTTCCAGTATTTCTGTAATCTTTAGCTCAGCCAGTAAACAAAAACACCAAAATTCAGACTTCTCTTCTCTAATTCATGCATAAGAATATATTGACTTTATTGAAAAAATTACTTTTTTGCTTAAAATAACCCCTTCCCACTTCCTAGACAACCAATACAAAGATGATCAACATAATAACCCAAGAAGTGCACATTTTAATAACATGCCATCTTTCACTTATCAGATTGGCAACAACTAGTATGACTGATAATACCTAGTATTCGACAGAAAAACTGCAATCTCATACACCTAGGGGTAGAGGGTTAATTAAAATTACATTTTGGAAGAATATTGGACATATTTATCAATATTTTAAATATGTATCAATTTCTAACAACTTCTACAGGAATATTTGCACAGATACACAATGGTGGTTATATTTTTTCCCATTGAAAAATTGGAAAGAGTGTGAATATCCACTAATAGGAAAATGGTCAAGTAAAATGTGACATATTTGTATAAAGGAATATATAGTTTTTAAAAATAGGATATGTTCTCTCTTTTTATATACACACAAACGATATAATATATATAATTTTTTAAGGTAAAAAGAAAAGTTGTAGTTAATAGTGTTCCATTTTTCCATTGAAATGTGTGTGAATTATATAATCATAGGAAGAAGTTTAGGAGATTGTATGGCATGCTGTTAACAATAGTTATCTCTGAAGGGTGGATTTATAGCAGCCTTTTATTTTCTACTTTGTGCATTTTTGTATTGCTTATATAACAAAAGAATTATAAATATTTTAAAATATTTATTCAGTGCTCTTTAGGAGTGGGGCACTTAGCTCTGGATTGGGGATGCAAAGATGCACAATAAGACTTGATACTGATCACTAGGAGTTTACTGCTTAGTCAGTGAACACAGGGAAACAAATATATACAGTAATATCCATGGGTACTTATAGAAGTTGCAAAATATTTGGTAGGATTAAGGATTAGTTTGATTGAGTACGAACTGGGCATGAAAGAGAATAAGAAAGCTGCCATAGAAGAGGTTTGAACCGAACCTTGAAAAATGTGATATTTGATGGATGAATAGATGGCAGAGGGAGCATGAGAGAGTAAAGGCCTGGACGATGGTGTCAGGTTTGAGTTTTGGAAGTACAAGAAGGTTGACTTGGCTTCAGTTCATGAGCACCTGTGTATGTGAGTGTTGCTGGGGAAATGGTGAGGGCTACGCACATAGAAAAGAGTAGATAGGATTCTGGCCTGTGAGTCAGGAAATTGCCCCTTCCTGCATCTGACATATGCGTGCTGTGTGAATCTCCATAAAGTCACTTTCCCTCTGTGGACGCCAGTTTCTTAATCTGTAAAATGAGAGAGATTGAACTAGATTAGTGGCGTCCTATGCTTTTACTTTTTTCCCTTTCTTTAGCTGTCATTTCCCAGGAAGCATGTATTTCCATTCATTCTTGTGTCTTTGTATGCTCTGGAGCTAAGTCTTGGCACCAAAATTTCCCTCTCTCCTGCATTCCCTTCTGTTTTTGTTTGTTTGTTTGTTTGTTTGTTTTTGAGATGGAGTTTCATTCATTTCTCTCTTGTTGCCCAGGCTGGAATACAATGGTACGATCTTGGCTTACCACAACCTCTTGCCTCCCAGGTTCAAGCGATTCTCCTGCCTCAGCCTTCCAAGTAGCTGGGATTACAGGCATGTGCCACCATGCCCGGCTAATTTTTTTTTTTTTTTTTTCAGTAGAGACGGGGTTTCTCCATGTAAGTCAGGCTGGTCTCGAAATGGCGACCTCAGTTGATCCATCTGCCCTGGCCTCCCAAAGTGCTGGGATTACCGGTGTGAGCCTTTTTTTTTTTCTTAAAGAGAGAAGCAAAGAGACCTTGTGTGATGTCAAGAATGAGATAGTTGAAATTTAACTGAAACTTACTTACTAGAGAAGTGATTTTGGGAATTATTGTTTTGAATGAGCTTCTAGGGCGGTAGCAGAGGAGAACAAAGCTGAGAGGTTCAGGTATAGGAAGCCCAGTTAGGTTGACAGTTGCAAGTTTACCAAGGAATTTGGTGTGAGGAAGAAATTCCTAAGGACTAAAACCTTGAGCCATAAAATGTTACGATCTACTCAGCACAAATAAGTCTAGTAAATAGCCAAGAAGCATTAAAAAATTAATCTAGGAGCTTTTGTCTAGAATTCGTCTCATAAGTAAATTTAATGTATGGAAGGTATACATTATATTTAGATCAACAAAATATATGTAGGTTTATTACTTTTACCCATGAAGTTATAAAACTACAAGAAAATTCAGCCATTTCTTTTATTATTTCAAATACTTGGGGTGGGGAGGGGGAGAATGAGTTCCAAATATGGAATCCCCTCTACAATTTATATAGTAAATCTACATATATAGGTCAACATAAAAATTTTTACCTAATTGATGCACTTTCTTTCCATTTGAGTTCTGAAAGCAGTGTTCAGATTTGTAATATACAGTTCGTAAAATCTAGTGTGTAAGGTTTGTGAAAAGACAGTAATAAAGTAAGTTTATTGGGATCTCAGTACACAGATTACTTTAGAACAGACATTGAATTAGACTAGTCCTCTAAAAGGGAAGGATATGGGCTGGTAAACATTCAAGGGTATTTAGTTACTATGTTTCTAAGGTAGTTTCTTTGTTCATGTGGTTGGCCTATGAATGAATCCCAAAAATAGAAGTTTTATTCCCAAGAAGTTTATTTTCTAGGAGCTAGAATAATTTGGATACCCTTAAAAGAAAAATATTTTTACCAGTTTTGTTAGGAAGTCCATGGAAGGTAAGAATAATGCTATTTTCTTTAACATTTCTACTATGCTGGAGATTGGGTCTAGTGGTTCACTGCAAAAATCCCACCTTCTTTAAGAAGTATATCCAAATCTCCCTAGTAGGAATTAATCTATACATTCTCATTTACGGATTCATCCATTCATGCAAAAAAAAAAAAACCCCAAAAAACTATTATTGAGCACTTGCTATGTGGGATTAAACCTGTGAGCAAAATAAACATAGTTCCTGCTGCTATGGTCTGAATGTGTTCCCTCAAAGTTTGTACGTTGAATCTAATCACTAATATGATGGTTGCAGAAAGTGGGGCCTTTGGGAAGTGACTAGGTCACGAGGGCAGATTTCTTGTGAATGGGATTATTACCCTTATAAAAGAGGCCCCAGAGAACTGCCTTGCCCCTTCTACCATATGAGGACACAAATACAAGGCACCATCTATGAACTAGGGAATGGGTCTTTGTCAGATACCAAATCTGCTGATGCCTTGATCTTGGACTTCTTAGCCTCCCGAAAAGTGAGAAATAAGTTTTTGTTGTTTATAAGCTACCTAGTCTATGGATTTCTTTTTTTTTTTTTTTTTTTTTTTTTTTTTTGAGACAGAGTCTCACTCTGTCACCTAGGCTAGAGTAGTGCAGTGGTGTGATCTCAGCTCTCTCCAGCCTCTGCCTCCCGGGCTCAATTGATCCACCTGCCTCAGCCTTCCGAGTAGCTGGGACAACAGATGTGTGCCACCACATCCAGCTAATTTTCATATTTTTGATAGAGACAGGGTTTTACTGTGTTGCTCAGGGTGGTTTCAAACTCCTGACCTCAGATGATTTGCCCGCCTCAGCCTCCCAAGGTGCTGGGATTAAAGGCGTGAGCCGCCACACTCGGCCATATAGAATTTTGTAATAGCAACCAGAATGGACTAAGCCACCTGCCTTCCTAGAATTCATGGTTTCATGGGGGAGTATGGGGCAACTACACAGTGTTAACAGGTAGTATTATTACTGTTATAATGGATGAAGTTCAGGCTGGATGCACATCTGGAAAGACTTCTTGGAGAAAGTGCTATCTAAGCCAAGTAGTAGTTAACTGGATGAGCAGTGATGGCTAGGGGCAATATACAAAGCTGGGGAAATAGCTTTGTGAAAGGATTGAAAGGCTGGAAAGGAAATTCAGAGTGGTTTGAGCTTGGCGCGTGAGGGAGAAGGAAGTAGTGTCAAGAAGAAAGGTTAGACAAATAGTGCCTCTAGAACCCCGAGAGCCTTATCAAAACCACTCTTCTGATGGCAGTGGTGAGCTATTGAGTTGATGACAGACATTCTAGAAAAATCACAGTAGATGCCACGTAGAGAATGTGTTAGATGGAAGCAAGAAGGTCATCAATGTTAAAGGTCAGAGATAAAAAATCAATCCTACAATCCCATCTTTAGAGTCTCTTTCTTCAGAACTACTCCTGGTACCAAGTACTTCATGAGTCAGGGTCCAGTCAGAAAACAGAAGCAAAGTATGTATTTCGGATACCACCTGAGGTGATTTAACATAGGGAATTGGGGACCTGGGATATTTGATGGCCGAAAATGTAAATAGTGGAAGCAGAGGCTATATAGAGAGAGACTGGTAACTCCAGGAAGCAGCTGCCATCCATGCAGCTGGGAGGGACAAGAGGGAGTGGGTGATGTTAGCTAAACCAAGGAACTCGTAGGGGCTACCATAGAGCTGATGTGCTGATTGCTAAGGAGGTACTGGATCTCTGGGGGAGGATTTCCTTCTCTCTGGTACTCAGACTATCAAGGGAGGGTCCAAGGCTGGTACACAGAGTGCTTAAAGCACGGGAATCTGGAGCTGTCTGCTGCTGTACAGCCTGACGGGAGCTGGAAAGCAGGAAGAGAGTTCCTTCTCTCCACCTCTGCCTTCCAGTTGCAAAGGAGTCTGGGAAACACATGTGGTTTGAAGACCTCTAGTCCCAGCATCATAAAGCAGAATACAGAGGCTGGGCTTGGACTGACAGACCGCTGGCAAATAATCTACCCCAGGCATTTCAGAAAGGTAACTCTACCTATGTACTGTGGGAAGCGGGCTGGAAGGAGGTAAAACTGGGCACTGTTCATTGTACTGAGGATGTTGGTAGTAATCTAGGCAAGAGATGATGGCACCTCGGTCTAGAGCAATGGCAAGAAAGAGAGAAGTGAGTAGATGTGGAGAGATTTAGAAAGTAGAGTTGAACAGAATTGGTAATTTGTTGTGAGGGATGGGGATCAGTGAGAATAAAGGAGGGAGAGGGACTGAGAAAGCTTGAGTTTTTTATTTAGGTGCATTGTGGTGCTGTTTACTGAGATAGGAACATAGGACTGGAAACTTTTTGGAGGAAGATGATTCATTCAGTTTTGGACCTGCTCAGTTTGATGTGCCTGTGGCTCATCTAGGTGGAAATTCATTGTGAACATGTGGGCTGAAGAAGTAGATGTGATGCGTTTTCAGCCTGTAGGTGGTACTTGAAGTCTTAGAAATGACTGAGATCACCAAAGGAAACTATAGAGTGCAAAGAGAAAAGATCATAAGCTAGATCCAAGAGGCATAACAGCGTTTTAGGAAAGAACACAAGCAGTGGAGAAAAGTTTGCAGTGACTGTGAAAGAGTGGTCAGAGATGTTAGAAGAAAACCAGTGTGTGGAGTCCCAGAACTAGGGAAAAATATTGGAAGAAGAGATCATGGTCAACAGTTCAGATGCTCTAAAGTTGACTGTTCAGTGTTGTTTGTGCTTCTGTTATCATACTCATCAAGTCTGCCTGTTTTTCAGAGTTACTTATGGTTGATTCTCCTTTAGTATCAGGTAGGGCTGGGATGCTGTGCTGTATATGCCTCAGCAGCTAGCATTGATGTTTTGCACATACATATATTCTTGATTGGTGCTTATTGCATTACATTAATCAAAGGTCAGCAAACTCCAGCTTGTGGGTCAGCCACTTGTTTTTATAAACAAAATTTTGCTAGAACACAGTGATGTCCATTCATTTATGTCTTGTCTATGACAGCTTTCACACTGTCACAGCAGAGTTGAGTAGCTGTACCAACTGTGGTCTGCAAAGCTTAAAATGTTTACTAAGTGGTCCTTTATATTTGCTGACCCCTGGATTATGGTCCTGCATTAGGTGTTTTATGTCAGCTGGTAAGATTGTGTCTTTGACCTTTCCCCACTCCCGCCCCCTTATTTTTTCTTCAGATTTGTTTGGGATATTTAGGGAAGATGTGGAGTGTAGACTGTGTCTTGACAGCATTGGTCGTGGTCTTGTTTGTGGTAAGGAGGTAGCAGAGCCAAGGGAAAGCAAAGATCATGGGTACTTGTGGTATTCTCTTTCAGTGTGACTATGGGACTAAGTAGTACCTTTAAAAGGAAAGGCTAGAGCCAGGAAAGTGGAACAAGATGGGGAAGATGGATCTGTGCATTGAAGACATGCTTCTTCAGCTCTGTGATGTGGAGCTATTTCCTAGCTATTGTGCTAAGTGCTGGGTTTTCTTCAGTAGCTCAGAATCTGGTTGAAAAAACAGACCAAGAAGCAGAATCTTATAGTTCCCTGCAATGTGCTTGCCACAGTGATAAAGCTGTTGGAATGTTGGGCAAAAGAGTGGCACCTAGCCCAGCCCGGGAGAAGCAGTAGGAAGGAGAATGATCATATTAGGAGGAGGGCCACCAGGAGTCTGGGTTCCATATTGCCACATGCGAACTGGAAATGGATGTAGGGGCTGTGAGGCTTGGTGGGGCATCTACCAGTTCTCTAGTCAGAATTCCTGTGTGAGAAGCAAGCCCTCGAGGTTGTGTAGTCATGGAGAAAAGGCGGTTCTGAGAGATGTACTTATCTGTCACCAAAGTTTGTCTTCTAGGCATTCTTTCATTTTCTTTCTTCTTTTGTTAGATGACATATTTAGTGTGGTTTGAATTTGTGGGAATCATAACGTTGAATTGGTTGATTTTCCCCTTATGTAAAATATAAAAGTCATCTTGCATTAATATGTCTTTTGACTGTATTTATGTTGCTCATGGGGATGATAAAAGCTCAGTGAACTGAGCATCTAACAGGCAATGAAAGTTCTCTGTGTATTTAAGACTCTGAATTGGCTGTCATTTTACTATCCATACCCCTTAACAACATCAAATTACACATTCGCATTAATCTGCATTCTCTCAATGACCTGTATAAACTGATTGGGGCAGCTGTTAGGCCTACCGTATGAATAAAGAAAGTAAGACAAATACTTGCAGGTTTTAATTTTTTGCCAATATTCGTTGCTTTTGTTGATTCTTTTGGTTGCAAGTAACAGCAGGTCATTCCAATTACTTTAGGAAAAGAAGAGTGTTTCATAAGCCTTCGTATGAACTGGAAGGGGGGATGACTAGATAAGCGGAAGTTCTGGGTGCTTCCTTTTCTCCTCTCTCCTCCTCCTCCTCCTCCTCTTCTCTCTCTGCTCTTCTCCTCCTCTTTCTCTTCCTCCTCCTTCTCTCACTCATCTCCTTCTCCTCTCTCTTTCTCCTCTCTGCTTTCCTCTCCTCTCTCTCTGCTGCCTCTCCTCTGTCCTCTCTCTGCTCTCCTCTCTCTTCTGTCTCTCTTCTTTCTCTCTCCCCCTACTCTCTCCTTTTTCTCTCCTCCTTTCTCATGTTCTCTCTCCTTTCTTCTCTTTCTCTGCTCTCTCCTCCTCTCCTCTCTCCTCCATCGTCCCCCCTACCTTCCTGCTCCCTGTCCCCTCTCTGCTTCTTCCTCTGTTTCCCTCCTCTTCTCTCTGCATATCTGCATCACCCTTTCCTCAATCTACAGACAGACCAATTTTCTTTGGCATTTGCTTGCATGTGATTGGCCTTCTTCTCTCAGCCTCTTTCTGCATAATTGACCTTAAAGCTTCAGCTCCCACAACTAATTGCTCTGTTTTCTTTCAGGATCTAATTGGCCTAGCTTACGTTTTCTTTTCTTTCTTTCTTTTTTTTTCTTTTTGAGTCGGAGTTTCACTCGTGTCCAGACTGGATTGCAATGGCATGATCTCTACTCACTGCAACCTCCGCCTCCCAGGTTCAAGCAATTCTCCTGCCTCAGCTTCCTGAGTAGCTGGGATTACAGGCACGCACCATCACATCCGGCTAATTTTGTATTTTTACTAGAGATGGGGTTTTGCCATGTTACTCAAACTCCTGACCTCAGGTGATCTACTCACCTCAGCCTCCCAAAGTGCTGGGACTACAGGTGTGAGCCACTGTGTGCTGCGCAGCTTATCTTTTCAAGCAAGGTCATATTGTAGCCGGATTGATTCTTCCTAAGTCCAGCCTTTCTCAACTCTCCCCATCCCACTCAGCTTGGAACAGGGAGGCATACCCATGTGGTGCATAAGATCAGGAAGTTGGAAGCTTCCTTCAGAAGCACAAAGTGGTGAGAAGCAAGACATTCTGAGGCATGACCCTTCCCCGCCCTGGCTCGTAACTCATTTCCTACACACAGTTCTAAGGATCTCCTCTTCTAATGTAAGCCAATCCTTATAGGTAAAACCACATATTCACTTAACCTTTCCCCAACAGGAAGTGTCCAAAGTCATAGTCAGCTCTTGCTGACTGTGGGACCATTTAAAAAGCATCATCTCCGTCTGAAGCCACAATTCTCAATGATCTCTGTCACAATTCTAGTTCTGTCATGATCCATTTGAACCATTCTGCAACTCATAGACTACATGGCACATGTAACCACGGTACATGCTTAATGTATGAAGGTGAGGACTGTCTTAATACTCATTTTAAAAAGGTGAGAAGGCTCCACCTCCCAGTCTGTCTGTGAGAAAGACACATCATACCTAGATCACTGGCTCAACATATGCTCTGTCTAGCAGAACAGCCCACACTGGTGATGGGCAGCCTCCTTGCTGGCATTCTGAGGCCAGATGCTGGGAAATAGGTTCATTGGAGGATCTTAATTAAGCATGAAGACAGTCCTCACCTTTATACATTAGGTGTATACCATACTGCCATCCCCCTCCCCACGAAGATGCATTTCACATTCTTTGTATTTGTTTCTTCAGGGCCTGCTTTGTGGCACTTTATCAGAGCAGCTGGCATATTGGGAGAGGGATACAATATGAAGTGTTTATAAAATTCTAAGATGACTATGTGATATGAATATTTGACTTGTTTTTTGTTTATTTTGATGCCCTTAGTTCAGTTTCCCCAAATCGCTGTGATGTTTTCTTGAGCTCTGCTTTATTGCCCCATTGAGCAGTACTTTTTTATTTTTAAACTGTGCTTTAACTTCCTGAAAATATATTCTTACAACTTTCCCAGTCATGCTAATTAATTTAGTATCTACACCAGCTTCTGTATCCTCAGTAACCAGACAGTAATGAATTAGTAAACAGGCCAGTTATTAGAAAAACAGAACAACCTGGAGGATGGTTAACTGAGAGGCAGCCTCAGTTTGGATGGTGGAATAGGGAGTAGTGGGGTCTGGTGATTTGGAGGTTGTAGAGATGGTTGGGGGTGCGGGTCTAATGTTGCCAGGTCTTCCCAGTTTTCAACAGAAACTGGAAATATGTTTTACCTGAAATATATATTTTAAGAAATATACATGAGTCAAGAAAACTTATACTTGCAAAACTTTCCTTTTGTAACCTCAGGCCTGTTCCTTCCCACTTCAGTGAACTTCTCTACATAGGTGGGGATGAACATTTTTAAAGTAGTTTTCTGCCTACTTCTCCCACTTCAAGAACACTTAGTACCAAATGGACGTTTGAAGAGTACCTGTTTGCCTCAGACACCTCTTTCCTGTTGTGTCTTCATGACCGTTTATTTTTTCTTGCTCTTCTGCAAGGGTTCAAGTTCTGTGCAGAAATGGTTCTTTGCAGAGTATTCTCTGCTTTCCACCTTAGATTGGAGGCTGTCTCTGTCAGCTGAAGCAATTCAAGGCACACCCATTGCACAGAACCCAGGTGGAAGCAGAGGCTGGAGCAGGCATATGTTCTAGGTCACTTACACAGAGCTAACAGCTTATTGAAATGTTGCATGGCTTTTTCTTGAAGTGGATCTACCTGCGTAATCCATGCAGGTAGACTTAATTAATTTTTTTAATTACATTTCAAGGGTAGACTTAATAGAGTAAGTATCTCCTGATCACCAGCCTCTGAAGGATTAAACAGTACTTGTCCCTTCTGCTGCTGTGAAGCAGCAACTTCAGATTCTTAATGTAGTCTAGTTGGTTGCCTGTTTTCCTTGTCTTTCTCCTCAACAAGACAATTTTTTCTTTGAATATATCTGATTTGTCTGTGATCTCCATCCCTGCACAGAGCCCAGGTTGTGGTAATTACTCACTAATGTTTGTTGAATGAAGAAGGATAGGTCCTGCTCCTAGATGGATTTTCTCAGGCACAGAAATATTCATCAAGGCCAGATGAATGTCCTCCTAGAAGGCTAGGAGCACTTTGGCCCTGCATTATGTGATTTCTCTATCTGCTGGTTGGTGCTGAATGACAGCGACTATTATTCTTTATTCCTTTGCCTAATTGCTGAGCACACAAGACCTGTCTATATTGATTTCTTCTCAACTACTGCATTGATTGACTAACTTCTGCATTGATTGACTAATCTTCTTGAAGAAGATTGTTCTTCTTCCCCACTAGAATGTAAGCTCCATGAGAGAAAGTACTTTGTTGCTCTTCTTCTCCTCAGTATCCTCAGTGTTAGGACAGTGCAGTGATACTGAATGAGTAAGTGTATATCTTACTCCAGCTTTGCTCTGCTCTTTGTCCATTTTCTGTTTGTTTTTCTCCTTTTTAAGAAAATGTTCACACCACTCTGCATCTCCCTTGGGTAACAACACTTCACAATGGGGAAGATTTCACTTGGCTCTTGCCATTATTTTCCTGCTTAGGCTGGCATTCCCTATGGAGAGGCAGAGGGTAGCAATGGAAATGAGATGGGATTGGAGAAGGAAGACTCATTCCTTCTCTTTATGTGTCAGGAGAGACAATCATACCTCCCTCAGAAGTGTGGAAGATGAAATAGGATGGCACTTGAGGAAAGGCTTTGTAAAATACTCTGTGATGAACATGCTTTTGCTAATAAGAAGCTGACATGCTGATTTGCTTGTCTGCTGTTCAAGGATTAGGGCACCCCAAGTGGGAGCAGTTGGACCCAGGGAGCTGACTTTCATAACCTCCTTCATTCTTCACAACAGTCCTAGGAAGTGGGTGATACTATCCTACTTTAAAGGTGAAGATGCAGGTCTCAGAGATGTAGGATTTTTGCCCAAGTATTATTCATTGAGTAAAAGCAAAGACAGGCTCAGACCTAGGTCCTGTGATGACAGATGTAAACTTCTTGTCACCATCCAACATCTGTCAGGTCGGGTCAGGTGAGAAGTGACCCCTGTATCTTGGCCTCCAGCTTTTGGATGTCTTTGTAATGTGTTACAAAGACATCCTGATCACATTTGTTTGAATGTCTTTGTAATGTGTTAATGTGGGTGCCATTAAGCTTGCACTAGTGTTAGTTGAGTTCATATTAGGGTAGTATTCAATTGATAGATTTTTTTTTTTTCTTTCCTATCAAACACTGCGCAGCTAGTTAGGTCAGAAGTTAGTTATTTTCTTGAATATGCTGATTAAAAAGGGGTTGACATTGAATGACAGAGGAATTGATTGAATAGAGCAGAGCCCGAATTTGCATGTGGACCTTGAGTCTGACCTGGATTTGTAGGTTATTTTGTTACATCCCAAGACATAGAATAGAGATGACCACCTATCCACCCATTCCACTCACATGGAGATTTCACTGTTGAATGTGCTCAGTCCTAACCAAGGCATTCTAGTTTATAGCTTAAGTGAACCTGTAAAGACTCTCCAGTTACCCAACAGGACCTTGTGCAGCTGTGTGTGGAAATCAGGATAATTCCAGTGTTTCTGAGAGTGTTTTAATAGAGCACTGATTACAGATTGCAGGCACCTGGTGGTGTTTTTGTGCTGCGGCTGAAGGGTGCAGTTCCAAAGACAAGAACTGGGCTAGACAGATTCCTATTTTCCCACCCTGTTGTTTACCAGGGCCTGGAATAGGTAGTGAGAAACCTTGTCAACAGCTAATCCAGGCTCATGGTGTGGTTAGTGTGTGCTTTCAGGAGACCACCAACACCAGCACATTGATTCCCAAACTGAGAATGTACATGTGACTTTGCCCAGGGTGTATTCTCCTGCCAGTGGCTCAGAGCCTGGAGACTGTAGGAGAGGCTCAGTTGGAGTCAACACAGAGGCCTGTGGGTTGGAGCTTGGCCAGAGTTACTCTGTGCTTCTTGGACTATCCTGGGCTGTTCCGCTTGGGCAGACCATCATTGCTTTTGGCCTCAATCGCCAAAGGAGAAAACAAGCTGTGAAAATTCAAAGGGAAAAAGGTGATAGCCAAGAGTCAAGGTTTAGAACTCTATGGGCTAGAGGTTTTCTAGTTCAGCACTTAATTTCAGGCCAATTCCCAAGAAAAAAAATTTAATCTGAGAAGAGTCCCCACTGTGATTAATCATGTTTTCTCTTTCTCTGTTCTCATCGTTCCCCCAACACACCACCTGTTCTCACCTTCCACAAATTCAGCACTGCTCTAATATTTTACATTATCATTTCATGTTTCTCTGTTTTTTACTTAAAAAGAGCATTGCAGTGAAGTCGAGAGCAACATTTAACCCTAATATTCGTTTTGCTACTCTTGTTATGTGACTTCAGAATCACCCTCTGGACTTCAGTTTCCTTATGTGTTAAGTGAGATAATTGGATGAGATAGACCATCACTAGGATCACTTCCAGGCATTAAACTTTTAAGCTTTAGAATGCCACATTTCTGCTGTGCCCACACTTTTTAACTGAAGTGTAAGCTGCTGGTGGGTAAGGCCCAAAAGGGTGTCAAGTAATGTGGTTGGTTAGCTTATTTGTGAACGTCTTGCTGAGATCCTTCTCAATAAAGTAAAATGATGAAATTCCCCTTGCGGAACCTTTGAAATTGGTGAAACTCAAGGCATTACTGCTGGAGAAGCTAAGGTTCCTTGGAAGCACTGTCGGCAAAAGATGGAACGGCCAGAAAAAGTGGGAGCAGGGAGGTAACAGGGAGGGTCCAAATTGTGCTTTTGAAATGCCAGAGTGGGGGTAATACAGCAAAGGAAGTGGAAGAGGACTTCCCTTGAGAATCAGCAGAAACCTTTGAAATATATGCCCTTTATATTTAAGCCTTTTCCGGTTTGGAAAATAGCCTGCAAGGCTCATAAAACTGCCTTGTGGCAGCCATCCAAGATCTCAAGAGTTGACTCCTGTTGCAAACTGCTGGTCTCGAAACGATGGTGGTGAGCAGCTGTGATGAGGTTTCCATGGACATTGTCCCCTTTTTGGAGGTAGAGATCTGTTGCAGAATCTCTCTGCTAATGTCAGCTCCCGGTTTCATTTGTAGAATCAAAACAAGCTCTATCCTAATAAGGCTATGTGACTCCTTTGCCAATGAAACAGCATGATATGCACACACGAGATGAACAGATATCCAGAAAGAATGACTTCAAACTACAGCTTGATTTGTTATCTTTGTAGCTGCTGGGCTGGGCTGATAACAATATCTTGTACACCAGAAAGTGTGGCCAATCAGAGGCAAAAGTGCAAAGCAGTTGAATTTGTCTTGTTTTACCTAGAATGCATTCCAGCCTCACCTTTCCATACTTTTCTCATTTCTTCAATATGAGATAGTAAGGAAGAGCAAAGGCTTCTGTAGTCATGTATCTTAGGTTTAAGTCCCTGCTCTGCCCTTGAGCTGTGTGATGCAGGACAATTTACTTAACCACGGAGCTTTAGTTTCCTCATCTGTGAAAGTCTCTCCACCCAGAGTATAAGCATATTAATAAGGAATTTTGAATGCCAAAGTCACATATCTAAGTATATACATCTCTTGTGTCAGAATTTGAGGTAGCTGACAGATGGGGAAAGTGC
Organism: Mandrillus leucophaeus; assembly: GCF_000951045.1. Taxonomy (NCBI): domain Eukaryota; kingdom Metazoa; phylum Chordata; class Mammalia; order Primates; family Cercopithecidae; genus Mandrillus; species Mandrillus leucophaeus. The sequence goes on along the minus strand of NW_012105220.1, from coordinate 95,350 downwards.
TTTTGGAGGCTGAGAAGGGAGCCTTTCTATCACCATTCAGATTGTACTGCACTGGCACAAATTCATGAAGTTGACCCTGGGGGAGATCAGTTAAAGTTGGAATTACAGTTCTTGGCCAGATCCTTAATGAGATCAGAAGTGTTCATAAACCTGCTGGAAATTTCATTTGGAAATTGAGGCATTGAAGGGCACAATGTCTTGCCTTTTAAACAAAGTAGGTATGTGTAAAATATCCCCTCAGAGTGTCACATTGCTTCTGTGCCCCTCGCTGCTGTGAAGACGTCATATTGGAGTATAACACTTATGATATATCAATTACAGAAAACTCACTCAAGCTCTTCCAAGAAATTGTAAAGTGGTGATATTCTCCAAATCAGCGATTCAAATAAGGAATATTTCTTTTCTTTTCTTTGGTTTCTTTGTTTTTGTTTTTGTTTTTTTTTTAACACAAAGTCTCGCTCTGTCGCCAGGTTGGAGTGCAGTCACAAGATCTCAGCTCACTGCAACCTCTGCCTCTCAGTTTCAAGCGATTCTCCTGCCTCAGCCTCCCAAGTAGCTGGGACTACAGGTGCGTGCCACCACACCCAGCTAATTTTTGTATTTTTAGTAGAGACGGGGTTTCACCATGTTGGCCAGGAGGATCTCGATCTCTTGACCTCGACCTCCCAACAAATAAGGAATATTTCAAAATTGACGTTTGATTTAGAGAATATTTTAAAGAAGTTTTGCTCTGATTTAAAAAATTTTAGAAAGCACACAAACTTGTTTCAACTATATTTTAGGTTTTTATAGGTTTCAAACTCTTAAAAAATGGAGTTTTCTTTAAAGGCTCATTATTTTTTTACTGTTATATTTTAAATCTGTTCCAAAATAGAAGTAGCTTAAATCTAGAAAACTTAGAATTTACCTAAAGCTTGAGTCAACAAATACCTGATATAAAAAGCTCATGTTATGCTTGCTGGAGAGTTTATGTTTCTGTTTGTTTATTTTTAGTGGCAGATAGATCTTTTTGTTTTGTTTTGTTTTGTTTTAATCTGCAATTTCTGTTATCAATCATACCCTCCCCTAAGGGGAAAACATCTGACCTACTACCTAAACTTTTTACTTCCTTTCATATATGGGTTTAGAGCTTTTTCCTTCTGTCTTTTCTTCAGTGTAAGCAAAAGAAACAAACTAATTCAGCAGGTAGTGCAGAATAGCAGATAATTAAAATGTTTATTTTCATGTTAAGTCAATCTTTATGTGGCTTTTGCCTGTATTCGAACATGGTTGGAATAGATTTGGCTATTTCCAATGCTGTCTGCTATCAGTGATGTTCTCAAGTCAACATATCGTTTTCTTAGTTTGCCAACTAGTTGTTGGATACCACAATGACATGATTGCTCAGTAAAAATTGGGGAATGTCAAAAAGTTGAGCTCTTTTATATTTTTTTCTCTTACTACCTTCCTTTTTTGATGTGGTTCAATTCACTTTTCAAGGTTTGTTCTATGTTTTAGATTGATAATCTTGTCATAATCCATAATATACCAATGAGTGTACTCCAGCCTGGCCTTCACTATGATTTTTTATTTCTACCCATTACTGTAGAAAGAGTACATGGATACTGTAGAACTGGCTTAACTGGTCCTTGGAATTTAAACTTGTGAATGTGGAGATCCTATTAATAGAATCCCTTGGAATGAGTGATCCTTATGAAATCTTCGTCTTACCTCAGTAAATCCTCCAAATGACATATCCTATGTAACTTTTGGTGGTGGTGGTATTTTTTGGCTTTGTCATATCATTTGTGAAAGTTAGGATGTAGTAATTGACAAGAAGGTTAAAAAGTGCACCCACAATGTAAATAAACTTGTGTAAACACAGATCTTATAGTCAGGGTTCTTTGGATATCAAACTTACAAGAAGAATGTGTATACTGAACATATAAACAAGGACAGAGGAGATGAAAATAGTCTAGATTTATAGTTGAAGTAGACATGAGTCATGGGCTCAGAGAATCCTGTGAACATAACGTCTCTTACAGAGGGAGAGTTAGTATATACAGGGAAAAGAAAGCCAATCGGGTCTCATAGTGTTTGACAGTCTGATGGCAGAAAAGCAATACCTCATTTCCTTCCTTAAAGAATTAAACAGTATGACCAGGGCTGTTGTGTATGGTTGTGATGTTTTTACATTGTTCCAGAGTTACTCATATAAGAGAGCAAGCGCAGGCTAACGCGCAGCTGGTGCTGCCTTCACCAGGTTGAAGGCTCCAGCACTGAGCTGCAACTGGACAGAAGCGTACCATTTTCTTCCTACAAAATTCTCTTCCAAGCCTTGTAATTATTCACAGCATTTGCTCGCCTCCCTCACAGCTTTTTGAGGGTGGGAGTTTACTAATTTACTTTGGGGTTCTCAACACTATGCCTGGACTAGAGTTGAAAAGAGAATACAGCCAACTTATAATTGGGTCTCAATAAAATGTATTTTGATATGTCTTCCAGGTTTGTTGGAAAGAATGTGCCTTAAAACCACAATGTTCAAGGAGCACTCCACTGAGATTTTAGTGGAGTAAGAATACTGCCCTGCAGAATCTCTGACCTGTTTCCTTGTTTCAAAATCCAGAGATAATCATATTAATGTTTTGGCAAACTATTTTCCAGACAGATCTTTATGCATGTAAATATACATGTAAAATTGCAAATTCATGGATTCATTTTCTGTTTTATAACCTCCTTGTTTTCACTCTGTATTATTTCTTGGCAATTTTTCCGAGTCAATATCTATCGGTCTGTGCCACAATTTTAAAAGGATGTGTAATGTTCTGTTGGGTGGATGGGCTATACTGTATTTAACCAATGAAGATTGATGGGTATTTAGGTTGTTTATAATGATTTTTTCTTAAAAATGAATCTGAGGTAAGCATGGATTTGTAACACATGGTGTGTGCATTCTCACACCATTTTTTCTAATGGTAGAATTGCTGGCTCAAAAGATTTCAACTCATATTAATCTCTGTTGCAGAGGAATTATAACACTTCCTCATAATCCTTAAACCAATCGGATGGGTTAAAAATGACATGGTTTACCCTTCATAAAAACACGTATCTGGGCTGGGCGCGCACCTGTAATCCCAGCACTTTGGGAGGCTGAGGCGGTGGATCACTTGAGGTCAGGAGTTGGAAACCAGCCTGGCCAACATGGTGAAACCCCATCTCTACTAAAATACAAAAATTAGCCAGGCGTGGTGACATACACCTTTAATTTCAGCTACTCAGGAGGCTGAGGCAGGAGAATTGCTTGAACCCGGCAGACAGAGGTTGCGGTGAGCCAAGATGGTGCCACTGCACCCCAGCCTGGGCAATAGAGTGAGACTCTGCCTCAAAAAACAAACAAAAAAAAAAAAACTCACATATATATCTGAAGAATCTAATTTACAGTTTTGAAGCAAACTTTGGAAAATATATTTAGTGGCTCTCTTGATTACACATTTGGGATTAGATGTAGAAATACTTCGTAAATCATGAAGTGCTATGTAAACTTCAATGATTCATTACTAGGGCTTTACAAAATATTTGCCATGTATACTTGTTCCTGGGGTCTTTTTATTTATTTTATAAATAATTCATTACATACAGGGGGAAAACCCAAAGACAGTGGCTCTGGACCTGGTTGTATAGCAGAATAAGCTGAAGAAGTCATTCAGAAAACAAGTTGCAGGCCCTGGCCCCAGACCCCCCGAATGTCTGTGAGCAGGAGCTGGGCACCCAGGTGATGTTGATGTGTAGTCTTTGGAGTTTCTACTTTAAGATTTTTTTTTTCCTATCTTCAATTATTTTTATAGCAGAACAGATAATGTTTTTAGCTTTTATTCATATTCCCATGATTTTTCATGTTTAGAAATTTCTGGCTCCTTTAAGTATGTTGTTAGAGGATTTGCTGAATGTCTATTGATTTTACCCTAATTTTGTAAAACTTGTGAAGCCTTAAATATGGGTTCTTGGTCTGCTGTTCCCATCTGGTTTCTCACCATGGCAAGCCCATCCAATAGCCCTTGTTGTTTGTAACAATAAAGGGTGATTGAACTTGAAGTGATTGCACTTCTAAGATTTCAGATGTTATCACCAGATTAAAGTTGCCTGTCTATTCTAGTAGCATGTCTGACTTCCTTTTTAGAATCTACTTATAAGAACTATTAGTTAAGAGTAGTAGTTGAATTACATGGAAAAACTGGTTGGTAAACTAAAATTTTTGTCTAATTTATTGTTTATTCACATGTTTACACACCATGAAGAGACTAAAGCTTTCAACTTGAGAACTGTCTTATCAAAGAGAAACATTATCTAGGTAAACATTTTGTTAAAAATCGGTAACTCCTTCTTAATTAAACACTTTTAAAGGGGCTAAATTGGCCTCAGATTATCTCCTTGATCTTAATATATGACATCAGAAAAAATAAAATTGATTTTCTTCGCATAAGAGCTTGTATATTTTCTGACTACCTGTTGAAGTTTTTGAACTTTGGAGCAAAATTACCATTTTTAGATTTCTAGATTTAGTGATATATAATAACATGTGTCTTGTAGCATTTAGTATGTGTATATTGTGGCTTTTAAGGGAAATAATTTAACATTTCTCTATTTAGGTTTTAACATTTACAACATTGGCTTTTTCCTTGTTGAGGTTATTGTGTTTCTTTGTCAATAGCTGAGGCATGGAGAAGAAATGGTTAAGTACAGTTAAGCTTGAATCATATTCATCCTTTGGAATATGACATTGGACAGTGTAGAGGGCTGATTGTGGTAAAGTAAGAGCAGTACTGGAGTCCTTTAGAGGAAGCATCAAAATTATTCAGGCCTGGGATGGTGAAGACCCAAACTAAGGTAGAGGAAGCGAGAATGAAGAAAAGCTAGTCTAGAAATATTAAATCAAATCCACAGGATTTGGTGATTTGTTCGTTATCAGGATTTGAAAGGATTAAGGGACAAGGAAGGGTCTAGGTTAGCTCTCAGTGGAAATGATCAGTCTATAGCTAGGTATATGGGTTTAAAGCCAGAAAGGCACTCTGAGTTGGATGCATGATTAGTGTCATCACATTATAGGTGGGAGTTAAAATTGAATTTGTAGAATTTCAAAAACAAAGTGGTAATGCGAAGAAGTCTAATTTTAGAGAATCTTATTTCTAACTTATTTGGGTTCACCAAACTGAAGTTCCCTTGAAGTAGGACAGACTAGCTGATTTTCCCCCAAAAGTCTTCCAGGGTGACATTATCTTGGTTCTTAATTTCAGAGACTCTGAAACTTGTAATCAGCATGCTGACTTCATCTGCCTTAGTGCTGAGACACATTAACTAGCTTATGAGACTGATGTCTAAAATTCTCGGTTACTCATTTACAATTGGAAGTATAATTGTCACATAGTCTAGAATACTTGTGTGGCACAGCCACAAAGCCAAAACATGGTCAGAGGTTTGCATGTTAAACATGGAATCAGAACAGAGAAGTTAATGAGGTTAGATCAACTATCTAACAGTATTAAGCTAAATAGATGGCACTGTTGCCTTACCAGAAGAGGTTCTTTCTTCTCACATGAAAAATATTTAAGGGCTGTAGACTATACTGCCCTAGAACCACCTGCATGATAATGAATGCCTTAACAATGGAGGTTTTTAATTTGCTGCAGTTCCTACTACTCCTCTTGGTCTCCTGATCACAGAAGACAAATACCAGTTCCACTGGAAACCAAAAATGTTGATATTGGAATACAAAAGCATCTTATGCCTATTCCCCTTTACTTATGTGCTTCATCTACCTGATCTCTGAGGTCATTTGAGTTCACCACTCCTAACCTAAAGGATGGTCTTATTTCCTAGTTACTTGGGCAGTGGAAAGGCATCACACTACAGTAGCCATGCATTAACAAGAGTGGTATGTATGGATGAGATGGCACAAAGTGAGAAGATCAGAACTAACTGTGATTAGTTTTTGCAGCTAACACTTATGGGAACCAGCTGCTTTGACTTGCAAATCATATTGTAGGTTGGTTTCTTGGATGGAAAATTTTGTAATTATACCCTGTAGAAGCAGGAAAAGAAAAGGCTTCCATGGGGTGATATAGGTTGGAGTAACTAGTGGTCATTGGTGTACCATTGCTGTTATATTCATGTTACTTTCTTACAATGGGTTCTCAGCCTTGGGATGGACATTGATTTACCAACACTAAGACGTAAGGCCTGATAAAGCTGCTCAGATGGAGAAAAAAAAATCCTGTGCATTGTCTTCCTATATTCTCTCCTGAAATGATTCATCCTTTCCATTCCCATCACTACCTTTCTGGTCTAAGTTTTAGCTCCTCTCTAGGCTCACAGCATTTAAATTAGATCTCATGCATGCATGGCTGCATGAGAACCAGTTAGAGTTGTTTAAAATACAGATCTCACGATTCTAATTTGGTGGGTATAAAGGAAGGACCCAGGAGTCTGCATTTTTGAAAAGCTCTCCATGCTGAATTCAGATGTACAATCAGATTTGGGATACTCAGAAGTTATTGCTATGAAGCTATAATGGTACCCCTTTTACTTTCTGATTCTTTTCCATCTAATCTGCTGCACATTGCCATTCCCAGGGTGAAATTAAAAACATGTATACATGTGTGCTCCACAGTGGCCTGTTAGTGTCATTGCCCCGAATAAAAACTTTTGATAATTTCACATAGAATGAGTCTGATAATCTCCTAGCAAGTGTCCTTAAGAGTGACGCCTATAAATTCCTCATCCTTGTGATACTTAGTGCAAAATCATCCCTATAAGAGACTGTTTATCCATATGTGGGGGGTCTCATACTGATGGGTGAGAAAGGTGAGGATTTGTAAATAAAGTTGGGTTTCACTTTTACAAATACTTTTGGTATAGATGGCTACATTTACTCAATTTCTACAAGTTCAGAGGGATTTTATCTTTTCATATCATAGTAGGAGAATTAATAAAAATATTTCATTTTTAAGCATTTTTTAATTATTCAGGCAACAGAATAAGTGTTCTGCATGTATTGTTTCATTTAATTCTTTAGTTCCAGAAGGTAGGTGAAGACATCTCTAGGTTGTAGTTAACAAACTAAGGGTCTATAATTTTAAGAGGTTTACCCAGAAATCACGTAAGTCTTAGGTGTTGGAGCTCAAATTTGAACCTGAATTAGTTTGATTCTAAAACTTGTGCTCTGTGAAGAAGTTACTTGCTTTATCTATTCTCTCTTTCTTTTTTGTTCTTGGTCACTGAATATCAGTATAAAAAACAATAGAAGGTCATTTCTATTTCTCACCAGTTTTTAAAAAGAACAGGGTTTCCTAAGCTTGGTAAAACCACATATCTCTTTCTTTCCTTTTTCTGACAGATTTTATATGATAAAATGATAGCTTTCTTTTTCTTTTAACTGCAGTTTTAGAAAACTGTGAGCCTGAGATGAAAAAGCAAAAGCCATGACAACTGGGAAGACGCTGGTCCGAGAATACCTGATGAGACTGGGCACAGTGGCTCACGCCTGTAATCCTAGCACTTTGGGAGACCAAAGCGGGTGGATCACTTGAGATCAGGTGTTCGAGACCAGCCTGGCCAACATGGTGAAACCCTGTCTCTACTAAAAATACAAAAAACAAACAAACAAACAAAAAAACTGGGCGTGGTGGTAGGCGTCTGTAATCACAGCTACTGGGGAGGCTGAGGCAGTAAAATCGATTGAACCTGGGAAGTGGAGGTTACAGTGAGTTGAGATTGCACCACTGCACTCCAGCCTGGGTGACAGCACAAGACTCTGCCTCAAAAAAAAAAAAAAAAAAAAGAGTGCCCAGTCAGCTCAGGACTTTGCTTGCTTTCTACATTGCTTATCAAATGGTTTGAAGCCACTGTGCTACTGGTGGCTTTCTTTTTCACCTGTACCCAAATTGTAAGAGGCAAGTGGCCTTGGAGCTGGAAGATCACCAGTATGTGTTTCTTTCTTAAAAAAAATAAATAGTCACTGATAAATTATAACACCTTGCCTAGGAAAGTCATGGGGTAAATTAGGAAATTCTGTTACCAACTTGTTGGAAATCGTAGCATATCAGCTAGTGATCAGCATATTGAAAAACAGGTCCTCCTTCACTGTTGTCATTTTGTTCTTGGCCAGCATGAAGAACCTGGTGGTGATGATAAAATGTTGGGATTAGAGCACAAGTAGATGTGAGTATTAGATCTATAATTTCTAGGATATCTAGATACATATTCTTTGTGTATGTATAGATAGGTATTCTGTGTCACTAAGAAAACCTACTCTATTACAGAATAAAAACTAGGAGAATTCCTTTGACTAGAAAGATGTTCTTTTTTAATGCATCTCTTTCCTACCAGGAGGTTATAGATGTGAACAGGTTACAGGTAAACAGCTGTGTGGGTAACATTTATGAATCTTGCATTGGGAAGGATGGTCGCATGATCTTTTACCATAAATGATCTGGATTTAAGTGAAACCTCTGATGTAGTTAGCAGTCAATTCCTGGAGAAATGGGACCATATCTTAATTATTTCTTGTATCTCTAATACTAATCATAGAAGTGGCACATAGCAGGCATTTTTGTAACCAGCTGGCTCAATTTTACAGCAGTCTGATCAACTCTTTGAGCTTCTGTTACTGTAGATAGCTATGCTGTTGATCCATATGCAGGATCTCTGATACTCTGCATCTCCAACCCATGGGCCCTCTCTGTGCCTTTAATTTTGATTTGTTGAATTGCCTGAACAAATACCTATTCATGGTTAAGGCACAGACTATTTATGACTAGGATGATAGAATAGAGAAAGTTTACTCAAGTTGCTGTTGAATCTTTTTGGATGACAGGCTTAATATTTCAGATTGACCTTGAACATAATAGATATTAATAAGCAGAGTTAAGACCATTGGTGAAGTACAACTTTTAGAAAACTAAATATAACATGGGGGCTATGCATTTGTATGTTTTGGGGGGAACTCACTGTGAGTCAGCATCATACTGCTTTATTTTCTTAATTATTGGGCATCCACTGCCAGTTAACCAGAGGAGCATAACATGTGGGAGCTGCAGGGTAACATTTCCAAAATACTTAGCATTAGTCAGATATGTTTTTAGAATTTTGTATCCATTTTGGCTGAAGGAAAATGTGGAGTGTTTGTCAAGGGTACAGAGCATGGTAACTAGATGCAGAGGAGCACTGCAAAGTAGGACCCATTGGAAGAAGCTAATAAATAAGAATTCATTACTTAGCGTGATCAAAGGCAGAAGAAGGGTATTAATTTAATGGTCTTCTGTTGCATGTATAGTTATTGTGTAGAAGATGATATAATTATTTCCATTATGAATGGAATTAGGGAAATGGATTTACATTAAAGGAGGTTTTGAAGGGGCATAAAGAATTTCTTGATGCTAAGGACTGTTGGATAGTGGAAAGACTTGTCATCTGGAATTGTGAAATCATGTTCCTTACAGAATAGGAATAGAGTGGGTGCTCCTTGCCAGTTAGAGGGAGGTGCAGTTGGGGTAGTAATTAACAAACTTTCCAGATCCCAGTTTGTACTACTCATCTCATATTGTGTTTGACATTTTTGGAGAATAAGTACCCCATTTTTGTTTGTATTTTTTCATAGTTATTGCAAGTATGAAGACCTTGCTTATTAATGTTTCTATAATACATTTCAAGCAAGTATGAGATTAAACTGCAAATTGAAAATTACTTCACCTGCAAATTCACTGGCTGCTGATTCTTGTATGAGCCCTTACAATGTTGTCAATTCCAACTTTCCTTTCTTTTGCTTCTTTAGAAGATTCACTGCCTGCTGTACTCGCTTGTTCTACAATGAGTGCCAAATCTGCTATCAGCAAGGAAATTTTTGCACCTCTTGATGAAAGGATGCTGGGAGCTGTCCAAGTCAAGAGGAGGACAAAGAAAAAGATTCCTTTCTTGGCAACTGGAGGTCAAGGCGAATATTTAACTTATATCTGCCTGTCAGGTAATGAGAACCAGATATTAATATTATTAAAATAACTTCTATTTTAAAACAGTTAATTCTGAGGTATCCAGGAGGTTTACATTCAGGTCTGTAAAAGGTTTTGTAGGTATCTGCACTCTCTTGCTGCTTTTCCCTGTTTCTCTGGTCTTCCTGTTTACTGGTGACACCTCTGTTTCTGAGGTTGCCATGTATTGGAAAGGTAGTGAAGTTCAATTCGGATGTATTTTCCAGTTCATTAAGAGCTTTTGTAAAATGTTTCACAGACTTGTTTGTCCATACTTGCCTTCACTGAGACACTGACAGAGAATGGGCTATCCTCTGGAATTCTCTTTTTAGAACAGTTCCTGGTATCTGGATAATTGTCATTACTCACAGCTTGACTTTCATTAGCTTTGTTTTTCTAGACAGTTGCCAATAATCAGTAATCACTTGTCTTAAGATAAATATTGGCACTTTGTGGAATGTGATAAGGTCGATTCAGTTCACAAGTCATTGCTTTGCCTGACAGCCATTGCCTTGTCAGGAAGAGGCATCTGTTTTATTAAGCTTAGACTCTTGTTGGGTTTTTTTTTTTTTTTCTCTCTTTCTGTTTGTGATTATAGGAGATCTGTGGAATTTACGATGGATTCGTATTAAGATTGTTGAGGTAAAATTTGGATAAATTTTTCATGGAGTTATGGGTGATGCTAATCTAAACACCTGGGGCATTTATGATATTTCTGATAATATTTCTTGTATGGAGTGATGGGAGATTTAAGCTTACTTTAGTTTATCTTTGTAAAAAATTTCCTTCAATTGTAGTTTTGGGAATCAAACTTTACTTTTTTGGACCCCTTTCTAGCTTTCTAAAAAATTAAACCTTTGATCATTTATCAGAATTTATTTTAGGGTAAAAGTAACTTTTCTTTTTTTTTTCTGAGACAGAGTCTCGCTCTGTCGCCCAGGCTGGAGTGCAATGGCCAGATCTCAGCTCACTGCAAGCTCTGCCTCCCAGGTTTA